>NC_134689.1:274828522-275145189 GCF_050947455.1 Rhinoderma darwinii
CGGGATGTTCACGCTGGGGTATTGGTCAGGAGGTTCCACCTTCGTTTCCCCAATAAACCAGGTCCATCTAGAAAGGGTCCGGTGGCCCCTCATAAAAGGGGGGTACTGTTAAGGATCTGCCAGGCACAGCTTCTGTATCCACGCCCATAGGTAATCAGTCTGCATCTGCTTCTATGTCTGTGAGACTGACTCCATCTTCCACCACTCAGGATGGCAGGCTTAGGAGTGGGAGAGCCTATCACAGCCTGGCCAGACGGAGCTAGCTCCCGCCCTCTGTCTATTTATACCTGCCTTTCCTGTTCCTCCTTGCTTGTGAGTCTTCTCGTTTTGTTTCCTGGCCCTGCTGCAGCTTCTTGTACCATTTGACCCTGCTTCATATTGACCCTGGCTTACTGACTACTCTCCTGCTCTGCGTTTGGTACCTCGTACACTCCTGGTTTGACTCGGCTTGTTCACTACTCTCCTGCTCTGCGTTTGGTACCTCGTACACTCCTGGTTTTGACTCGGCTCGTTCACCACTCTTGTTGCTCACGGTGTTGCCGTGGGCAACTGCCCCTTTTCCCTTGCTTCTGTGTACCCTTGTCTGTTTGTCTGTCGTGCACTTATTGAGCATAGGGACCGTCGCCCAGTTGTACCCCGTCGCCTAGGGCGGGTCGTTGCAAGTAGGCAGGGACTGAGTGGCGGGTAGATTAGGGCTCACTTCTCTGTTTCCTTACCCCCATCATTACACGGGGCTTAATGTTAGCCGGTGCAAAGGCCAACATTAACCCCCATTATTATCCCGGTACCCACTGCCACCAGGGTTACTGGGAAGAGCCGGGTACAAACCAGTACCCGTCCATCTGTAGTGACGGGCAGGCAACAGGGTGGCCGCAGGCTGGTAGTATTAGGCTGGGGAAGGCCAAAAACAGTGGCCGATACCCACCCTGGTAATGCTGCTGCTGTGTTGTATCTGGCTGGTTATGAAAATTGGGGGGGGGGGACCGGCGGCCATTACTAACGCGGTAGTAATATAGTTTAAAAAAAAACACAAAGACATAGAAAAAATATTTACATCGAAGTAAAAAACGATTAGTAAACGTGTTAGGCTTAGATACAGGGCCCATGTGTGATACGGCCTGTGGGACCCTGTATCTAAGCCTACCACAAGGTAGGCTTAGATACCGGGTCCAGCAGACAGTAATCTTATACAGTATAAGATTACTGTGTGCTGGGGCCCTGTATTTAAACCTACCGTGTGGTAGGCTTATATACAGGGCCCATCAGACAGGATCACACATGGGCCATTTATCTAAGCCTACCATGTGATTGGCTTAGATACAGGGCCCAGCAGACAGGATTACACAATCTGTTATCCTGTCTAATGGGCCCCCTAAGCCTGCTACATCGCAGGCTTAAAGGGGTTGTGCAGTCCCTAAACATTGATGGCCTATCCTCAGGATAGGCCATCAATAGCTGATGTGTTCGGGGTCCGTCTCCTGGGACCCGCCAATCAGCTGTTTTGAAGGGGCCGCAGGGTTGGTACGAGAGCTGCTTCCCCTTCATTTCACTACTCGCTCACACTGTGAATCGCCGACACCGATTCACAGTGTGACCGGAATGAAGGGGAAGCAGCTCTCGTACGAGTGCTGCAGCCCCTTCAAAACAGCGGATTGGCGGGTCCCGGGAGTCGGACCCCGCCAGTCAGGGCTACTAATCTTACCTTCCTCTTCAGCCGCGGCAGAAGTTCTGTCCTCTCGATGTTGTGCGCGGCGCATAGCGCTGTGACGCCATGCGCTGCGCACAGCGCTTGACGTCAGGACCTCCGCTGCGATCCGGAACCAGGAAGGTAAGTACAGTCTGTTACTATAGTAACAGGGGCCCGCGGCCCAAGGTACTATAGTAACTTTTTATTGATGTGGTGCGGGGGGCTGTGGGCCCCCTGGCTTCGGGGCCCGGTCACAATTGCGACCGCTGCGACCCCTATAGCTCCGCCAGTACCGTCTTGTAAAGCAACAACGCAGATGTGAACAGAGCCAAATTTCATTTTGTTAGCATAGTAAAACTGATCTGGACAAATGGCTTTCATACATTTCCACACCACTTATATGGTAATGTGCAATATATAATGGGATAGATTTATAAAAGCCATTGTCACGAGATATTGGCAGATTAAATAAGATTTCTATGAAATGCCTATATGGCGCTAAGTTTACATACGCACAAAACACCTTTTGTCAAGCCTGCACCTAGCCTTTATGCTGCCTGAGGCGAACAGTAAAATAACACCCCCACCCACACCATAGGGTCGGCATAGGTGGTACAGGACAACCATAATTAGCACAGCAAAAATGATAGAACTACTGTTCACACGTTGTGGAAATCTGTTTCATACAAGTGTACAGGGTTGATAAAAATCCTGATTATACGCTGCATACATTTTTCCATTGAATTACTTACCTGCAGATAAAGGACATACCTAGCTACCCATACTCTCTATATTACACTTATCAATTAAAGACCTATATTTTCACATATGCATTAAAATGTGTACTGGGAGATAGGCGAGTGTTGGTTGGAATAAGTTTACCACAAGAACAAAACTCACTAAATAAAGACACTCCATAAATACGGTACCAGTACTAAGCTCAGTACATAAATAAGGTGCCAGCACTAAGCTCAGTAAATATATATGGTACCAGAATCAAGCTCAGTAATTAAATACGGTACCAGAACTAATCTCAGTAAATACGGTACCAGAACCAAACACAGTACATAAATACTGTCTCAGAACCAAGCTCAGTACATAAATACAATACCAGATTTAAGCTCATTACACAAATGCTTTTTTAAAACCAAACTTAGTTCACAAATACCGTACCAGAACTAAGCTCAGTAAAAAAAAATACAGTACCAGAAACAAGCTCAGTACATAAATGCAGTACTAAAACAAAGCTTAGCATTAAAATATGTATCAAATCCAAGCATAGTAAATAAATAGTGTACCAGACATAAGCCCAGTAAATATACAGTGCATTCAGAAAGTCTTCAGACTCTTTCACTTTTTTCACAATGTGTTATGTTGAGGCCATGTGCTAAAATAAAAAAAATTCAAGTTTTTCCCCATCATTCTGCGCTCAATACCCCATAATGACAAAGTGAAAACAGAATTTAATTTTTTTTGCAAATTTATTAAAAATTAAAACCGAAAATTTCGCATGGACATAAGTATTTATACCCTTAGCTATGACACTTGAAATTTAGCTTTGGGGACCTCCCATTTCTGTATATCATCTTTGAAATGTTTCTACACCTTGATTAGAGTCCACCTGTGCAAATTCATTTCATTGGACATGATTTGGAAAGACACACCCCTGTCTATATAAGGTCTCACAGCTGACAATGCATATCAAAGCAAAAACCAAGCCATGAGCAAGAAAGAACTGACTGTAGAGCTCAGAGACAGGATTGTGTGGTGATACAGATCTGGAGAAGGGTCCAAAAAAAATTCTGCTGCACTGAAAGTTCCCAAGAGCACAGTGGCCTCCATGATTCTTAAATGGAAGAAGTTTGGAACAACCAGGATTACAAATCTTCCTAGAACTGGCCACCCCACCAAACTAAGTAATCCTGGGAGAAGGGCTTGGTAAGAGGGGTGACCAAGAACCCAATGGTCACTCTGGCTTAGCTCCAAAGACCCTGTGTGCAGATGGGAGAAACTTCCAGAAGGTCAACCATAACTGCAGCACTCCACCAGTCTGGGCTTTATGGCAGAATGGTCCGAAAGAAGCCTCTCCTCAGTAAAAAAAAACAAAAAACAAACACATGAAAGCCCACCTAGAGGACTCTCAGACTGTGAGAAACAAGATTCTGTGGTCTGATGAAACCAAGATTTAACTTGTTGACCTCAATACTAAGTGTCATGTCTGAAGGAAACCAGGCACTGCTCATCACTTGCCCAATACCATCCCTACAGTAAACCATGGTGGTGGCAGCATCATGCTATGGAGGTGTTTTTCAGCGGCTGGGACAGGGAGACTGATCAGGGTTGAGGGATAGATGAATAGAGCAAAGTACAGAGATAATGAAAACCTGATCCAGAGTACCCTGGACCTCAGACTAGACCGAACCGAAGGTTCACATTCCAACAAGACAATGACCCTAAGTACACAGCCAAGGCAACACAGGAGTGGTTTAGGGACAAATCTGTGAACGTCCTTGAGTGGCCCAGCCAGAGCCCTAACTTGAACCCAATTGAATATCTCTGGACAGACCTAAAAATGGCTGTCCACCAATGGCGTAACTACCACTGCTGGTATGGAGCCTGCGGACCCCCCCATGCCCGATGGGGCCAGGCGGCATGGGATCCCTAATGCACGGTGGCATCGCTAGCACATGAGGGGGCACCGGTGCTAGTGACAGCCAGATTCATTTGTATCTGCGTCCTCAGGACGTAGATACAAATTACTATTATAGGCTGCTGGCCGCGTTAGGCATGCAGCCTATAAGGCGCTAGGAAGACTCCCTGCGCTGGCCGGCGTGATGACATCACTGCATCATGCTGGTCTGCGCATGCGTCCCGCCCGGAAGATGTGCAGCGCTCCATCCGTTGCGGGAATGGGGCAAGGTAATTTTAAAAAAAATTGTTGGTGGGGGGGTTGTGACACTATATACAAGGGGGGAGCAGGATGGCACTATATAACAGGGGGAGCAGGGTGGCACTATATATTGGAGGGGGAGCAGGGTGGCACTTTATACAACAGGGGGAGCAGGATGGCACTATATACAAGGGGAGAGCAGGGTGGCACTATATACAGGGGGGCACTATATACAAGGGGAAGCAGGGTGGCACTATATACAAGGCGGGAGCAGGGTGGCACTATATACAAGGAGGGAGTAGGGTGGCACTATATACAAGGGGGAGAAGGGTGGCACTATATACGAGGGGGAGCAATGTGGCACTATATACAAGGGGTGAGCATGGTGGCACTATATACTAGGGGGAGCAGGGTGGCACTATATACAAGGGGGAGAGCAGGGTGGCACTATATACAAGGGAGAGCAGGGTGGCACTATATACAAGGGGTGAGCATGGTGGCACTATATACAAGGGGGAGCAGGGTGGCACTATATACAAGGGGGAGAGCAGGGTGGCACTATATACAAGGGAGAGCAGGGTGGCACTATATACAAGGGGGAGCAGGGTGGCAATATATACAAAGCAGAGCAGGGTGGCACTATATACAAGGGAGGGTACACAGAGTGGCACTATATAAAAGGGGGGAGCAGGGTGACACTATATACAAAGGGAGCAGGGTGGCACCATATACAAGGGGGGAGCAGGGTGGCACTATATACAAGGGGGGTAAACAGGTTGACACTATATACAAGGTGGGAGCAGGGTGGCACTATATACAAGGGGGTAGCAGGGTGGCACTATCTTCTAGGGGGACTGTATGTCACTATTTACAAGGGGGAGGTCTGTGTGGCGCAGTCTACAGGGGGCTGTGTGTGGCGCAATCTACAGGGGGCTGCATGTGGCTCTATCTACAAGGGAGGGGGGCTGTGTGGCACTATCTACAAGGAAGGATGTGACCGCGGCCGTAACAAGAATAAACAATGAAATTATGTGACTGACAAGTGACGTCTTCTCCAATGTCTTAATAATGACTTTCCCCAGCCACGACTAATTTTTGCAGAGAGTTTTCTGCCGAGATGTCATTGTGCTTTCTAACAACACAAACTCCTTATCCTGCTGACTATATTAACAGTGTTCTTGCTGTCAATAGAGCTAGCCTCAGCCTCCTAATGCCATGGCTGATGCTGCCTTCAGTATTGTGCCTGCTACCATCCTCATACTGTGTCATGCGGCTGCTGCTACAATACTACCTGTTCATTTCAAAATAGAATTTCCATTGTGTCTTTAAAAATAATAGTGTCACATGTGGTGCTCAATAAAATAGTGCCAGACATAGTGTCCTCAATTATAGTGCAGCACATAGTACCCACTAAAATAGTGCCATACATATAAATGACTCCAAAAATAGTGCCACACACAGTGTCCACAAAAATGACGCCACATATGCTAAGTACCCCTGAACCTCACCTGTCCCCGTGTGATGTCATCACACTAGTTTTCGTTAAAAAGAAAAAGAAAAAAAGCTAACGCCGTAGAATGTTGAGTCAGGAAACTTATGGCTCCTTTTATCCCACTACTGCAACTTCTTTTATTCAACTGTATCAAGTTGAGGATACAGATTCAATTTAACCTAATCGGGTTGGGTTCTTGCTTCTACCTGATTCTGCAGTGCAGCTGTTATTTCAATGAAACGGGGAACCTGGGGAACCAGTGAAAATTGGCTGATCCCACCCCTGCACACAGGGACGTTAACACACACGCACACGCGCACAAACAAACAAACACACACACACACACACACACACACACAAACCACCGGCCAGACTGCCTAAATCAATTCAGACCTCAAACTAAATCCCGAAATAATTTCAGATCCCAGGCCAGACCCCTAAATTAATTAAGATCTCAGACAGACCCCTAAACTAATCAGAGCCCAGACCAGACCCCTACACACGCTTATCAGTTTAACCTTCCTCCTAATTGCCGTTTTTCTGCGATTTTTCAGCACAAAGCAGCACTCAAGCCATGATTTTCTCATCCTTTTCAATCCATATCTGGCTTTGTCAGGCAACACTGATTGGAGAAGAGCTGTGAACTGACAGACCTCTGCTGCTGAAGCACTCCAATTTGTGTTTTGTACAACATGCGGGGACGCACCATCCCCAAGGCAGCATTGTTCCCTGACTGCAGGGTGCAGCAAATTATTTAAAAGAAATTACAGCCCCTGAATATTTTGACATTTCAGAGCTTTTTTTTTACTTTTTATGAACAGAACAAGTTTTTATGGACTAATTGAAAAAATAAAAATTAATGATAAAAAAGTGATATGTCTATAGCGCGGAATAGATATAATTATAATCATAATTACAATCATAGCCCGTATAAACTCCTCAAGCTTTTTAGTAATATAAGTCATCACTGACACATCTACCAAAGTCCCCTATTTTTATAGACTGTCCATAAAGTTACTCAATATTTTCAAGATCATCTGTGTCAACAAGACATGATCAAGACAGGTCAGTAGCCTCTGGAATATTTATATTGACTGACAGCAAGCAAAGATCTTGAAAGTAAGAAAGTGGCGGAACTTAACATTATACAGTATAATGAAGAAGCTTTATATACAGTGAAGGAAATAAGTATTTGATCCCTTGCTGATTTTGTAAGTTTACCCACTGTCAAAGACATGAACAGTCTAGAATTTTTAGGCTAGGTTAATTTTACCAGTGAGAGATAGATTATATAAAAAAAAAAAAAAGAAAATCACATTGTCAAAATTATATATATTTATTTGCATTGTGCACAGAGAAATAAGTATTTGATCCCTTTGGCAAACAAGACTTAATACTTGGTGGCAAAACCCTTGTTGGCAAGCACAGCAGTCAGACGTTTTTTGTAGTTGATGATGAGGTTTGCACACATGTTAGATGGAATTTTGGCCCACTCCTCTTTGCAGATCATCTGTAAATCATTAAGATTTCGAGGTTGTCGCTTGGCAACTCGGATCTTCAGCTCCCTCCATAAGTTTTCGATGGGCTTAAGGTCTGGAGACTGGCTAAGCCACTCCATGACCTTAATGTGCTTCTTTTTGAGCCACTCCTTTGTTGCCTTGGCTGTATGTTTCGGGTCATTGTCGTGCTGGAAGACGCAGCCACGAGCCATTTTTAATGTCCTGGTGGAGGGAAGGAGGTTGTCACTCAGGATTTGATGGTACATGGCTCCATCCATTCTCCCATTGATGCGGTGAAGTAGTCCTGTGCCCTTAGCAGAGAAACACCGCCAAAACATAATGTTTCCAACTCCATGCTTGACAGTGGGGACGGTGTTCTTTGGGTCATAGGCAGCATTTCTCCTCCTCAAAACACGGCGAGTTGAGTTAATGCCAAAGAGCTCAATTTTAGTCTCATCTGACCACAGCACCTTCTCCCAATCACTCTCAGAATCATCCAGATGTTCATTTGCAAACTTCAGACGGGCCTGTACATGTGCCTTCTTGAGCAGGGGGACCTTGCGGGCACTGCAGGATTTTAATCCATTACGGTGTAATGTGTTACCAATGGTTTTCTTGGTGACTGTGGTCCCAGCTGCCTTGAGATCATTAACGAGTTCCCCCCGTGTAGTTTTCGGCTGAGCTCTCACCTTCCTCAGGATCAAGGATACCCCACGAGGTGAGATTTTGCATGGAGCCCCAGATCGATGTCGATTGACAGTCATTTTGTATGTCTTCCATTTTCTTACTATTGCACCAACAGTTGTCTCCTTCTCACCCAGCGTCTTATTTATGGTTTTGTAGCCCATTCCAGCCTTGTGCAGGTCTATGATCTTGTCCCTGACATCCTTAGAAAGATCTTTGGTCTTGCCCATGTTGTAGAGGTTAGAGTCAGACTGATTAATTGAGTCTGTGGACAGGAGTCTTTTATACAGGTGACCATGTAAGATAGCTGTCTTTAATGCAGGCACCAAGTTGATTTGGAGCGTGTAACTGGTCTGGAGGAGGCTGAACTCTTAATGGTTGGTAGGGGATCAAATACTTATTTCTCTGTGCACAATGCAAATAAATATATATAATTTTGACTATGTGATTTTCTGTTTTTTTTTAAATATAATCTATCTCTCACTGGTAAAATTAACCTAGCCTAAAAATTCTAGACTGTTCATGTCTTTGACAGTGGGCAAACTTACAAAATCATCAAGGGATCAAATACTTATTTCCTTCACTGTACATGAAAATGAAAACCCCCTATAACAAGGTGTGCCTAATAAACTTGCCCTTGAGTGTACATTGTATAACCCATTATCTACAAGAGGGTAAAGTGAGCAAATATTAGTTCTTTCTAGGCAATGTTTTTCCTTTTAGTTTCCTTATAGCATGAAAAATTATCACATCTGTTTCATATCCATTATGTGATGATATATAATAATGAAAGTTATAATTAGAGGTTCAGGTTGGGTTAATTAGATAAGAGATGTATTTCTTTTGTTGTAAAGGGCAATGATACAAAATGTAAAGTGGAAGACCCGTTCAAAGCACCAGATGTGATGGATGGGACTCTAGAAGCACAGTGCTCCAAAATAAATCTCTTATAATAGTGGCTGCATCTTTAGCACATGAATATTAAAGAAAAGGTCAGAAAGCACGTAACTCCAAAAACTTCATAAAGAAAAATAGGACACAATAGATCAACCTAACACGTCCATTATAAATATTAACCCCTTAAGGACGCAGTTATTTTGGGCCTCGAGGACACAACAATGTTTTTTAGTTTTTCATCACTATGTTCTGAGAGCCATATCTTTTGAACGCTTCCGTCGACATAGCCGTATGAGGAATTGTTATTTGCTGGGACAAATTGTATTTTTTAATGCCACCATTTTGGGGTACTTAATACTATATGGACAAAAGTATTTGCACACCTACACATTAGACTTACATGAGCTTTTATTCCATTCTAAATCCATAGGTATTAATATGGAGTTGGTCCCCCCTTTTGAAACTGAAATAGCTTCTACTCTTCTTTAGAATTTTTGCTTATTCATCCAGAAGAGCATTTGTGGGGTCAGACACTGATGTTGGACGAGACGGCCTGACTCGCAATCTCCATTCTAGTTCATTCCAAAGGTGTTTGATGGGGTTGGGGTCAGGTTTTTGTGCGGGCCAGTCAAGTTCTTCCACACCAAACTCACCCAACCATGTCTTAATGGATCTCGCTTTGTGCACTGGGGCACAGTCATGCTGAAACAGAAAAGGGCTTTCCCCAAACTGTTCCCACAAAGTTAGAGACAAACAATTGTCCTAGATGTCCTGGTATGTAGGAGAATTAAGATTACTCTTCATCGGAACTAAGGGGCCAAAGCCAACCTCTGAAAAAAAAACACATAGCATTATCCCTCCTCCACCAAACTTTACAGTTGGCACAATGCAGTCAGACAGGTAAAGTTCTCCCGAAATTCACCAAACCCAGACTCTTCCATCAGACTGCCAGATGGAGAAGCGTGATTCGTCAAGCCACAGAACACATCTCCACTGCTCCAGAGTCCAGTGGCGGCATGCTTTACACCACTCTATTTGACGCTTGGCATTGTGCTCGGTGATGTAAGGCTTGCATGCAGCTGCTCGGCCATGGAAACCCATGCCATGAAGCACAGTTTTTGTGCGGATTTTAATGCCAGAGAAGGTTTGGAATTCCACATTTATTAAGTCAGCAGGCGAATTTTATGCACTATGCGCTTCAGCACTCGATGACCCCGTTCTTACTTTACTTACTTTACATTACTTTCTGTGGTCTGACACTTCTTGACTGAGTTGCTGTGGTTCCTATACGCTTCCACTTTGCAATAATATCACTCACAGTTGATTGTGCAATATCTAGAAGGGAAGAAATTTCACAAACTGACTGTTTGCAACGGCGTCATTCAATCACAGTACCATGCTCGAACTCAGTGAGGTCTTTAGAACAACCCATTCATTCACAAATGTTTGTAACAGCGGACTACATTGCTAGGCGCTGGATTTTATACAGCTGTGGCAATGTGACTGAATGAAAAACATGAATTCAATGATTAAGTGTATGTGCACACGATAACGGCAAATACGTCTGAAATTACGGAGCTGTTTTCAGGAGAAAACAGCTCCTGAATTTCAGACGTAATTGCTCGTAGTCGCGTTTTTCGCGGCGTAAATTACGGACGTAATTGGAGCTGTTTTTCAATGGAGTCAATGAAAAACGGCTCCAATTACGTCCCAAGAAGTGTCCTGCACTTCTTTTGACGAGCCGTCTTTTTTATGCGCTGTCTTTTGACAGCGACGCGTAAAATGACAGGTCGTCGGCACAGTACATCGTAAAACCCATTGAAAGTAATGGGCAGATGTTTGTCGGCGTAATGGAGCCGTTTTACGCCCGAATTACGTCTGAAACTTGGTCGTGTGAACATACCCTAAGAGTTGTGTCTCAATACGTTTGTCCAAATAGTGTATGTATTAAAAAAGAAAAAAAAGCAATTCCACCAAAGTTTTTTGGGTTTTCGTTATTATGGTGCTCATCATGCAGTATAAATAACATTTTAACTAGATTCTCTAGGTTGTTCCACTTATAACGACACCATAAAAAATAATTTGTTTGTTTTTATGTGGACACATTCTTAGGGCGGGTTCACACATGGCGGAATTGCACTTAAATTCCGCTGCGGACACTCCGCAGCGTTAATCCGCAGCGGAGCCGTTTGTCCATTGACTTACACTTTAATTTAGCAGTGTTCGTTTAGACGAGGCGTAAAATTCCGCTGCGGAGCATAGGCTGCGGAGCGGAATTTGGTGTCCGCAGCATGCTCTGTCTGTTGCGGAGCAGTGGCGGACTCATGGCGGAATTTCTCCATTGACTTCAATGGAGATTCAAAGTTCCGCAATGAAGTCCGCAGCTGTCATGCACATGTCATGTGTGCTGCGGATGCGTCTTGCTTTTTTTACTTGACATTTCTTCATTCTGGCTGGACCTATGTATTTCTAGGTCTACAGCCAGACTGAGGAAGTCAATGGGGCTCCCGTAATGACGGGAGCGTTGCTAGGAGACGTCAGTAAATAGTCACTGTCCAGGGTGCTGAAAGAGTTAAGCGATCGGCAGTAACTGTTTCTGCACCCGGGACAGTGACTACCGATCCCAATATACATGTATCTGTAAAAAAAAATGAAGTTCGTACTTACCGAGAACTCCCTGTTTCTGTCTCCAGTCCGGCCTCCCAGGATGACGTTTCAGTGTAAGTGACGGCTGCAGCCAATCACAGGCCAAGCACAGGCTGCAGCGGTCACATGGACTGGCGCGTCATCCAGGGAGGTCGGGCTGGATGCCGAAGGAGGGACGCGTCATAAAGACAACGGGCGGTAAGTATGAATTTCTTTTACTTTCACTAGGGAAAGTGCTGTCCCTTCTCTCTATCCTGCACTGATAGGGAGAAGGGAAGCACTTTTCCCGCAGTCCGCAGCAGCTAGTCCGCATCAATTTTCTGCACATTTTGTGCAGATCCGCAGCCGTAATCCGCAACCCGGATTAGGTGCGGCATTGATGCGGACAGTTGCGGAGGAATTCCGCCATGTGTGGTCATGCCCTAAGGGGGGATTCACACGAGCGTGTATTCGGTCCGTGCGGGCCGCGTAGTTTTCACGCGGCACGCATGGACCAATACAAGTCTATGGGGCAGTACAGACAGTCCGTGCTTTTTGCGCAGCGTTTGTCTGCTGCGCAAAAAGCGCGACAGGTTCAATAACTCTGCGTATTTCGCGCATCACGCATCCATTGAAGTTAATGGGTGCGTGAAAACCACGCAGGTTGCACGGAAGCACTTCCGTGCGAACCGACTGAAACAGCGCACCAGCTGTCAAAAGGATGAATGTAAACAGAAAAGCACCACGTGCTTTTCTGTTTCCGAACATCCAAACGGAGTGTCTTTGCGATGAGCGAAGCCGGACAAGCGAACCGAACTTCACCGGGTTCGGCCGAACTCGTTTTGGCCGAACCCGGCAAAAAAATTATCGGTACGCGACGTCAGGAGATAGTCACTGTCCATGGTGCTGAAAGAGTTAAACTGTTTCAGCACCATGGACAGTGACTTCCGATCCCAATATACATGAACCTGTATAAAAAAAAACGAAGTTCTGACTTACCGATAACTCCCGGCGTCTTCCTCCAGTCTGACCTCCCGGGATGACAATTCAGTCCAAGTGACAGCTCCAGCCAATCACAGGCCAAGCACAGGCTGCAGCGGTCACATGGACTGGCGCGTCATCCAGGGAGGTGGGGCCCGATGTCGAGAGGCGCGTCACCAAGGACGCGTCACCAAGGACGCGTCACCAAGGCAACGGCAGGGAAGTTCTCGGTAAGTACGAACTTTTTCTTTTTTTTCAACAGGTTTTTCGATATTGTGTTCGGCATTCACTGTCGAGGGTGCTGAAAGAGTTAGCTCTTTCAGCACCTTAGACAGTGACGGGCGTCGACTAGCCTCATCTCTATGATTGTGGCTGCGCGAAAATCACGCAGCCGCGCATCATACACGGATGACACACGCAGCTGTCAAATGTTTTTTGCGTGCGCAAAACGCCGCGTTGTTTGCGCGCGCAAAAACGCAACGTTCGTCTGTATCTGCCCTTAGAGCCGTAACTTTTATTTTTACGGTTCACAGAGCTGTGTGAGGGCTTGATTTTTGCAGGTCGACTTACTACCATTTTGAGGTACATAGGACATATTGATTAACTTTTATTTGCTTTTTTGGAATGGGATAGATAGACAAAAAGAAAACTATTTCACTCGTTTTTTTTTTATGGGGTTCACCGTGCAGGATAAATAATTTGTTAGTTTTATAGTCAATTGCGGCAAAACTAATTATGTGTATTTTGTTTTTATATTTAATGTTTTTTTCCATAATAAAAGGAAGCAAAGTTAGGCTATGTTCACACGGAGTATTTTGCAGGAGGAATATCTGCCTCAAAATTCAGTTTGGAAGTTTGAGGCAGATTTTCATCTCCCTGATTTTCGCGCCGTTTTTCGTCCGCGGCCATTGAGCGCCACGGGCATAAAACACAGCGAAATACGCTTTCTCTGCCTCCCATTGAAGTCAATGGGAGGTCAGAGGCATAAACGCCCGAAGATAGGGCATGTCGCTTCTTTTTCCCGCGAGGCAGTTTTACTGCTCGCGGGAATAAGACGCCGACGCCTCCCATTGAAATCAATGGGAGGCATTTTAGGGCCGTTTTTGCCGAGTTTTGCGACGCGGTTTCCGCGTCAAAAAACTCGGCAAAATACTCAGTGTGAACATAACGTTTTCTTGAACATTTTATTGAACTTTTATTTTTTTTATTTTGAGTTCCACTAGAGAATTTGGACATGTGATCTTTTAATTGCTTATACAATAGACTGCAATATTCCTGCATTTAATTTTTTTAAACCTGTCAGTGTAAAACTGACAGGCAGCTTATTAGGCTCTGCCTCTGGCACACTCACGTGGCAGACCTGGGGCATTCTATAGGCTATGGAAATCCATGGGCACCCTACAAGCTATCTCTGTATAACCACTTAGATGTCACAGTCGCTAATGACCCTAAAATAGGAAATTTACAGCTGACACCCACTGTGGATACTATGGGAACAGTTTCTGAGCCTGCAACATCCCCGCGCTGGTCGTTTATGGCGCTAAGCAATAAATAGCGCCAGCGGCAGAGAATGTATGTCACTTTGTCAAGAGATTAAAGCATGCAGCCTCTTTAATTAGATATTCAAATAATTCGTACTATAAAAACAAAGACAGTAACAAAATTGTTTTCTTTTATATTCAGATATAGCTATTACATCGATAGTTATTAGGGTATATTCACACACAGCAGATTTGTTACAAAAAACTTGCGACTGTCCCATTTATCTAAATGGGGATAGCACAAATCCATATATATTAAAAATGCCGCCATTAGGAAATTCTGAAGCCCCATCCGGGAAGGGGTGAGAGGGGTGAGATGCAAAGTATATGGGCTCTTTGGAGGGGCAGGGCGTAGACAGTAGGGGGGCAGGAGCTCTGTTAGGGGCAAGGGGGAGAGACTGGGTGGCAGGGTTCTATGGGGGGAGCAGGGAGATGTTTACGCAGAGGCTCTATGGGGGCCAAGGGGGAGACAGTAGGCGTGAAGGGGCTCTGTGGGGGTGTAGGGAGGGGCATCATAAAACAAATCATTGCACTGAAGATTCTGCCTGTATAGAGCACAGTCATTCACCAAAATACCGTTTTGGCTGCTACCTGCAGACTCTAACATCTCCCACCACCGCGGCATGCCTGGATGAAGTCTACACTTCCATCTCACAAACGAAACCCACGTCACCTGCATAGACCCCAGGCCAAAATCCAAAATTACTTCAGACTCCTAAAATAATTCAGACTCCAACCATACCTCTAATTTAATTCAGACACCAGAGCAAACCCATAAATTAATTCAGACCGCATACCAGACCCCAGAATTAATTCAGACCCGAGACCAGACCCAAAATTAATTCAGACCCCAGGGCTTTATGAAATAAAACTCACATATCATATATAAAAAATGCATATTAGGTAACCCCATCATTGTAATAAACTATACAATAAATTAAATGTTCTTTACAGTATAATGCATTACAGTATTAAAAAATAAAAATAAACAAATCATGGAGCATTTGTACTTTTAATTATTATAAAAAAAAACAAAACAACATAAATATTTAATCCTAACTAAACAGTACCCACAAATCCCCATTGCAGTCAGGTGAAAATAAAAAATCTACTATGAATTAAAGGTAAAACATTTTTTTTTAATTTTGTCTATATAGGTCCAAAATTGGGCCCTGATTAATTTCTTAATATATTTTTATAGTGTCAGAGCTCATTTTCCTCTGATACAAAGCTCTAATTTCAGCATTCTCATTTTGTGTAAAGTTCAGAACTCCATTTTTGTAACACAACGCTCCAAATTCACTGCACAGACATAGAGTTAAATGATAAAGTTATGTCTGCCTTCAGCCACCACTAGATGACACACAAATGCACAACAAGAGTTCTTTACAGTTCGATGGACCACTACGGACCGTGGATTTGCGGACTGTAAAACCAATGCAGATGTGCATGGGTCCTTAGACATGTCATAAAGGTATATTTAGGAGGGTATTGCAGCTACGATACGAATGAGTATCAAGAATGAATCAGTCTTGGTGTTGATGGAGAAATGAGATGAAATTTTATAAAGTTCAAAATCAATCAAACCGCTGGTTTAGCTAAAAAAATATTTGCCTCTATTGTAAGTATGCAACAGCTCCACTTTGCAGATGTGTATCATGTCAGCATTTGCCCTAACAGGGAACGTCAAATGTCTTGTAAGGGTATGTTCACACGTAGTCAACCAAAACGTCTGAAAATCCAGAGCTGTTTTCAAGGGAAAACAGACCCTGCTTTTCAGACGTTTTTTACCAACTCGCATTTTTACCAACTCATTTTTTTACCAACTCGTTTTTGGAGCTGTTTTCATTGGAGTCTATGAGAAAACAGCTCCAAAAACGTCTGAAAGAAGTGTCCTGCACTTCTTTTGACGAGGCTGTATTTTTACGAGTCGTCGTTTGACAGCTGTCAAACGACGACGCGTAAATAACAGGTCGTCTGCACAGTACGTCGGCAAACCCATTCAAATGAATGGGCAGATGTTTGCCGACGTATTGTAGCCATATTTTCAGACGTAAAACGAGGCATAATACGCCTCGTATACGTCTGAAATTTGGCCGTGTGAACATACCCTAAACATATATTGTAATATTTGATGCACTATATAAGAAAAAAGTTCCAATTAGGGCGGATTCACACGACTGTGAATTGCGTCCGTGCAGGCCGCATGGTTTTGACGCGGCTCGCATGGACCAATAGAAGTCTATGGGGCAGTATAGACAGTCCGTGCTTTTTGCGCAGCGTTTGTCCGCTGCATAAAAAGCGCGACATGTTCAATATCTTGCCGTATTTCGCGCATCACGCACCCATTGAAGTCAATGGGTGCGTGAAAACCACGCAGGTCGCACGGAAGCGCTTCCGTGCGAACTGCCTGTTTCGCGCAACAGCTGTCAAAAGGATGAATGAAAACAGAAAAGCACCACATGCTTTTCTGTTTACAAACATCCAAATGGCGTGTCATAAT
Organism: Rhinoderma darwinii; assembly: GCF_050947455.1. Taxonomy (NCBI): domain Eukaryota; kingdom Metazoa; phylum Chordata; class Amphibia; order Anura; family Rhinodermatidae; genus Rhinoderma; species Rhinoderma darwinii. The sequence goes on from NC_134689.1 coordinate 274,845,322, forward strand.
GATGGCGGCTGCGCGAAAAGCACGCAGCCGCGCATCATATGATGCTGCCTCACGGAGCAGGTAAGTGGCTTTTGCGCAGGCAAAACGCAGCGTGTTTTGCGTGCGCAAAAACGCCACGGTCGTCTGAATCAGCCCTTACTGTCACTGTCCAACAGACTGTAAAATAGAATTTGAACAGATCTTAAAGTGTCCAGAAGAGGGCAGTGCAACTCTACAGTTCCAAACTACCATCTGCCTGCAGGACAACGGTCCCTGCTGCGGCATCCAGAGGTGAGTGCTGTGGTACGACTGGGGATTTGATTAGGGTATTGGGAGAAGTGAGAGGTTTGTTGTCGGCACAGGCGATCGGTCCAGGGTTCGGTGGATTTTTCCCCGGCGGGTGGTGGGATGGTTCGCGACGAGTCCGTTACCTAGGCGGGGGATGTCTCCCTGGTTTTGGGTGATGAGACACCGACTTTGAGTTTGGGCCCAGTGCCTGATATTGCTCAAAGGGGTTCGCACTTTGCGTTTTAAGGCCCTCTGGGGGCTCATCTGAAGACTGATCTGCGGGAAAGGATCGAGAAAGGAGAATATTTGGAATTTTTTTCTCTTTTGCCTTTGGACGATTTTCCAGAGACTAAGGACATGGAGGAAGTGGAGAAGCAGAAGAAACTGGAAGAAGAGGAATGGAAGCGCAGGTACAGAAAAATTTCGAGGACGTTTGAAAACTGGTTGTGGGCCTTTTGCATTTTCGCAAGTGTATTGGGGGCGAAGTTCCCGGATAGGTGTGCTTTCTTGTTTTGCTACGTTGAAGGCATATGGGATGCCTGCAAAACTTATGGGATGCTAGCGTTGTGGCGGTACGATGAACAATTCCGCCAATGTCTGGCTGCATGCCTGTCCATGAGGTGGGATCAATTGGACCTGCCGTTATAGATGCGGTTGATGATGTCACAGCGTCCGACACCCATTCATGGGGGGGCCGGGGGACAGTCCTCCGGCCAGCCATCGGTCAACAGAATGGGAGTGTGTTGACCGTTTAACGAGGGTCAGTGCAAGGCGGGAGTTTCATGCAAATTTGTCATGAATGCTCGGGTTCTGGGGGCGCGCACCCCTACTCCAGGTGTTTCAAATGCACTGGTAAACGCCCGGGCGACACTGGGAAAGGGGGGACCCCAGTAATACTCGGTGTGATGCTCCCGTGTCGAGGCTGGTACGGCACTACGCTCCATGCAGAGTTATTACAGGGCGGTTTTTTGGAGGGTTTTCGGATTCCTGGGAGTGGTGGGCGAATAGGGGTGGCAGGTTCGGGTAATTTAAAATCGGCGGTCCAGTTCCCAGAGTTGGGTAGGATGGCTGGCCCCTTTTTGACCCCTCCTTTGATGGATTTGAGAGTGTCCCTATTGGGAATGGTGCCGAAGAAAGAACCTGGAAAATTCTGGATGATTCATCATCTTTCCTTTCCTAAGAGATCCTCGGTTAATGATGACATTGACAAGGAACTTTGTTCGGTGTCATATGCCTCCTTTGATCAGGCGGTGGATTTGGTCAGGAATGCAGGTCCTGGGGCTTTAATGGCGAAGGCCGACGTTGAGTCTGCATTTCGACTTCGCCCGATTTATCCGGATAGTCATCATCTTCTGGTTTGCTTTTTCGAAGGTGCTCTCTTTGTGGATCTTTGCCTTCCCATGGGCTGCGCTTTGTCTTTCTCATACTTTAAAGCATTCAGTAGCTTCATAGAGTGAGTGGTTAGGGAGTCGTCGGGATTTGACAGCATCATTCACTACCTAGATTATTTCCTATGCGTGGGCGCGGCAGGATCTGGAGTCTGTAATCACATCTTGAACACGCTGTTGAGAGGTGCCCGTGAGTTTGGTATCCCGATGGAGGTCGGCCCTTTGTCATGTTTGACTTTCCTGGGCCTTGAATTGGATTCGGTGGAAGGAATTGTCGTTTGCCACAAAATAGTTGGAAGATCTCAGGTCTGAGATCTCTCTGCTTTTGGGGCTCAGGAAGGTGCAGCTGCATTATCTTCAGTCGGTTTTGGGCAAACTGAATTTCGTGTGTCGAGTCATTCCGATGGCACAGGATCTTTAGCAGGCGATTAAGTAGAGCGACGTCTGCAGTATTGGAACCTCACCACTTTGTGAGGCTCACAAAGTAGCGCAGGGAGGATCTTCGTGTGTGGGACTCCTTCCTGGTTACCTACCATGGGGTTTCAGTATTCCAATTGAGATTGGTGGATTCGGTAGAATTGGGTCTTCAGACTGTTGCGGCTGGCAGCATGGGTTTCGGGAACTACTGGGTTCTAGATAGTGTGCGTCAAGGTGGCCTTGCTCTTGGTCTGGCTCTTCTCTGCTGAAGAATTTGACCTTTTTGGAGTTATTCCTGATTTTTTTGTGAGTTTGCATGTATGGGAGAATGAATTCAGAAACCGGAGGATGGTGTTTTTTTCTGCAAACATGAGAGTGGTGCAGGCTGTCAACAGCTTGTCTTCTGGGTCGGATCCAGTGATACGGCTGTTAAGGGGGCTGGTATTGCAATGCTTGCATCTGAATGTGCTTTTTTGGGTGAAACATGTGGCAGGTATTCTGAATGACGCTGATGCTCTATAGCTTTTTCAGTGGGCGCGTTTTCGGAGGGCAGCGCCGGAGGCCGAGGAGAAAGGAGACGTCTGCCCGCTACATCTTTGGAAATTTGTCGAACTGTGATGGAAGAGTTGCTGCGGAATTCGTCAGCGCCATCCACTTGGAAGTCTTATGAGAAGTCATGGTTGGACTTTGCTGTCTGGGAGGAGGAGTGGTCTGCGTCGGCGGGCTGCAGTTCGGAAGGACGGTGATTGGCTTGGCTTCTTAATGGACCGAATGGATCTGAGATGGTTCGGTTACAGAGGTCTTCGGTGGGACGGTGTGATGACCGAAGTAGTGCGTTTGGCCAGAGTGATTGGCCATCCCAAGATTCTGATCTTGCATGTCGGGGGCAACAACCTCGACAAATGGATCTGATCAAGAACATGAAGAAGCACGTGGTGCGTCTGTTGGGATTATAGCCTGGAGTTTGCTTGGTGTGGTCGGAAATGGTGCCACGGATGGTGTGGCGGCATGACAGGTACCCTGCAGCCTTATGTCGGTCTCGGGGCAAGATCGACAAGGAGATGGCAACATTTGTTCCGCTCCTTGGGGGGTGTGGTGGTGTGCCACCACCTGCTGGAAGGCGGGGCGACCGGTTTGTTCCGTACGGATGGTGTTCACCTAACGGAAATCGGGTTAGACATTTTCAATGTTGGACTGCAGGACGGCCTGGAAGAGGCCTTGGCAATTGGTGGGGGAGCGCAGCTGGCATGAGGTCTCCTTCGGCGGGGGCTTAGTCAGCCTTGGGGGAACTGGGGGCTAAAAAGGGGAGTCTGAGCTCATGCTCACTCAGTTTAAAACTGGGTGGGGCATGAGGACGATCCCCTTCCGGATAAAAGGTTAAACATATGTTCATTTATGTAAATTTGTGTTAATCTATGCTAAGTGTGACGTTATATGGCTGGCTACAAAAATTTGGTCTGTACTTATGTACAGAGTTGTTATATTTAATAAATTGCCTTGGCCATATTTTATTCCAACCTATGTGTATGTGTTTTTATTATGGTTGGTGTTAATGTGGTAATAAAGAGAGCAAGTTACCCCATTCATTGGTTATAGTTACATAAAATAGTTTACATTATTGTGGTGTGTTTTGATTGCATTAACCTCTTAACAACGAAGGACGGATATATCCGTCCTGTGCAGGTGTTAGTTCCCGCAAAAGGACGGATATATCCGTCCTCTGATCGCGCGGGTACTGCCAGTGTACCCATGTGATCAGCGGCAGGGGCACGGCTGTTCTACACAGCCTTGCTCCTGCCGCAACTGCCGGAATCGAATCGCACTCCGATTCTGGCAGCTTAACCCATTAAATGCCGCTGTCAATAGCAACAGCGGCTTCTAATGTGTTTGAAATCGCGGGACGCCATCGGGTTTCCATGGCAGCCGGGAGACTAACAAAGGCCCCCAGGTCTGGCTTCATCAACTACCTATTACGTGGAACTACTGTCCCGTACTGAAAACATGATTCCAGTACGAGACAGTTGTCTCGCAGCGAGGCAGGGACTCCTAGCATCGTACATAACTATGATGCTAGGAGCCCGGCTCCCTGCAGTGTGTTCGGTCCGGGACTTGCGGCCGAAATACGTGCCGTCCTTTACGGACCGAACATGCTCGTGTGAATCCAGCATAACAGGCAATAATGGTTTGGTATACTAAGTATACCAAAGCGTTATATAAGCTATCAGCAAATCGCATGGTGAAGTCCCCTAGTGGGACTAAAAAAACAAATCTAAAAGCAGTTAAATAAAGTTTATGAAAAAAAATAAAAAATATTACAGTCAACATAAAATAAAACCACTTTTTTCCCCAAACAGTGGTTTTATTTAGTAAAAGTGTCAAAACAAATACCACATACACATATATGGTATCCACGTGATCGTAACAATGTGAGAAATAAAATTAACACATTAATTAAACCGCCCGATTAACGGCGTCCAAAAAAACGCAAAAAACAAAGGCAAAATTCTTTATTTTCTCCCATTCCCCCCCATAAAAAATAAAATAAAAGTTAATCTATAAATCCTATGTACCCTAAAATAGTACTAATGAAAACTACACCTTGGCCCACAAAAATCAAGCCAACATACGGCCACATCGACGGAAAAAAACAAAAGTTACTGCTCTTGGAATGCGGCGATGCAAAAACAAGTAATTTTTTTCTAAAAGGGTTTTTATTGTGCAAACGTAGGAAAACATATAAAACCTCTACATATTTGGTATCCCCGTAATCGTGCCGACCCATAGAATAAAGGTAACATGTTATTTACGCTGCATATTAAACGGCGTAAATTTATAACTTGAAAATCATTGCCGGAATAGCTGCATATTTTCAATTCTCTCCTAAAATAAAGTTCATAAAAGTTAATCGATATATTATATGCATCCAAAAATGATACAATTACAAAATACAACTCGTCCCGCAAAAAACAAGCTTTTATAAGGCTTTATCGACGGAATAAAAAAAAGGTTACGACTCTTGGAATGCGACCTTGAGAAAACAAAAAAATAATCCTTGGTCATGAACGCGCAAAATGGCCTGGTCATTAAGGGGTTAATCACTGTCACATACTTGGTTTAGCTTCTTTGATGTAAAGTGTTGCAAGCTATCAAGTCATTTTTGGGAATCAGACCTGCTGAGAATAAAGACAATAGAGATAATGTGCCAAGAATGAGCCCTGGTAAAATACTGATTTACAAATTACAGCTGCTCAGTTCTAATCACAGCTCAGTGTTTATTAAGCCTCCTATTGTCTTGAGAGTAAGGGCTTATTCAGACGAACGGGATATACGTCCGTGCAACGTGCGTGATTTTCACGCGCCTCGCACGGACCTATATTAGTCTATGGGGCCGTGCAGACAGTTGCGTGATTTTTACGCAGCGTGAGTCCGCTGCGAAAAAGTCACGACATGTCCGTTCTTTGGGCGTATTTCGCGCATCACGCACCCATTGAAGTCAATGGGTGCGTGAAAAGAATGCATGTCACACGGAAGCACTTCCGTGGGACCTGCGTTTTTCACGCAACAGCTGTCAAACTATGAATGAAAACAGAAAAGCACCACGTGCTTTTCTGTTTACAAACATCCAAACGGAGTGCCATAATGATGGCGGCTGCGCGAAAATCACGCAGCCGCGCATCATACGGGGCTGCTACACGGAGCTGTTAAGTGCCTTTTGCGCACGCAAAGCGCCGCGTTTTTTGCGTGCCCAAAACGCACACGCTCGTGTGAATCCGGCCTTAGGGTATGTTCACACGCAGTGTTTTCAGGCGTATTTCGGGGCGTTTACGTCTCAAAAAATGCCTGAAAAAACGGAAGCTGAATGCCTACAAACATCTGCCCATTGAAATCAATTGGGAAAACAGCATTTAGTTCATACGGGGTGTCTTTTTTTGCCGGTTTTGAAAAACGGAGGGTAAAAAGACGCTCCGTAAAAAGAAGTGCATGTCACTTCTTGAGGTGTTTTTTGGAGTTGATTTTCCATTGAACACTATGAAAAACGCCTCAAAAGAAGCCTGAAAAGAAGCTCCAAATTAAAAGAAGCTTCATTTTCAGGGTATGTTCACACGCAGTGACCAAAAACATCTGGAAAAACAGCTCCTGATTTTCAGACGTTTTTGTAGCAACTCGCATTTTTTTGGTTCGTATTTTACGGACGTTATTGGAGCTGTTTTTCAATGGAGTCAATGAAAAACAGCTCCAAAAACGTCCCAAGAAGTGACATGCACTTCTTTTTCGCGGGCGTATTTTTACGCCCTGTATTTTGACAGCGACGTGTAAAATGACACCTCGTGGGAACAGAACACCGTAAAACCCATTCAAAGCAATGGGCAGATATGTGTAGGGGTAATGGAGCCATTTTTTCAGGCGTAATTAGAGGCGTAAAACGCCCGAATTCCGTCTGAAAACACTGCGTGTGAACATACCCTCAGCTTCTACCCTCAGTTTTTGAAGCTGTTTTTCTAGTCTATGAAAAACGGCTATAAAAACGGCTCAGCAAGTGACATGCACTTCTTTTTCGCTGCCGTTTTTTTACGCAGCCGTAGTTCAAAACGGCCACGTAAAAAAAAAGGCCAGTCGGAACAGAACACCGTTTTCCTATTGAAATCATGGGGAAGATGTTTGGAAGCGTTCTGCTTCCGATTTTTCAGCCGTTTATGGCCCGAAAAACAACCGAAAATAAGCCGTGTTAACATACCCTAAGGCCCCATGCACACAAACGTATTTTTGCGGCTGCAATTCACCCGCAAATCTGCAGGTAAATTGCGGCCCCATTCATTTCAATAGGCCCGTGCACACGACTGTGGTTTCCACGGTCCATGCATGGCCCAGGAGCCTGGACCGCAAAAAGAACGGACATGTCTTATTACAGCCGTGTTTTGCGGTCCAGGCTCATAGAAATTTAATGCACGCTGCTATGTGCACGGCCCGCGACTTTCCGGCGGCCCGCGATTGACACTCCGTGGCCGGCCAACTTGAAAATCACGGCCGTGCACACGGCTACGGCTGTGTGCATGAGGCCTTAGGCTACATTCACATGAGCGTCACAGATTTTACACGCGTAAATCTGACGTGTGCGTTGTGTTATGCATCAGTGTGCTTTGCAAGTGGCATGTGTTTTTCACGCACTCGCAAGCACTTCTATTTTCTTTTTCTTTTTCAATGTAATTGATGCGTAAAACACAGGCAGCACACAGATGTGTATCCGTGTGCTGTCGATGGTTTTCACGAAACCCATTGAATTTAATGGGCGGCTAGGTGCATGAAAACGCACCAATATGGGACATGCAGTGAGTTTCACTCAACGGACACTCGCTGCGTGAAAACTCATGCAAGTGTGAATAGGCCCATTGAAATCAATGGGGCTGCATGCTGTGCGTTGTTTCAACGCATAGCACACGGACGAGATTCCCGCTTGTGTGAATGAGCCCTAAGAGCTCATTCAGACGAGCCTGTATCACATCCGTGTGATTGCCGTTAAAACAACAGCCGTCACACGGACTCATGTATTTCAATGGGGCTGTTCACACGCCGTTGTTTCAAGGGACCGTGAAGGGTCCGTGAAAAAATAGGACATGTCCTATTTTACGATGTGTCACGCATCACTCCATAGACTCTAGTCTATGGGGGATTTGTTACAACGCGCCTCACACGGGTGCCCAAAACATCATCATCTCCGCTGGAAGCGAGGCCGCCCGTATTATATCAGGCCAATGCTTTCCCAGCAAAGAAACCCAAACTGTAAAGAAGGGAAGGATCCAAAAAAAGGTCCAGTTTGTTTCAAAAGGGGGATAAGAAAGGACACCATTTATTATTGTGACACTGGCCTGTGAATAAATAATTTCTTCACAGTGTAACACACATCTATAGATTATTCATTTTATTATTTATTTACCCCATTATTATACCCTCTTATTATGTCCTGATGTTCTCCGCACAGATTACATATGCCCCCACATTCTAAACTGAAATACCCGTAAAATCCCAAACAAAACTACTACCTAGCAAAATCTGCGCTCCTAAGTCGAATGTCGGTCCTTCCGAGTATGGCAGTGTGCCAAAATAGCCGTTTATGACCACATATGGGGTATTACTGTACTCAGGAAAAGTAGCATAACAATTTATGGGGGGAGTGTCTCCAGTGGAACAAACTGGGCACAGGATATTGGGCACTGAAATGGCATATCTGTGGGAAATTTGCCATTTTTACTCTGAAACTTACAATGCACACTAATTTCTGGAAAACACCTGTAAGGGCCAAAATGCTTATTACACACCTAGGTAAATGCCTTGAGGGTGCAGTTTTAAAAATGCGATAATATTTGGGGGGTTTCTTTTATCCTTTCACCTCAGAGCCTCCGCAATTGGCAGCCAATGTTGTATAAATCACCAAATTAGGCATTAAATGGGCATATTACTCTTTCACTCTTGGGCCTTGTCGTAAGTCCAGGCAAACGAATAGCGCTACATGTAGGGTGTTTAAAGGCCCGCTGCGCATGTGGCAGATTGTCTGCAGAATGGGAATGAATTTAAAAAAAGGAAGAGAAAAAATGGTGGTGGGCTCTCATTAAAATGTCCTCGGGTGGGCCCAAGGCACCCCAGCCTGACGCTTACCTTGCAACCGTTTGCCATAGAAGTAATTCTATAAGCATTTTCCTAGAGTTGTTTATTACATAAAACTACAACTCTGCAAAAATAAAAAATAAAACTATTTACATGCAGTATTTCTCATGTGGTAGTTATAGGAATGTTTATTAAATAATATATTTCAGCAGAAATTTGGTCTCAGGCTTCATTCACATCTGCGTCGGGGCTCCGTTGATAGTCGACTACGTTATTGATTCCGCCAAAAAAACGGAAACCTTACAGAACGGAAACAAACGGAAACCATTAGCAACGGAAGCTTACCATTGAAATCAATGGTAATGCAAACGGAAAGCAATGGTTTCCATTTGGTTTCCGTTCATGGGTTCCCATGATGGAAAGGTCTGACGAAACCCATGAACGGAAACCCGACGCCGATGTGAACGAAGCCTTAATTAGTTGTTTTTTTCCCGTTTTACTCAACTTTTATAAAATTGTTTATTAATAATTTTTTATTTTCAAGATCTCTGCTTGCCAAAAAAATAAAAATGTATTTATATTCATAAACCTAACCCCTTGAGGACCTGGCCAATTTTGTCAATTTTAAATTTTTTTCCTCTCTGCTTTTTGGCGGACATAACTTTTTCTTTTTTTGTTTCACGTAACTCTATGAAGTTTTGTTTTTTTGCAAGACGAGATGTACTTTATGTATGTGCCATTTTTTGGTACGTATACATTAGCGTTTAATTTTGAATAACTTTTATTCTGGCAAAAATTATGAAAAAAAAGCAATTTTTATTGTACGGCATACACCGTTCATCATAAATGATGCTATAAATTTGTTGCGCAGGTTGTTACTGTCGTGACGATACTAAATATGTGTATATTATTTTCTGTTTAAGACGTAAATTAAATAACGTTTGTTTATTGTAAAAAAAAATATGCATTTGTGTGTCATTTTCTTTTTTAACATTACTTCTTTATTTTTTTTATCCAATTATTTTTGAACAATAATGTACTGGCATTCATCTATATGCCAGTACATTAGCCTGTGTACTGATAGTACACAAGCGGTTGTTAGGGCATACCGAAGTATGCCCTAACATGAGGAAATACGGTCAGACAGCCCTGATGTCCTTCAATGGACCCTGGGCTGTCGGCCCATATTAAGCAGGGACCTCGATTACATCACAAGTATTACCCTCAATCTCTCCCTTTGAAGTCCATGATCAGCGTTAGTCATGACCTTTAAAGGGTTAACAGCAGAGCTCAGAGATTGCTACTGTGTATTACAGCCGCTGCCTTGTTCCTGATCGCACGATCGTACTTCTCAAAGCTGAGGGTTTGCTACAATTGTATCCAGTGTGTTTTGCACCCCCCTCTTCAAATAAATTATATCAAAGTACCACTGAGGTGTTCATCATGCACTGTGCTGCCATTAAAAGAACAGCAGGAGGACTGTGCGAGAACCCCCTATGGACATGGGGTACATATATCACAGGTTGAGAACCTCAATATTCTGTGAACTAAAACAGTTTGTACAAGCAAAATATAAATTCTACATTTTATTTTCCACCAGAGGGCAGCAAATACATTAATAACAGTAAATTTGAGATTGCGGATTGTGCAAACTATTATATTTTCACAAAAGAGTTTCAACAATGTGTTACTGTAGAATTGTAAGACAGAGACGTTCATTAGCCTAATGAATGTTAATTTAAAATAATTCTGAAAATACATTCATCATATCTTCCCATTGCCGTTATCTCACATTATTCTGATCCAGTAGATGATCCAAGATGTGGACATACCCAATAGAAACCTGATAATTTCCTTCGACCATGAAACAGCAATAACTGGGAGCCTTTGTATTTGCATTCATGAAGGCAGGTTTGGTTATGTAAAATAGCTTGACCAAGAATACTTGTACTTGTTTAGTCCATCCTACAGATCTACAATATATGTACTAAAGACCATAATATTAGAAATATTAATAATATGATCACAATAGCAGTCACATGAGTCCTAACGCAGATCCTGTCAAAGACGTTCAATATATCGGTCAATAAATTGTTTTATTAGAACTTGAAAATCTTTATTACATTGTTTATCTATATTCTAATGTTGTGAACCATTTAGTTCTTTGATAGTTTAGGGCATGTTCACACGACCTATTTTCGCCCGGTTTTTGGGCCGTAAACGGCTGAAAAACGGCCGAAAAATCGGAAGCAGAACGCCTCCAAACATCTGCCCATTGATTTCAATGGGAAAACGGCGTTCTGTTCCGACGGAGCGTTTTTCGCTGGCTTTTTTACGCGTAAAAAAACGGCCGTGAAAAAAGTGCAGGTCACTTCTTGGGACGTAACAAACGCCGCGAAAAACGCAGTGAAAATCGTGAGTGGCTTAAAAAACGTCTGAAAATCAGGAGCTGTTTTGTTTTCCCTTGAAAACAGCTCCGTATTTTAGGATGTTTTTGCTCAATGCGTGTGAACATAGCCTAAGGGTATGTTCACACACAAAATCAAAACGGCTGAAATTGACAGAGCTGTTTTCAAGGGAAAAAAGCCTCTGATTTTCAGCCATTTTTGTAACTGAAAACGTTTTTTGAGGCGTTTTTTGGAGCCGCTTTTTGGAGCAATTTTTCCATTAACACATTGAAAAACAGCTCCAAAAACATCTCAAGAAGTGACATGCTCCTTCTTTTTATGGGGCATCTTTTTACGCACCGTTTTTTTAAAACAGCAGCGTAAAATAACCCCTTTATGACCGGCCTATTTTAGACCTTAATGACCAAGCTATTTTGTACGTTTTTCCATCGTCGCATTCCAAGAGCTATAACTTTTTTTAGGGCATGACCACACGTGGCGGATTTCCTCCGAAACTGTCCGCATCAATGCCGCACAGAATCTGCGTTGCAGATTCTGCTGCGGATCTGCACAAAATGTGCAGTAAATTGATGCGGACTAGCTGCTGCGGACTGCGGTAAAAGTACTTCCCTTCTCCCTATCAGTGCAGGATAGAGAGAAGGGACAGCACTTTCCCTTGTGAAAGTCAAAGAAATTCATACTTACCGCCCGTTGTCTTGGTGACGCGTCCCTCCTTCGGCATCCAGCCCGACCTCCCTGGATGACGCGGCAGTCCATGTGACCGCTGCAGCCTGTTATTAGCCTGTGATTGGCTGCAGCCGTCACTTAGACTGAAACGTCATCCTGGGAGGCCGGACTGGAGACAGAAGCAGGGAGTTCTCGGTAAGTATGAACTTCATTTTTTTTTACAGATACATGTATATTGGGATCGGTAGTCACTGTCCAGGGTGCAGAAACAGTTACTGCCGATCGCTTAACTCTTTCAGCACCCTGGACAGTGACTATTTACTGACGTCTCCTAGCAACGCTCCCGTCATTACGGGAGCCCCATTGACTTCCTCAGTCTGGCTGTAGACCTAGAAATACATAGGTCCAGCCAGAATGAAGAAATGTCAAGTTAAAAAAGCAAGACGGATCCGCAGCACACATGACATGTGCATGACAGCTGCGGACTTCATTGCGGAAATTAGAATCTCCATTGAAGTCAATGGAGAAATTCCGCCATGAGTCCGCCACTGCTCCGCAACAGACAGAGCATGCTGCGGACACCAAATTCCGCTCCGCAGCCTATGCTCCGCAGCGGAATTTTACGCCTCGTCTAAACGAACACTGCTAAATTAAAGTGTAAGTCAATGGACAAACGGCTCCGCTGCGGATTAACGCTGCGGAGTGTCCACAGCGGAATTTAAGTGAAATTCCGCCACGTGTGAACCCAGCCTTATTTTTGCGTCGACATAGCTGTATAAGGTCTTGTTTTTTGCGGAACAAGTTGTATTTTTTAATAGCACCATTTTGGGGTACATATCATTTATTGATTAACTTTTTGGAGGGGGAATAGAAAAAAACCTGAAATTTCGACACACTTTTTTTGCGTCCTAAATCTACGCCGTTTACCGTGTGGTATAAATAAACCAATAACTTTATTCAGCGGGTTGTTACGATTGCAACGATAACAAATTTATATAGATTTTGTATGTTTTACTACTTTTACACAATAAAAACACTTTTTTTTTCATAATTATTTGTTTTCGTATCTCCGTATTTGAAGAGCCATAACTATTTTATTATTATCCGCCGATGTAGTTGTATGAGGGCTTTTGTTTTGCAGGACGACTTGTAGTTTTTATTGGTACCATTTTGGAGTAGATGCGACTTTTTGATCACTTTTTATCACATTTTTTTTAAGGCTGGATTCACAGAAAACAGCAATTCTGGCATTGCTTTTTATTTTATTTTTTACGCCGTTCACCGTGCGGGTTAAATAATGTAATAGCTTTATAGTTGGGGTCGTTATGGACACGGCGATACCAAATATGTGTAACTTTTTTACTTTATTTTGTTTTTTTTAGTAATAAAGTATTTTGTAAGGGGAAAAAGTGTGTTTTTTTATTTTATTTTTTATTAACTTTATTAAACTTTATTTTTACTTTTTTACTAGTCCCACTAGGGAACTTTAATATGCGATCATCCGACAGCTTTTATAATACACTGCAATACTTTTGTATTGCAGTGTATTACTGCCTGTTCGTTTAAAGCGGACATGCATCTGCTAAGCCATTCCTCCGGCATGATCTAGCAGGCATTCACTACAGGCAGACCTGGGGGCCTTTATTAGGCCCCCGGCTGCCATCGGAGACACAGACACTCAGCGATCTTATCACCGGGTGTCGGTGGGATGAGAGGGAGCTCCCTCCCTCTCTCCAAAACAACTCAGATGCGGCGCTCGCTATTGAGCGCCGCAACTGAAGGGTTAAACGGATGAGATCGATACTGATATCGATCTCACCCGTTTGAGCAGGGACGCCCCCAGCCCTCAGCTACGTCTGGCAGCTGAGAGCAGGGAGATTTGACAGCTCCCTGCTCTGTTTCTTTATTCCGATGCAGCACCGTGAAAAGGCTTATGCCTCAGAATAAAGCCCATTAGTGGCCGCCGTGAAAAGGCGTATTGGCGGTCACTAACGGGTTAAACAATGTTTTCCCATTGAATTCAATGGCCAGATGTTTGTAGGCATTTAGCTAGCGTTTTTCAAGGTGTATTTCGAGGTGTTTACGCCCCGAAATAGGCATGAAAACTGCGTGTGAACATACCCTAAGGGTATGTTCACACGACCAAGTTTCAGACGTAATTCGGGTGTTTTACTGAAAAAACTACTCCATTACGCCGACAAACATCTGCCCATTACTTTCCATGGGCTTTACGATGTACTGTGCCGACGACCTGTCATTTTACGCGTCGCTGTCAGAAGACGGCACGTAAAATTACAGCCTCGTCAAAAGAAGTGCAGGACACTTCTTGGGACGTAATTTGAGCCGTTTTTCATTGACTCCAATGAAGAACAGCTCCAAATTACGTCCGTAAAAGACGCCCCGCAAAACGCGAGTACATGCAAAAACGTCTGAAATTCAGGAGCTGTTTTCTCCTGAAAACAGCTCCGTAATTTCAGACGTAATTGCCGTTATTGTGTGCACATACCCTAATACACATGAAACTGCACGCACAACTTCACGATTTTCCCTAGTGGAAAGAAACGTCTGCAGTGCTCCACATACCAATTGCTAAATGCCAAGAAAGAAGAACCTTCACAGACCAAGAACATTTTTTCAAACTGTCAAATAAATTTTCTGAACAGATTTCTATATGTGGTAAGCAATTGTTTTGTAACGATAGATACACAGATTATCAGCACAAGCACTCTCTGTTGGCATCACCACATTATCTATGTGTCTATGGCTAGGAACAGGCTTCATAGGGTAGGAAGACCCCTGACTCTAGTGTTAGTGTCAGTGTTTTACATTTGAAAAGAAAAATACAGTTCTCAAACCCAAAACGATTTTTTGGAATGGGCGGATGCCCTGAGTTTTCCTATACATACCACTTTTCTGAAGAATAATATCCTGCTGTGTCTTTCAATAGCCCGGAGTTATAAGGCACTTATTTCCCCCACAGCAGGAATCCTCCCTGAGTGTTGACACTGGGCTAGTTCAAAAAATAAAGATGACCATTTATGTGTCTATCCTGCAAGTGTTATTTGTAAGATATCCGGTCAGATATCTGCTTAGAAAAATGAACAGTGATTCACGAATGTACGGAGGTAGTCCAAGTATTTTACAAACATGAGGATGGAGTCAGAGTAATAACTTGCTTTGGTGAAAATGGCCATTTGTAGAATATGAAAAAATGTGATATACAAAAAGGATAATACAGATTATCTTTACATTCTATAATCCATTGTATTCCCCATATTGTGGATACATCATTACAAATAAGGGGGTTGTGCGACAATAGTGCTGTTTGTAGGATTTAGTTGTGTTATTTTTGCTACAAATGATTCAGCAGAATGTTTTTAAAAATGTCATACAACTATTCAAAAAATTTGCTTCAACTTGGAAGAAGGTCGGTATGACAGGTCCATGCTTTTCTTCTTGTGTAATTATCTGGGGTTCTGAGGGGCATCTTGTGTCTCAATATAGTGGCTGCTTAGGGTGGTATGATCACACGGGCTATTTTCAGCCGTTTTTCGGGCCGTAAACGTCTTGAAAAACGGCTGAAAAATAGGAAGCAGAACGCCTACAAACATCTGCCCATTGATTTCAATGGGAAATACGGCATTCTGTTCTGACGGGGCATTATTTTACGGCTCATTTTCAAATAACGGCGCATAAAAAGACACCCCATAAAAAATAAGTGCACGTCTCACGTCTTGAGACACATTTTTGGAGCCGTTTTTCATTGACTCAATAGAAAAACAGCTCAAAAAACAGCCGCAAAAAATGCAACGAAAAACGCTAGTTTGGTTAAAAAATGGCTGAAAATCAGGAGCTGTTTTCCCTTGAAAATAGCTCTGTATTTTCAGCCGTATTTTGTTAACCGTATGAACATACCCTAAGCCATAACCCATAGTCGTGTATCCCATCTCACCATAACTTCAATGGTCATCCTGCCTGGCTGGTCCCCCAGCTTTACTCCATATAACCATGGTTCTATTCATGAGTAGTAACAAGTCTGAAGATGTGTGCAACTTGGAATATATGGTCTACCATTGGTTCTGGATGCATAGTTAGCCACATAGGCACAAAGGAATTATTTGCATGCCCACTATGCTAACATGAGCAATAATCCTCTTATTTTTGGAAATTGTGATGGATGTGATACTGGTGAAACTGTAGCTTCTACTAGCAGCCTATCTCAAGGGCTGCAGCTACATATTTACTTCCATATACTGCCTCATAGGTGCTGCACAGGTATAGAGAGTAATGTATGAATCATATCCTTATAGCAACCAATATGGACAACAGATATGTAAATGAGAAGTGCTCCCCCTGCAGGCACAAGCTCTTAGGTATCACATTTTATGAAAGACTATAGGGGGGGGGGGGTTAGAAAGTTGGTGTGGTTAATCGGGAGGGCGTGGGGCCTGCAGGTTTCCAACATATTTATCAAAAGAAAGAAAATAGCGTAAATTGCTTATAGCAGGCATATATATTACAGTCCGCAGTGGAATTCTCCAGTGGCCGTTTTTTACATTTGTTTCAATACATTTTTAGGCAAGTTAGTTCAGACATGGCGCAAAACTCTGCTGCAGACCATAGGCTGCTGTGCGGAATTTTCCCTCCGCAGCATGCACTGTCTGTTGCGGAGAAGCAGCGGAATTTCACTGCGGATTTCAGCCTTTGCAATGCAAAAACTTAAATCTGTGGCACGTCCGCTGTCTTTTCTGCAACGTCTGAATTACCTGTCAAATATGCAAATGTGGGTGCAGAGTCGTTGCGTAATTGGCCCAAATCTGCACCAACATTTGCAGCGTAAAAACTCTGCCACGTCTGGCCATGCCCTAAGACTGGCGTAAGAAATGCCAGTCTTATTAACTTCCCCTCTAAGCCACAATAGAGTGGCAGCTAGAGCCCTGGGTGCATGTGTCCTGGGGATGCAAATACAATTAAGGTAGAGGTGGATACAAAGCAGGAGATCTGGGGCATATAACTTAGGTGCCCGGTACTAGCAATGCCAAGATTGACTACCACCTGTATTTGTCACAAATTATGTGCTACGTTATCAATATGAAAAGAAATAACCTCAACTACATAAATAAGATAATAGTATTGAAGTTTGTGGGAAAGCTTTTCCTTCTTTTGCTCGCTTTTTGTGCAACTATCTTGTGCAGTACATGATAACTGAAACGTCTGGTGAGGCTCATACTGCTGACAACATAGCTATTAATCCGCTTACCACAAGGAGGCAGCGCAGAGCTGGAGCACTGTGCTGTAAAACGATGCTGATGTACGTAGTAAAAAAAAAACTCCTATAAACACTCCAATGCACGTACTGCAATACATACTGTGGAAATAACTAAGGATCTTGGATTCAAGATGAAAAGTTTGACTTTTAATTTGTTCTATATTCAGGCTGAATTCACAAAGGAAAGAAATTCTGAGGATTTTCTGCATCTTACCTGCAACGTTTCTGCAGCAAAAATAATGCAGATTTTGCTGCGGATTTCACCCCTTCTATATTGAAAAGGCTGAAATCCGCAGCGAACATCCAAACTTGAATGAGCATGCTGTGTATTTGAAAATCCACAACATGCTCCGATTTCCAAGCGCAAAATGTTCAAATGGGTAAGCCGGAGCATTTCCGTTCCGAGTGAATCCAGTTGGACACTTACATAAATAAAGTTTTTCAATCTGTACTAGAAATATTAAAGCCACAATAAGATTTGCTGTGAACAAAACTAGGTTTTGTTTGCTTATTATTTTAGCATAAGGCTTCGTTCACATCTGCGTCAGGGCTCCGTTCCGACTGACACAAACGGAAACCATAGGCTTCCGTTTCCATCACAATTGATTTCAATGGTGACGGATCCGGTGCCAATGGTTTCCATTTGTCTCTGTTGTGCAAGGCTTCCGTCGTTTTGACGGAATGAATAGCGTAGTCGACTACAGTCGAAACGACGGAACCCTTGCACAACAGAGACAAATGGAAACCATTGGCACTGGATCCGTCACCATTGAAATTCAATGCTGATGGAAACGGAAACCTATGGTTTCCGTATGTGTCAGTCAAGGCTCCGTTCCTGTAATTTCTGCAGCATTTCTGTTTAAACTAGCTGTCATTCCGCTGCGGAAAAACGGCACCATTTCCTGTGTTTTTTTTACTGCAGAAAATGGTGCAGATTTTGCTGCGTTTTTCACAATGCTGGGAGATAGTAACAACTCCTCTGAAAAACGCAGCAATTTAGTCCACTTTCCGCAGCAGGAATTGACACAATACGATAAATACGCACCACAGGTGAATTTCTGGTCGGAAATTTCACGCAGCATGTGTATGAGATTTATTAAATCTCACCCACTTTGCTGCTACTGTATTCTGCAGCGTATTTTCTGTCCACAATTCCGGATGGAAAATACGCAGCAATTCCGTTACATGTGGACAAGCCCTTAGGAACCACAGCCGCTTTCAGCTAAAAATGACTGCACAAAAACTACAGTGTGAACTCGGCCTAACAGTCTGGCATACAATTGAACATAAATTTGAATACTAGTTTAGGGCATGTTCCTACATGGCATGTTGTGCGCTTTGTTAAACATGCAAAATGGGATATTTCGTATTTAATTAACATTCATGTAACATCTTAATGCCATATTTAGACAAACGTGTAATACGTCCGTGCAACTCGCGTGATTTTCACGCGCCTCGCATAGACCTATGTTAGTCTATGGGGCCGTGCAGACTGTCCGTGAGTTTCACGCAGCGTGTGTCTGCTGCGTGAAACTCATGACATGTACGTTATGTGTGCGTTGTTCGTGCATCACGCACCCATTGAAGTGAATGGGTGCGTGAAAATCACGCGCAGCACACGGAAGCATTTCCGTGTGACGCACGTGATTCGCGCAACAGCTGTAAAAAGTATGATTGAAAACAGAAAAGCACCACATGCTTTTCTGTTTACAAGCATAGAAACAGTGTCATAATGATGGCGGTTGCACGAAAATGCACCATATGGTGCACCATATACGCAGACGCACCATATGGTGATGACACACGGAGCTGTTAAGTGCCTTTTACGCTCGTGTGAATCCGGCCTAACACTGAGATTTTTCTACTGTTGTGGAAAACCTACAAAAAAAAAATACAAGAGTGCCCCACTGTTCTTGTTTTACATACTGTGATCAGCTGAGCTGCTTTATTTATCCGACATTAAGGGCACTTTAGCAGCAGGAAAATAGTGTGAAGAACAGCGGCAGCGTATTGTCTCGCTGTGATAAGGAGTCAGACAAGTGCGAAGCTGGGCTCTGTTCACATCACGTTCGACGTATCTGTCAGGAGCACTTCCCGACATATACTTTTAACTTGCCCATAGACTATCATTAGCTAAACATATGTCAAGAGGGTTTGGCATACATTTAACTGTATTGCAAGTGTAGCTTTTTAATATATGTAGATCCCACAAAAAAATGTATACTTTTTTTTTATAATGGAAAGCAATGGCAGAGGTATAAGTAAACAGTGGCATACAGTATGTCTGAGGAAGACATTTAGCGGCACTGTTCAAATGTACATGCCCATACGTGATGTGAACAGGTCAGTTTCACACAAATACATGGGTATGTTCACAAGTGGCAGATTTGTTGGCTACATTTCTGAGTGTGAAAAGCCGTATTATACATCTGAATGTGGTTATTTCTACAGCATGTGCATGGATTTTGCCATCCCTTTTCAGATGAAAAGCACAGTCGCAGATATTTTTGCAACAAATCTGCCACATGTGAACATACCTTTATTAATCTGTAAGGTAAGGGCCTGTTCACACCTGCGTCAGGGTTTCCGTAGTTCTGCTCCTTCAGAGGAGCAGAACAATGAAAATACCCAAACCGCTCGTTCCGTTATATGATGGTCATCATCAGCGCCCGACGGAACCCATTAAAGGTTTCCGTTGGTTTTATCAGAAACAATAGCGCAGCATGCTGCAGTGCAAGAGGTAGAGAAATCTGTCTGCATTGCAGTACATTTTCCCCATAGGTATAAATTTTAATTTCTCGCAGCGCATTTTTACGGTGCGGAAATGCATTGCAAGTTTGTCACGTGTGAGCGCACCCGAATACTAATGGGCTGTCTTCTTCAGAGGAAATTAAATTACATAAGACACCCTCGTTGAAATATACAAATGTAAGGCCTCATGTACACGACCGTAGCCATGCACGGACCGTGGAAACCAATTCTGCAACGGAATTCTGTGCATAAATTCCGCAGAATTTACAGTAGCCGCAAAGTGGATGAGATTTAGAAAACCTCATGCCCACGCTGTGGAAAAAAAAAACGCAAACGTTAGTAAATTCAGCTGCGGTGCGGAATTAAATTTCGCAGGATGTCAATTTATGCTGCGTTTTAGTTGATTTTCCGTTGAGGGTTTCCCAATTGAATTCAATGGGGATGCAAATCTCGCAGCAGTAAGCCAAGTGTTACGACTTTTGTGGCGTATTCGTAACGATTGCGCCGCAAAATTTGCCACTACGGAAAACAAAAAAATAATCATACTTACCCAGAACGCCCTCCGTCTTCCTGCAGTCCAGCCTCCTGGGATGATATTCCATGTGACCGCTGCAGCCAATCACAGGCCGCAGCATCACATGGCCTGCAACGTCATCGTATGAGGCCGGACTACGCGCAGAGAAGACCGAAGGGGTAAGTATGAACGCAGCGTAAATTCAGTTAAAAAAAACGCACCACAATGTGGTTCGATTTTTTACGCAGTTTTTACGCAGCTCATCCGACCCGTGGAAACCCAGCCTGAGGCGTTTTGGCTAGTTTTGCGGCCATATACTATCCAAAATTGCGGAATCGCAATTGCGGATAGTATAGAATACATGCTTTCCTATGGGGCAATGCACACGACCGTGGTTTCCATGGTCTGTGCATTGCCCGGAGCCCGAACCGCAAAAAAAATAGAACATGTCATTATACGGTCCACATTTGCGATCCGGCTCATTGAAATCAATGCACATCTTCTGTGTGCACGGTCCGTGATTGCGGACGGCCCGCAGATGATACTCCATACCCTGTCCGTGCCGTAATCACGGACCGTGCACACAGCTTAGGGTATGTTCCCACACACAGGATATGCTGCAGATTTTCTGCACAAAATAGTGTGTCTTCCCTGCTCATATTGCTGCGGAAACACTGCGTTTTTTCCGCTGCGGTTTTACCTGCGGATTTAGTATTAAGTATTGGTTCTAGCAAAGTATATTTGTTCCAGCGTTTTTTATTGCGTTTCCGCTGTAAAAACCGCAACAATACAAATCTATTGCAGAATTTCTGCTCCCCATTGAAGTCTATGGGACAAACACGCAGCATCTTCACACAGAACCCCCAGCGTAAATTGACATGCTGCGGAAGTAAAAGACGCACCGCAGAACACTTTCCGCACAACTTTTCTGCAGCGTGGGCATGACATTTTCTAAATCTCATTCACTTTGCTGCTACTGTAAATACTGAAGAATTTCCTCACAGAATTCCGCGAAGTTTACGCTACTTGGGAACCCAACCTAAGGGTACCTTCACACAGTATATTACAGCGAGATCACACCTGGGCTTGTTGTGGTGTTGCAAAAAACACATCTACATTTCAAATCACATGTAAAAAACGGCATGCGTTTGAAGCGTTAAGAATGTTTTTTTTATATGGCGTTTTTGGCGGTGTTTTCTATTTTGTGACATTTTGTATTTGCCTTTTTCCTGATGTATTTGAAGTTCTTTAGAGAAGTCTATGGAGAAAACGTCAGGAAAAAAAAGCTGCAAAAACCTGCGGAGTGTAAAACCAGTTTAAGGCCAGAACCATACAAACAGTTTTTATGCCATTTTCGGCTCCGTTTTTTTTCATCAAACACCGGAATGGACACAAAAGAAAGAAGTTTTATTAGTCTTTTTTTTTATGCCTCTCCATCCTTTTGGATCCACTTCTAGTTTTGCTAAAAATAAAAACTGCGCCAAAACTGTGAGTGTGACCCTGGCCATCAGTCACACACAGAGCGACATTAAATCCACGCCTCTTTTTGTCCCAACAAACACAAGTGGCAGGTTCCTAAGAAATGTCACTCAGCATGGATGCCATTCCTTTCAATAAAATAATGGCAGGAGACGGACGTTATTATATATATATATATATATATATATATATATATATATATATATATATATATATATATATATATATGGTGCTGCCGCTTTGTATTTATTAAAAAATGATAGTAGAATTCCTTTATTACTCAGAATACATTTGATGGGCCAGATCTTTACCCAGGTATCCCTGGCACAGCGCACACCTTGCCGTTTATCACACCAGATAATAAGTATAATGGAATTAGATAACACTTGATGCACATGAAATCACAAACTCCCAGATCGGAGAATTCCAGGCCGGGGGCAACTCCTCCTGACTAGAGACACCAGTGCATTTAACATAATGGAGGATTAGGTCCATGCCTGCTATATCTAGAAACACTGAATACCAGACCCTGCGTTCCTTTCACCCAGACCCTGCTGCTGAATCTTCTCTTTATTAACTATTTGTGGTACTTTCTCTATGTTTAGTGTTTTATGAATGATGTAGGATTATTATGAGAAATGGGAAGGTAGGTCAGAACCGTCGCTTGTATAAAGTAGATGTTGTAGTACATGATCAGGTACCTGTCATGTCATTTACTCTGTTATAACCCACTATAATGTTATGTCTTATATAGGAAATCACTAGAACACGGTCTTGTCTGATTTCATCTGTGCACATCACCCTGTATTAGATATTATTACCTATCCTTAATGTAATGGAGTGCAATCCTTTCATACATATGTCCTTGTACAAATAACCTTATTGTTTTGTCAGGAGCAGATACAGAAGAAATGCTGGGAACTGTAGTACTCCAATGTGTGATGAGGTGTTTGCAAGCACTGGGCTAGTAGTAAAATTGACACGCATTGAAGGCTGTAGCTCTGTACAAAATCTTCAATGCTCTTAAAACATCATCCCCAGGGATTATAATCCCACATGGAATGCCATGCTCTGGTCAATGTGCCATGTCCCTGGTCCTGTTTAGCAGATTGGATCTAATTAGGTTGTGAGATGTTAGTCTGGGTAATGAGCTCATGGGCTCTGCCACTTTTCACTGATTGTCTAAACCCTTTTGGTTTTTCCAGATGAATTGAACACAACACTGAGGTGCTAATTATTTAGTAATTACTGCCAGGTAATCCCCTGCAAGGATTCTCCAAACCTCCAGCTCTTCATAGAGTGTATGCAAGTCAATGGTTGTCAGCCTGGCCAGAGAATGTGGAGGTGTTGGGGGGGAGCCCACATCACACTCTGCAGCATTGAATGTGTTAACAGAAGGGAAGTCCTATTGACTGCTGATGTGACTCAATAGGCTTGTGTTGAGTGGCTTATGTAAATAGACGTTTGTAATTATATCATCATAGGATGGACCAGCCCCCCCCCCCTGCTTCTCCCCCTATGTCCAATAAGAGGAGACCCAGCTTGACACCTGCCTATATACAGGGGAAAGGAGCAAATATCCAGAACACTCATCTTTTCTCCACCACAAACAAATATTAGGTCAGTTGAAAAGATCCAGAGAGGAAGAGGGGGGTTAACCAAAAGCCTCAATTTCCAGCATCCAGCTATGACTTCCAGTAAAATAGAGATGCCTGGAGAAGTGAAGACAGACCCTGCAGCTCTGATGGCCTCTTTACATCTTCTGCCTTCACCCACCACAAACTTGGAGGTCAAACACAGCAAGGTAAGAAAGGAGACCTTCTGCTGGGTCACTGGTGAGAAGTGTCTGGATCTCCTCCACTACACACAGGCACAGATGGGGTCTGCATGCTGCGCTCCCTTCTTACTCTCTGTATTCTTCTATGCAGCTGGGGCACCAGAACTTCACTGGGCAATGCTAGAAAGTTACCTGCAACTTCATCCTGCTGCGATTATCTCCTTCTTTCCAGTTCTGATCTTCATTATTATACTGGGAGGTTGGGGATTTCTAGTAACAAAACTTTTACCATGTATTCTGTAATCCATAATCTACCACCCCAGGACACTTACTGCTCCCATATGTATTCTAGGTAGTTACGCTAAATGAATATAATCTATAATCCGACCGCTTGACATGTCTCCTATTTTATTCTGCATCAAACTCTATTTTTATATATATATATATATATATATATATATATATATTCTCTGTTTTATAACCGTACCTCGCTGTTTATTATTCTGTCACGTTTTCTCTAGTGATTTGATTGAACGACATGTTCAGAATTTCTATAACTCTGACGCTTTGGATAGTTGCAGTGAACACATAAAGAATTGTGTGAATGTTATACTTATCTAGTTTTCCTTTAAATATTACCACAAAAAAAGAAAAATATATACAGACTATAAAACCCAAAGGACATCACTACTAAAATCCTGAAAAATACAGCAGGAGAGCAGTGATGTATTTGTGGTGTAATACAGTGATTTTTATTCATGTTTATCTTCTGGATTGTTCCAAAATTGAGATATTTTGGAAGTGGACGGTGATATGGGAGAGCAGGAGAAATAAGCATATGTGTGTTATTTAGATAATTTATAGATCACTTGTGTGTGAATGATCTGGTATGATTCTTTATATGCACAAAACTCTATACATCAATGGTCCAACTGTTGTGAAACTACAAGTCCCAGCATGCCATGGCAGTCTAAATCTCTGCTTGTCATGCTGGGGGTTGTAGTTTCACAACAGCTGGAGAGGCACAGGCTACAGAGCACTGAAATACACAACATGAAGCAAGTTAGCATTTTCCATGTATAATATAAAAAAAACAAAAAACCTTATGATATCAAACACGAACTTATGGAGCAAGTAATGGAAAATCTGGACACCCTTCCGCTTCTTACTACTTTTATTTGCTAGAATTTAAGAAGGCTCACGGCGCCTTTTTGTTGATACTTCATAGACCAGATCGTCTATGGTATCATATGTTGGAGAATCTTTATTTGAACTGTTTATCTTTAAAAGGTGGGATTTAGTAAAAGTGATAGAATATATTTCTAACTTATTGGCAGGTTTTCATGAGAATAGCCTTTAAGGTCATGAGAAAGTTACCTGATCTGATCCATGGTTCTGCGCATATCGGAAGATGTTCCAACCAAATATAAGGTCATTTTCTATTAAGAAAGCACCAAGGACACATTACGTTTTTATAAGGTGTAAAAACACAATTCTGGTCAAAACAGATGACGGTCAAATTGTCTACCTCACAAATTATTGTAATATGCTTTTATTTAGGATTGTCTTCCAGGATGAAAGTGTTATTTCACAAGAAATATAATTTGACCATTCCTATTATAATATACACCATGTTCTTAATACCCCGAGGTCATGCTTACAACTTTAACTTGAATTGTGCTCTTACCTTGTGCAATGGACAGCTATGTTCATCCTGTAAATGGCAAAATCTGTCTCGGAGGCTTCTACAATTTAAAAAATTTATTTTATATATATATATATATGTGTGTCAGTAATAAGAAATAGAGGGATCCTTGTTCCCCAGAGTTTACAGTCTTAAGTATATTTGGATACATTCAGAACTGAGTATGCGATTTCTAGATTAGCTATACAACAAGTGAATAATTTTGTCCAATAGTTCTGGTAATAACATGTTTGTGTTCTCAATGGCAAGTATATGTATGTGGTATAGTGAGTAGTTTGGAAATGTGTTTTTGAACAACCCTCTAATGATAAATTATAAAATAGAACAGATTACACTTTTGACCACCAAAGATACACAAAATATTAACTTTAACCTGCACGAAGAAAAAAAACAAACTTTTTGAAACATTTTTTCCCTGAGAAGATTGATTATTATTGTACTGGGTGGCTTTAAAATGTAATGTTCAACCCTTTTTAGATTTTTATATATTTAAATTCTTGACAATTCTTTCCATTTTATTTTTTTTATGATTTATCATGTGTGAAAGATAATATAACAAATGATATAGAACACTATTTATTTGGTGCAGTCAAATTAAATCAAATTTTCCAAAGAGGCAATTAAAACCATTTTAGACCTCTTGCTCTCTAAAATAAAGAAAATATCTATCACTGTGCAGCTCAGTAGCTAGAAGATGAACTTGTAGAAGCTATAAATGCCGAATAGCGGCGTCTGACTTTAGCTGGTGGTCTTGGTGAATTTACACCTTGATTAATGGATGAAATTGGCGACACATATAGTACACTATAACTTCAACGGATTGCGTTAAATTAACCTTCACAAATGGATATTTATTGGTGCACTTTTAAAAGAATGTTGTGTGGCTGCAAGGGGTAGCTGTAATTAATACGGCCATTCATGCCCCTACATACTGATGGCATTTCTACCATCTGGGTGAAAAATGTCCCAGATTAATGCTGCAACTCTTCAGTAATTATTTGTCTTTGTGTTTAAAACACTGGACATAATTCTGTCACATAAACAGCAGGGGACCAGCTTTTTTTTTTTTCTCTGATTCCTCATATCCTCCCAGTTGTATAAGGAATTCATGAAGCATTTATCTGGAGCAAGCCTTAGGTTATGTTTAAAGTCCTAGGTTTGTCTTCTGGTAATTAAAATTAAAATATAATATTATAATAATAACCTTGATATGTAATTCTTTTAAATAATTGGTACATGTTGAATTCCGCTTTGTGGTATTGAGTGCATTTTAAGATGATTTGTATGTGGAATAGGTCTGTCAGGAAAAAACTGCAAAGCCAGTACGTTGGTGAAAATAACTGTCTAGTTTAGGCAAAAAGATCCTCATTTATTTGTCAGTTTATGTAAACTTGGTAGCCCGCCAGAGCTTAGGAATGTCTTCAATTATGATGGTTATTTGTGCAGCTTAGTTGAAAGTAAATTAATCTGTGCTTCATTTAGATACTTCCTCGAAAAACAACAAACGTATCAAATATTATTGCATACGATTAAGTGCTAGCGATGCGTTGTACCCCTCTTTTTTCTATTGCTATGTAATTTAGAAGTCCTTAAAATGACATGATAGTTGCAGAATTTACTTTCTGCATATAGTGGGCATAGGTTTCTATGGTGAAGCAGTATGATCCTTTGCAGACATGACTTGAAAACAACCTGAAAAAAATGGATGCACTCCTTATTTGAACGCCATATCTATTTTGGAAATGCCAGACGTTGTAACAGTGACATTTTCTCCATACCAAAATCCATATGCAACACATGCAGCTTTTGGTGCAAATTTTTAGGCTGGCTCCACAGCATACATTTTTACGCCATGTGAACCCAGCCTCCGTGACCTGTCTATCTCAAGGAGCGAACTTACAGATTCCATAATACTTTCATCCTACTGGGTTCTCTTTGGTCAGGCTTGACTGCTGCTGACTACTCCCTGGTCACATCACATTAAATGATGAGGTGGTTTTTGTGGTAGATGGAAGGGGATTTCCAGTCCAAGTTTGTTCTGGAAGCTTTATCGTGTACACAACACCAGGTACAACCTTAACATATGGTTAGTTGTTTTCAAAAATATCTCTTTTTGGAAAAAAAACTATAATTATATGAACCGATTGCTGTCTAGTCCCTAGGTTCTCAGCCTGTGGTACATGTACCCCAGGGCGCACATGTTATTTCTCTAGAGATACCCACACTGCGGTTATGCTATGGCTTTTTATGTGTGGAGCAGTGTATGATGATAGCCTGGGGGGTAATTTTAATGTAACTTATTTGAATAGGGGGTACTCTGCTTTTAAACCTTGAGAAATACTAGTATATTAGACCATTCCATGTGACACTAACGAAACTAAATACCCACAAGTTTTTGCGTACAGTAATTTGAAATTTTAGCTATTGGACTGCTGAAGAGCTTAATCCCGTCACACTTTGGTGTTTCAACCCCTTCGAAAAGTTTAAATATGCTTAAATTGACTATACATTTTGTGGCTAAAAATAGACAGAAATGAATGGGTGGAGTGACGTTTACCAATCCTTGTGGGGCCACCAGTTGTTCTGCCCATACACTTTTTAGATTCCCTGACTTCCTCAAAAACCATACATCTTCCATTAGGCCAAGCATGCATAGTTGGCTTCTGCTTTTATCACCCTTGCTAAAAGTCTAAACCGCCTTAATTCTTTTACCCTACAACAGATTTATGGGTACAATTCGAGCTTCCCCCAAACACTTTAGTCGGTTATAGTCCCGCCTTAGATCTAATACATCTACGCAGTGTATGAGCTGTGAACATCATTCTTCTGTTTTATCTAAGAAATAAGTATTGAATTTTCAACATTGAGGTCTACGTAGCCTGATTTCTAATCTGCTCTTTTAATTTGGCCGTGATATCAGGCCTTGTACCATACAGCTAACTGGAGTAAAGACAATTCTACATAATGTATGTGTTCTTCACTTTTCAGATGTTTTATAGTAAAGGCAGAATTTACTTCTGTGGTGTAAAATTTTATACAACGTTTTACTGTTCTGGGTTTTACATAACAAATGTAACTTCTTCAGAAAGCCAGTGTAGTGAGGTTTGTGTTTTACAGCTGTAGCAAAACAAGAGAGAATTGCTTATACCTCATTTCTCTAAGAAAGTTGTGTAAAGTTTGATTAAACAATCAATCAAATTCCAAGTCAAGCATACTAAAACATTTGTATGTTATACTTGTTATTCAAATGTTTGCCCCCTGTGACTAAGAAAACAAACCGTACTGACCTCCCCCTGTCTTGTGTGGTGCCGTGTGCAAATTGCACCAAATGTCTTCCAAATAGTACTTTTAGAACTATATCTGCCCCACTCACGCAAGGTATATCTCCTAACATTTGTGATATATGGTTAGCCGGCTCTGACTGTGTTGTAGCTGAAGAACTTTACTGTTTAATCTCTTCTTCTCATCCCTTAGAATATATGAAGTGTTATGTCGCTTTAAAATATTTCATTGCAACCCAACCAGGAGAATAAATTATAAAGAGGTAAAGCTTAAAGGGCAGTTCCATACTGAATTACAAATATGGCACATATATGCAGTCATTGATCTTGAGGAGCTTGGCTCAATAAGAAGTGTTAACTCAAGTGTATAGAAAGCAACAAAAAGCTTTGTTTGTTTATGTTGACACACAATAGGGCAGATTTACTAAGATAAATACGCCACAATTCTGGCTCAAATTATGCCACAAATCTGGCGCACATGCAGTGAACCAGATTAACTGTGTTTTAGACACTTTTTCTAGAAAAGAGGGCTTGGTCAAGTGGAATCCTAAAATGTGGCAAATGTATTCATTCGTGTGCCACAATTTTGGTGCAAAATACTGGAGTAAAATAGTGGTGAACAGAAGAGAAAAGTGTCTAGCAACGTGCACCAAATCAATCGCAGCGTGCGCAACTGTGAAAGATTTGGTGCATTTCTGTCTGGTCTAGTTTCAAGATGTTTAACTTTAAGACCATATTAATCTCGCCCAATTTGTCCATGTTCATTTCAAGTAAAGTATGATTTGGAGTTCAGTCCTTTGTTCTAATCTACTAACTGTATGACCTGCAAGTGATGATCTGGGGTGATCTACTCAGAAATATTGTAAGAAAGGTTGACAAGGCATGGTATTCTGCAGTATTCTTTTCCACAGTAGACTCGCGGCCGTAGCCGTAAGAATGGTCCGCATTTGCAGGCCGTGCTCCCATTCTAAATTTAAAAAATAAGACCTCCTACTTTTTTGTGGATCGTTTCTACGGCCCAGACACCTTCCCCTACATATACGGGAAGGTATCCGTGTGCCATAGAAATTAATGGCTCAGCATTTTGATCCATAATTACGGTTCTGTAATTGTGGATCAAAATTACGGTTGTGTGCATGTGGCCTAACCGGTTTGTTAATTTATTTTTGCCATATATGGAGAACCCTGTGATATGTTCACATCCGGCCGTCGAAAGTAACACACACACACACACACACACACACACACACACACACACACACACCAGCCTGAAGCCCCTCTTTACTGAATGTCTCTACAAATCAATTTATCTGCATTCCTGAGCACTGCAATGGTTTTCCACAGATTCCTAGCATATTAACGGTTCAGGAAGCATTAATTTTGTGAAGTAGAAAGAGTAGTATGCTTCCTCTCAAGGTACGCGCGCGCACACAGGTGCCTACTATCTCGGTACAAGGCAATGGACTTTATATGCCTCTTAAACTGTATACAGCTTCTTACATAAAACAAAGCATGACGTTGCTAAGGGGCAAACAGATGTGATTTACTTCTAGACTTTCTGTGGGAAGAGGTTTTAGTAAACTTTCATTAGAATTCTTTCTGTCAATTTTCTAAAAACCTTGTATTAGTGAGTGGTAGGAGGCAAGGTTCACACAATCCTTCTACACTGTTCTATTGAGATTCAGCCTCCTGATTTGATAAATTTTTGTTTTCTTTAAACATTGAAGGGTTTTGCACCATTTAAATATTACACTGCTAGATATTTCTGTCACATACATGTTATAGCACCACCTGCTGATCTTTTGCGTCCTTCTCAAAATAGCCCCCTAAGGTGCCCAGTGATGGTGGTCCCCGGATCCTCTTGTACACAGGCGGTGGAGCGATTGCTGCTAATGTGTGGGACCGCAAATTAGAATTGCCGCAATAGAAATGTCTGCTCACCGGCAGTGAACACGTTAGATGGACATTCTGAGAGGAATTAAAAGCACACGAGAGGGCACCACAACAAGTATAAGGGTATGTTCACACGGTTAACAAAAAACGTCTGAAAATACGGAGCTATTTTCAAGGGAAAACAGCTCCTGATTTTCAAACGTTTTTTGAGCAACTTGCGTTTTTCGCAGCGTTTTTGCTGAGTTTTTTACGCCCGTTTTTGGAGCTGTTTTCAATAGTCTATTAGAAACTGCTCCAAAAACCATCCCAAGAAGTGTCCTGCACCTCTTTTGACGAGCCGTCATTTTACGCGCCGTAATTTGACAGGGACGCGTAAAATTAAGGCTCGTGGGAACAGAACACCGTAAAACCTATTGAAAGCATGGGCAGATGTTTGTAGGCATATTAGGGGCGTTTTTTCAGGCGTAATTCGAGGCATAAAACGCATACCCTAACAGCAATATCTACACATGAGCATATTTGAAAAATGATTCCAATAAAAAAACAGTTTTGCGTGCTCTAATATAAAAGTAGTAGGTAATCGTAGTAAGACCACTTTAAGGTCAATGAATGAAAGCTTGGACGACCCGTGCAGAAATTGCATACATTTTTCTGTTTCTTATCTTCCATTAAACTTTATAGGGAAACTCACATGAAGCCAGTGACACATATAGTTATGAGCCTCCTTGGAATACCCTTATTATATTGCAGACCTGAACTGTAGGACAGTGGTCTCAGCATGTTGGGAGTTGTAGTTTAGCAACAACTGGAGAACCGCAGGTTGGAGACCAATGCTGTAGGCTAATTAACTATTGAAATCCTTTTCGTGCCATTGCTGCTGCCCATCTAAAAATGTATTTAATAAAGTTGGATGTGTTAAGAAATCACTCCATGTCCTTTTTTAAAGTTTTTAGTTTAAAATCTGGAAATTGGCAGAAACTTGCACCTGGGGGAGGTTGACTATAAATCAGAACATCACAGAACGATATCAAATGAAGACTGTAAATCATCATTGTTCCTATGGCACATAATTTTACAACTACTTTAAAAAAAGGAAATTGGATCTTACATTGCCACCACCTGTTGATATGTGTTTTAAATGAATGGTGTATGTGGCCTAAAGTTTTATGTGAGGTGTTCACTGATTTAAATTATTACTGATGCATGGGGGAATTTTAATGGGGTTGTTTTTAACATTTCTTCTCCCAATTTGCTTTTGCTACATCTAGGCTAAGAAACCTATGTGTGGATTGTTCTCTAAGTAAATGCCCTCTACACCTCCCGACGACCTGCTGTAGTTAATAAATTACTTTTATTTTTCTTTAAATATGTGTACTTAATGCTGAATTAAGCTGTAAAAACACCAGGGCTGATTTATGGTAAAAAGTCGGCCTTAATTAACGCTGAATCCAGAGAATGGCAATAGTGGATGGCTTTTGCTATTGAATTTGAACAATGGCCTCTCGGGGTTCTGTGAAGTGATTTACATGGAAACCAGCTCTGCTTCACTAAGGGTTTTCATTTCTTTGTCATGCAGCCCTCAGCGATGGCTATATATACTCTCCAGATCGGATGATTTCATGTCATAGTTTATCTGATTTACACACTGCCCTTAGACCACACGCTATAAATTAGAAAGTGTGGCGGTGGGGAAACTAATTTAAGCTTTGCAGGGATTCCTTGTGTTTTCTTGCAATGTGTCACCACTTGTCCACTACATGGCATTTTAATGAAGTGACCATAATGAAAGTCAGATTAAATGCACAGGGTATATACATTTATTCGACAATCATCAGACTCTGTATAGCTGGAAGAGTTCTATATAGGTATATAAAAGCCCTAAGTGAATGCACATTTATTGCAAAAGAATGTGGGCTTGGTGGTATGGATGTGTGCAGGCTGGTACTACCTGACACAGAACACTTAAGACTTTCCAAAGTGAGTTATTTAAGTGTAAGGTTTTTGCTTGTAAATCCAACAGCTGGTGCTTTTCAAGACTTGAAACTGTTCCAGAGTCTTAGTTGAAGGTACTTTACACAAACTGGAGTAAATGGTTGGAGTATTACAGCCAATTTAAATGTGATCAACTTGTGTTAATAAGAAAGAAATGTTACTAACTTGTGTTCCTTTTTTTTTCAAAGCACAAGTAGAACAGTAGCAATTGTGACAGGTTGCTCCGTTGCGAGATTGTGGCGCATGTTTATAAAAAAAAAACGGCTTTGTAATATAAAAATGGTGAAAAAATAAGCGGACCTGCTTCAAATTCAATAAATTGTCTTAGACTATATAAATTTGGTGGCAGACGTTTCGTATACATCTTTAAGAGTTTTGAAGCACGTTTGCAACAAATTAAACTAAAAACCCAAGCTAAAAAATTGGCTTTACAAATGTGGCACCAGAGGTTGCACTGGATTTACTTACAAAATTATATATGGACATTAATGTTACAATAAAATGACTTATACATATTTATCACTTAGGATGACTTGGGTGTTTTTTTGTTTTTTTTTTGCTTGTTGGTTATTCTGGTATTCATTACTGATTAGACGAGGGCGCTCTAACTTTGCACACAGGCTAAATGTCACAATTTTTTTTTTTTTTTTTTAGATTTTCATAAACAATGAGTGGCAGACATCTGAAAGTGGAAAGGTGTTTCCGGTCTACAATCCAGCTACTGGAGAGCAGATATGTGAAGTTCAAGAAGCTGAGAAGGTAACCACTTAAATACATGTTACATAAGCTGGCTTAATGAAAATTTAGGCTAACTCCTAGCTTAAAGTGGTTCTTAGCTTTGGACTATCCCTACTTGCTAGTAGGGTCCCTTGACAATAAGGAAATCAGTGTCCCTTGCTGGGACTCCCAGTGATCAGCTGTAATCCGTGGGGAAACCTGGCAGTAAATATTACATTTCCCTGCAGCGCCACCACTGGGGATATTAAACTTTTACAATCATTCAGCTCAATGGGTTGTCTGTGTAATACAGGACAGGTCCTCCAGAGCAAGAGACACACTTGTAACTGTTTATTCACTCTGGACAAGGGATGAGGATCCTGAACATGGGACTACCCTCTATTAACTCAAAATTCTGTAATCGTGTGTATGAAATGGGTTTTCTAAAATGGGCAACCCCTTTTAATACCATGGTTTGTTATTCAAAATGTTAGCTATTTTTTTTTCTCTTTATATGTATGCAGCCTTGTTGGTGTCAGATTCTCTTATTCATGTTATCTGTTTTCTTTAAAGGCGGATGTAGACAAAGCAGTAAGAGCTGCAAGATTGGCCTTTTCTTGGGGTTCTGTATGGAGAAGAATGGATGCATCCGAAAGGGGAAGACTCTTGGATAAATTGGCTGATTTGGTTGAAAGAGAGAGGGCCATCCTTGCCGTAAGTAAATTGCACAAAGTATTCTACATGCTGTACAGTAGTGTGTGTGTGTGTGTGTGTGTGTGTATAATATATATAATGTGTGTGTGTGTCTTATTTTTGTACTGGTGGACTGAAGATCAACCAATAATAAAATATGTACTTCTCCAAAGCGGATCTGTCTGTAGTTGTTGTGGTTTTTTTTTGTGTGCTGTTTGGCTATTAGGAACACAGACTTGTAGCTGTAATATATTGCCCTTACATAGTGCAACATATCAGGCTGACAGATCAACAGTTAGGCTGGGTTCACACACCCTATTTACGGACGTAATTCGGGCGTTTTAACTTAGAATTATGTCCGAAAATACGGCTCTAATGCGCCGGCAAACATCTGCCCATTCATTTGAATGGGCTTTACGATGTTCTGTGCAGACGGTAATTTTTTTATGCGCCGCTTTCAAAAGACGGTGCGTAAAAAAGACGCCCGCGTCAAAGAAGTGCCTGTCACTTCTTGAGACGTAATTGGAGCTGTTTTCCATTGACACCATGGAAAAACAGCTCCAATTACGTCCGTAATGGACGCAGCGAAAAGTGCCTGCACTTGCCATTACGTCTGAAATTCCGGAGCTGTTTTCTCCTGAAAACAGCTACGTAATTTCAGCCGTAATGGAGGCTGCCGTGTGAACATACCCTTAAGGTATGTTCACACGCTTAACAAAAAACGTCTGAAAATACCGAGCTGTTTTCAAGGGAAAACAGCCCCTGATTTTCAGACGTTTTTTGAGCAACTTGCGTTTTTCGCTGCGTTTTTCATTGGAGTCTATGAGAAAACTGTTCCAAAACGTCCCAAGAAGTGTCCTGCACTTCTTTTGACGAGGCTGTAATTTTACGTGTCGTCTTTTGACAGCGACACGTAAAATGACAGCTCGTCGGCACAGTACATTGAAAGTAATGGGCAGATGTTTGCCGACGTACTGGAGCCGTTTTTTCAGACGTAATTCGAGGCGTAAAACGCCTCCATTACGTCTAAAAATAGGTTGCGTGAACTCAGCCTTAATATTTAGTCAAGTTTGTTTTTCAATGTTTGTTTTGAATGAATGTATTTACTAAATTATTCCTGTAAGGTATGCGTCCCATATTTTTGCGTAATATGCATTTAAACTTTGATGCAAGACTTTTAAATGTTACATTATGCTGTAGGCAACCTTAACATACAATATACATGGAATAGTGGGCATTTGGTGTTGCCAGATCTTGATTTATTTGTTGTCTTTAAGTTCTACAGATGGACTTGGTGCCCATAATAATTAACAGATGTTTTTCCTTGATGTGACTGTAAAGCATGTTTTGCATGAGTGGCAAAAATGATGTGTCTGAATAACTTGAACAGAACTTGGTAGATAAACACGTATGATTACAGTTTGGCCAGTGATGGGTTAATGCTGCCACTTTACACGACCTTACCAGATGCAAAAGCAGAAATCGGTTTTGTCTTGTTTGTCGATATAACTCGGCTTAAGATGACACTACAAGTAGCATTCGCCATAAACACCTTATATATAAATGTATATGTGAGATTGCATAGGAGATGTCACTGGTGCCTTCTTGGTAAGATGAGTGGTGGCTTCTTGCCAAAAGACCACAAGGGTAGCATTTTACTTGTGCCAAATAATGTTTTTCTACTGTAATACTCAATTACAAACCAAATAATTTTAAAGAGGGGTTTGTAACCACTGGACTAACATCACATTTGGAATAGCTTCATATGAAACAAGGTGTCGGATTTTAACATTTGACTCCAACCGTTTGATCGTTTAATTTAAGGACCTCGTTTAGTATAGTACAGTTTCCAGAAAGTGTTATTTTTCTTTCTTTTATTGCTTTACACAGAAGTCTCATGTATTTCAGCTTCATAATTGCTGGCATATATGTATATGTATGTGTGTATATATATGTATATATATATATATATATATATATATATATATATTTTATATTTTTTTATAGTAGATGAGTTGACCTTCCCATTTGTTTTTCAGACACTTGAATCCCTAAATTGTGGCAAGCCCTTTCTACAATCCTTTTATGTGGATCTCCAAGGCGTGATTAAAACATTCCGGTACTATGCTGGCTGGGCAGACAAAATACATGGCATGACCATACCAGCAGGTAGGCACTGATCTCTTTTACTGCTATTTCTTGGATATTCTTAGTGATCGATCTACCAACTCGCATATCCTTGTGGTAAATGTTGAAATATAAGAATGAACGCATATACCATTCACAAAACTAAAGGAATTTAGATATGCAAAAGATCACATAATGCTGTCCTCCTCTTGTGAGAAGGGGGAGGGGGGAGTGCTAAGTACTGTTATTATTGAATGAGGGTGTGTTGAGGCGAACCTAAACCATTTTGCCTCTTGATTTGAGGACTACTTTTGTCTACAAGCAATCCCAAAGAACAAGCACCATAAAAGTATTTAATTTAAAAAAAAAGAAGCTAAAAACACATTTTCCATGATTTTAATAGATAATTTCCCAATTTTGGTATCTCTTCTATATGCAGCCTCTAGCTATTGTGGTTTTATAAATTACTGACTTTGTAATTTGTTGTAGATGGGGATTACTTTACATTTACAAGACATGAACCTATCGGAGTATGTGGACAGATCATCCCGGTGAGTATCCGCAGGCTTTTTATTTTCTAATTGAGTGATTTTACTTACACTCACACTTCACATGGGAATAACAGTTGTGTGTTTCTTTTCATTTTGGAGCAGAAAATCCATCTTCTGTTTTGATTTGCTGGCATTTTATTTTTTATTTTTTTACCAATTTATACAAATAGTCAAGAAGCACATTATGAAGTATTACACACCCGAATTAATAGAGATAAAATGTTTATTAGTCGATACAAAAAGTAGATTAAAAACCTCTAAAACCAGACAAGCAACCAGTCCATGTACAATATGTCGTAGGACCAACTGCGTAATTCACCCATAATTAGGTGTGAATAATACAAATGGGTCAATCGTTTACTTATCTAATACAGATGACAGAATAATAAAGCAAATACATTAATATAATTATACAAATAGCATAATAATACAACTTGCCTTGTATGACGCTATAGTTGGCTATATAAAGCTAGAGTAGTGCAGTTAAAGTAATGGCCACTAACCATAAACTGCAAATATTTTTCAGTCTATCTACAGCTGCTTGTTTAAACAGGTTACTACGTGACTTCGTAAAATATTCCCAAGCGTTCGGCTTCTTTTGGCTCTTTGTAACAAAAATATTTTATATATTATTTTGCAACATAAAGGGAAACTTTAAGTGTGTGTGTGTGTGTGTGTGTGTGTGTGTGTGTGTGTGTGTGTGTGTGTGTGTGTGTGTGTGTGTGGTATAGCATACCAACATTTATATATAGAATTCAGAGTATAGAGAACAGTGAGTATAGGGGGAGTGGGTTTATTACCTGCACAACTATATTATACTGTATGTTATATAAAATGAGAGATTGGGCTGTGCAATTACCTTAACAAATATAATCCAAAACATTCCATGTTCTAGTGTATGTGAATTACTATAGCATGAAACCAGCGGAACATTCAAATCCAATACATTCTCCCTTTTAACACACCCATGGAAAATTCATGTGGCAGGCATACAGCGT
Source organism: Rhinoderma darwinii (assembly GCF_050947455.1). Lineage (NCBI taxonomy): Eukaryota > Metazoa > Chordata > Amphibia > Anura > Rhinodermatidae > Rhinoderma > Rhinoderma darwinii. The sequence goes on from NC_134689.1 coordinate 274,882,815, forward strand.
GGCTGTAATATCAAAGGGAGCTTGCACACTGGCTTTTATGGGAAACTCTTCCTTTATGTGGTAGTTTCCTGTAAATGCTATCTTCCATTCATCACGTTTGTTTTGATGTCGCCCTGGTCAGAACCAACATTACAAACCTTTTTTTTTTTTTTCTTTTTTGTTCTTGACTCCGTTCTGCAAGTTTCCTTCTTCAAATCTTATCCATCTGTAACTAATAACACTTTGCTACACAGCAGTAGTCAAAGAATTTCTTTACCTTCCAGAGATCTTTCAGTGTTCTCAAGTTGGTATCTCACAACTACTTATAGCTCAGGTGTATACATAGCCATTTGTTTAGCTGGTACAGCCCAAAGGATTATGTGACCACATACTATAAATAGTCATTTGTGTCCTATAAATGCTTGCAAACCACATGAAGATTTGGAAGTTAAAAAATAATTCACCGGTTTCTGGTGCCCTTTTCACTGCCTGTGCTTTTCAGACCTATGCTTATATCTTCATGAAGATGTTCGAGGTCTTGTTATAACCGAATTGGCTTTATTAAGAATCTGGAACTCTGACTTCTGCCTAAACTAGACATTTGTATGTGTAGATCCACAAATCCCTTTTAATTCTCCATATGCTTTCCCCTACATGGAAGTGGGATTGGTCTTCAGCCCATGCTAGGGAGGCTGAATATTTCAATGTATTATAGTCCATCATGGTCCCCTATCTCTTCCCTCTCCTGTCCCAACCTGGCCGCCAAATATTACAATAACACTCTCAAAAATGCTTTGGATGAAGCAGCCCCCCACCTACACTCAGAATCACCCGGCAAAGACAACACCCTGGCATCGCCTCAATCCCTCTTTCTTCAGCGGTGCTCTAGATGTGACAAACGTCTGTCGAGAAAATCGTATTTGTCAGCAGAATTCCTCCATTACAAATTTATACTCCAAACTTACAACTCTGACATTCACCGTGCCAAACAAGTCTATTTCACCTCACTCATCTTCACACTATCTTCTAATCCAAAACAACTTTTTGATACATTCCATTCCCTCCTTAAGGCCCTTTTACACCGACCGAGACATCGTTGATCAGCGCTCGTTTGCTCCTGTCACACGGAGCTATGGATGGGGAGGAGTGGTCGTTACTCTGATCGCTCGTCCCCATACATTATTATCATGTCGGCAGCGCGTCTCCCTATTTACACAGGGAGATGTGCTGCCGACAATGATAATATTTCACTTTTTTAAAACGATACGACCAGCAGATGATCGAGCGTTTGCTCGTTCATCTGCTGATCGTTCCTCTGTTTACACAGGGCAATTATCGGCAATGAGCGTTCTATGAGCACTCGTCTGCATGATAATTGTCCAGTGTAAAACCCCCGTAAGTCTTAAAGTGCAGACGACAATCACCGATCTCAATGCTGAAGACCTGGCCTACTTAAAATTAAAATTGACAACATCTGGCATGATATTATCTCCCTGTCCCCTAGTAACAGCGATCCCCTTCCCTCTTCACTTTCAGCATTTGACCCAATAACCGAATAAGAAGTCTCTGGGCTCCTCTCTTCTCGCCCTACTAAAATATTTAACCTCTCTTCAGGAATCTTTCCGTCTTCCTTTAAACATACCATTATAACCCTGTTACTGAAATAAAACAACTCTTGACCCGTCCGGTGCTGCTAACTATCGACTGGTCTCCAATCTCCCCTTCATCTCAACTCCTGGATCGCTTGGTCTACTCTCGCCTTATCCGCTATCTCTCTGCTAACTCTATTCTTGACCCCTTACAGTCTGGTTTCTGCACTCTACACTCCATAGAAACTGCTCTTACTAAATTCTCAAACAATCTCTTTGCGGCTAAATATAAAGGGAAAAACTCTACTGATTCTTCTGGATCTCTCTGCAGCCTTTGACACTGTAGACCACAAACCCCTACTTAACATGCTCCACTCTAATGGCCTTAAGGACACTGCTCTCTCTTGCTTTTCCTCCTATCTCTCTGACCACTCGTTCAGTGTGTCATTTGCTGGTTCTATGTCTTCTTCTCCTCCCCTTGCCATCGGAGGTTCCTTATTGATCAGTCCTAGGTCCGCTCCTCTTTTCTCTCTACACAGCCCCTATTGAACAAACCATCAGCAGATTTGGCTTCCAGTACCTTCTCTACGCTGATGACACCCAATTATATGCCTCTTCCCATGACATCACACCTGCTCTAATACAAAATTCTAGTGATTGTCTGTCCACTGTCTCTAACAACATGTCCTCTCTCTGTCTGAAACTGAATCTTTCTAAAACTGAGCTCATTGTGTTTCCACCATCTACTAACCTACCTAATCCTGATGTCTTTATCTCAGTGTGATGTCTCATACTTCCATAACTCCTAGGCAGCACTCCCGATGTCTTTTGGTTATTTTTGACTCAGATCTTTCCTTTACTCCTCAAATTTCAATCACTTTCACGCTCCTGTCACTTTCACCTCAAAAGCATCTCCGGAATCCGTCCTTTTCCTATTGTAGAAACAGCCAAAACTCTCATTGTCGCTCTGATTCACTCCCGTCTTGACTACTGTAACTCATTACTAATCGGTCCGTCCCCCCCCACTAAACTCTCTCCTCTCCAATCTATCCTTAATGCAGCAGCCAGGCTCATCTTTCTGACTAACTGCTACACCAATGCCTCTACCCTGTGCCAGTCACTGCACTGGTTGTCGTTTCCCTTCAGAATAAATTCTAATTTATTATTCTCACCCACAAATCTCTCCTCATTTCTGCACCTCCTTACATCTCATCCCTCATTTCTGTCTACCACCCTACCCATGCTCTACGTTCTGCCGACGACTTTAGATTAAAATCCTCCACAATCCGAACCTCACACTCGTCTCCAAGATTTTCTCGTGCTGCATCAGTCCTTTGGAATGCGCTACCCCAGACAATCAGATTAATTTCCAACATCCACAGTTTTAAACGTGCCCTGAAAACACCTCTTTTTAGACAGGCCTATAACATTCCCTAATCTGACTCCTTTTGCTTGCCCCTTTTTACATTAGTCATGAAAACTTGACCCCCTCAAACTGCAATATCCCCCACACTTCTTGCACCCTATTGCACTTCATGTCTGTCATACACAGATATTTTCTTGTGACCAGCTCATGTAGCTTTATGTATACTACCCCCATATGTATAAAAGATGGCTGGACCATTGTACTTAACAAGCACTTTTTTACACTTTGTGTCTCCCTTGTAATCCCTAGCGACCTCACTCCTGTTGTTTGAATTGTAAATTAGTTTTGTCACTATGTAATGTCTGTATGTGAACCCTCTAAACTGTAAAGTGCTGGGGAATATGTTAGCACTATAAAAATAAAGATTATTATTTTTTATTATTATAAGTACAAACACAACCTATGTAGTCTCGATTTACAGTGATACTCCCTTCCATCTATTGCCTTCTACTTTTAGCCCAATTAAAGTATGCCAGCAAGAAGAGGCATAGATGGAAAAAAATGACTGCAAGATCAGACTACACAGGGTTTAGTCTGTAACCATGGAGATACATAGGTCTGCATAGGAGCTGTAGACCCAAAATGGTGTGTGTGTGTGTGTGTGTGTGTGTGTGTGTGTATATTCTCCTCCCCCCTTTATTTAGGATGCATTGGAGAAAAAAAAAAAGTATAGATAAGTGGGGGTTATCGTTATGCCAATCAAATGAGAAACCATATCAATTAATACAATATTTATAAAAAATACTAGTGGATTGTCTATTTTCCGCAAATTTACCACATTCTTTTAACACAAGTTACTAATTCCGCTTAAGTCAGCAGTAGTGATTGGCAAACTTGTTGGTCTGTGCCTAATGCTTCACTGAAAATCTTTAAAAGTTCTGTAAAACCTTGGCCAGAAAGTCAAAATGTGGGCAGCTTCCATTTGAAGAATATATATTTATTTTTTTCTTCCAAATATTGTGTAATATCATTTGTAAAATGAGAAAATTAAGTGTTTGGTGAAAGGTAGGCATTTTGTATATTTTTTTGGAATGATAAGAAATGTTTTAAATGAAAACGCAGCTGAATTCTATCATATCAATCCATTTAGGCCAATGTGATGTCTGGTTTTGACTAGTTTAAGAAAAAAGGAGGCATTTGAAAGCCTTCATTTCAAGAGTTTCGATATGGCATGATATAGGACCTTTAAATAAATACAGCATAAATTACATTCACTATTTAAAAAAAAACAAAAAAAAACTTTTACAAACTATAATATCGTATTAATATTGCCCGAACAGATTTTAACACTGAATGTCCCTTTAGCAAATGTTACTAATTATAAAGGTTTCTTCTTTAAAAAAAAACAACATTAAAAATATAAATAAATATATATATATATATATATATATATATATATATATATATATATATAATACACACACGCAGAGACTAAATCCAAAATGGTAGTGGGTGCAAGTAGGTAATCCCGATCCAAGGATTCTAGAATATTTTTGAAGAATTCCCCCAGCACTCCAATAAAGCAAAAAGCTGTGGTTTACTTTGTCAATACAATGATGCAACGTTCCCGTCCTACTATGGGACCTTTTTCAAGAATAAACCACATATTTTTGCTATATTGGAGTGCTGTGGGATTTCTTAAAATGTGTGTGTGTGTTTGTGTGTGTATTATATATAACACACTGTTTGAAACCATGGATATGGGTCTGCATAGGAGCTACAGAAAGTTTTAGAATTATTTTTATTTTTTTTCCCCCAATGCATTGGAGACAAAGACAAAAGTAAAGTAGGTGTAAATGCCATTTAAAATAAGTCTCTGGCCTATCGCCTGGATTTGCACAGTTCTTCATGACAACACTGAACTTGAACCACACTGTTATCTGTGCAACAATACCCCCTCTTGTAAATCATATCAGCAGAAGTAGTAGTTCTCTGTAGAGATAAATGGGTGGTTCAGGCACTGATGATGTCATGAGCTACCTGTCGCCGGCAAAGGGAAGCCCACATAACTCAACGCTGTGGGATCAGGGATAATACTATAAAATATATCCTATATTCTTAATCTATATGAGTTTTTAGATTTTAATTCAGTTTTTAAATGTAAAAACAGTCAGATGTTGATCATGCTGGATAACCAGGAAAAAATTTGTCTGTAAGAGCTAATATACAATATATATGTTTTTGTATTGAGGACGAATATTTAATTGTCTTGTTCTTAACAATACTCCTCTTACCATCTGTTTTCTCCTGTAGTGGAACTTTCCTCTATTGATGTTCGCATGGAAGGTTGCCCCAGCTCTGTGCTGCGGGAACACCGTGGTTATTAAACCAGCAGAACAGACGCCCCTCACTGCGCTCTATATGGGGGCTCTCATCAAGGAGGTAAAATGAGGCGCTAGTAACATTATGCTTTTTGCAGATACTTAAATTTAACAACTCTCAATTAACTTTGTGCAGACTATCTTCTCACACCATATTTTCCACTTCATTTTTGTTTTATTAGGCTGGTTTTCCACCAGGAGTTGTTAATATTTTGCCAGGATATGGTCCAACTGCTGGCGCAGCAATAACGTCTCACCCGGGCATAGATAAAGTTGCATTTACTGGCTCTACAGAGGTATGTATGTGAATTGTGGGTAATTTCTCTGAATTGAGAATCTACATGGATTACAAATTTACATGTAGACTGACATGTCTCCTACATGGAAAAGACCTTGCTTTCTGATTTTCTAATGAATTACTTTTGCTTTTGGGATCAGGGGTAGTATGTGTGGATTATTTTCATTCATCAGAGTTTACATGATTCCTTTTGATACTTGGTTAGTAGATCTCTGGAGAGTGAGAGGAAATTCATGTATATCCTGGGCCCTCCCATTAAAAATAATGCAGGGACTCCCCACTTAATCATTAATTAGATCTATAGCCATTTGTCAATTATTAAAGGGATATTTGCTTTCCCATAACTTATTTTCATTTATAAAAAAAACTATATTGAATAATACATGTAATCCAGTCAGATGTAATTGTGCATATGCTCCGCCCATCATTAACTGACTTCTGTAGCTAAGTGGGTGGTATGACTTTCAATCACATGACACGCATGATGCTGCTGTAGCTGAATAGGATGGCTCCAGGGCTAATTGGCTCCCAGGCATGCACTTCTATAGAGCAGTGGCAGCCCTGGGAGCTACAGTGCATGTTTTTACAATGCGCGTTCCGAGAACCTATAGGATAATACAACTAGATAGAGCGGAAACGGCTGCAGATGGGAGATATACAATGCAAAAGACCTTGGATGAACCTTATTTGGATCTCAAGAATAAGGCATTATCTAAAAATGACAGTAATGACAGAGATTTATAATTTTACATTAGGAAATAGCTTTAATATGGTCATTTAAGATGGGAATACCCCTTTAATTTAAATAGTGAGATATCTCCATCTAGTGTGATTTATGATATACCTTTGTACTAAAACATATGATACTTCTGTTGGCTTATGTGACCGAGGGACTCATGGGTCAATTCTACAAGCAAAGGCGTCCTAGTCCATCTAAATCTGCACTACATATTTTATTTATGCCACCAAGCAAACCCCAGGAAAACCTGGTTCCTGAAGTTGAAGCTTCTCAAAATGAATGGGTATGAAGTGTAGTGTGCCGTGGTGGATTAAGTAGACTATAGGCCCTGGGCTGTTACTGAAACTTGGGGCCCCCCTTCTCCACCGCTGCCTTGCCGTGACGTAATTATTGTTAACACTAGCTTTTTGTGCAAGCATTAACAAATGGGTGTTATGTTTCCCCTAGTCAAAGGACTGTGTCCCTACTTACTGACAGTCTCCAACCATCGCTGACCGTATCACACTGTGCAGGGACACATCCTCCTGACAAGGGGAATGGTAACACAACACCCAATTGTCTATCAGTCCTAAGCTGCACAAAGACTTTTTGTGAAATACAAAGTTTTCCTATAATAAACCTGTCAGGAGAGGTGACAGATTCTTCATAAATTCAGTAACTCACAGGTGACGTCGTCTTCTCAGATTCTAGTAGTTTTTTTTCCCCTCTTTTATTCTCTATCCGGTGCATACCTCATGACGACTTCTCCCTGCCATGACCCATTTCTGCAGAATTTGCCACTCGGATGTCTTCGGCTCCTCACTTTTCCGACATTTCCACACCAATAAACAAGGAGAAAATTCTCATAGTGCCTCATACTGTGGCCCTAAATATAATAACAACCATACACTGTGCCCCTGAATAAAATAGTACCAAACACTGTGCCCCTGAATATAATTGTATCAAACACTGTAAAGTAAAGCACCACCTACACACCTGTAGATGGCATCACACCCGCCCTGTAGATAGTGGCGCACACCCCCCTGTAGAATACGCCACCCCCTGTAGTTAGTGCCACACTTACCTTTCCCCGTTTCAGCGCCGTCCTCTTCTCCAAAGATGCAGGCCTGGTCACTTCTGACCAGGCCTTATCCAGTGGAGCGACGTGATAACGTGATCGTCAACTGCATCCCAAAAAAAGGCCTAATGGTGGACAAGGGAACCAACTGTTCCCTTGCCATCGATGTGAATTGTATCCACGTCGTTTGAACGCGGATACAATTGAGCCCAGGGGCCTTCGGTTTTGCCACGGTTTTTGTCTTTGGGCGGCCATGGGCCCCAGGAATCCCTGGGAGGCCGCCCATAATGGACCTATGGGAATCCGCCACTGGTAGTGTGCATTTATTATCCAAGCCTCATATTATGTATGTATTAGTTGAGAACCTTCGCTTTATAAGCCAGACATTCCATATTCTATCAGTTATGCTGACTTAATTTTAGTCCTGTTCTATGGAAGTAGAAATTCGTAATCCCAGGGGCATGACCATAGAGGATGTCCTATAGCCCTTTTGCCACATAAGAGCAGTATTCTAAATGACACATGGGAAGAGACATGTTACAGATTTCTGCATTGTGGCTCAGGAGCTGAAAGTTTTATGCTTAATGATACTTTTCTTCTTTTTTTTCTTTTTTTATTTAAAAATGGGGGTGCTTGAAGATCAAACCATGTCAAACTTTTAAAATTAAGCTTTTAACCACTGCTTAAATAAGCTTTCTAATAGGATGTGGCAAGCAACACAAATATAAGAGAATATCTTAAGATGCTAAATAGAAACAGATGTATCTTTTTATGTAATGCAAGACTGACATAATCTGTTCCACATTCCAGATTTCCGGCAACAATGGTCAACATAATCACATCTTAAATACACCCACTGCAATAACAATTTGTAAACATGGGGCTTTGCTTTCAATTAATATAGAAAATGCTTCCAGGAAAAGAAAGCGCACCCCCACCACATCATGTTTTATACCCTTACTGAGGGACTGTCACATTAAAACCACAGCTTGTAAATTCCAAAATTGGCAATTCCTTCAGGTACCTGGCTTTTGGAGACTTGATTCATATTGGTCTATAAAGTAATGACAAGCCTTACCGGCCAAAAGGCAAATGGATTCAGCTTTAACTACTTGGAGTTTAGACTAATTTGGCGTTTCTATGATTTGTTTTGGAAAATTGGAAATAAATATTAAACTGGTTTCCTAAAGATATTGATTTTTAGCATTTCAATCAAGTTGGCAAATGTTGGAGAGGATATTGTCCCATCTAAAGCGCATTTCTTGTTTTAAAATAAAAATTAAGTACCATAGCATTAGTAGTTCATAGGTTGGTTTAAATCGATTGGGTGTCCCATCTAGGCAACCACCTTTCTAAATGCAGCCACCCTTGCGCTCAGCTATTGCAAATCACTGGTGGTCAGCTGCTATTACTGGGGGCAGTTTTGTCAATTTACATTTGAATGGACACGTCTCCAAGTGGGAGTTGCCTTTTGCAGCGCTAGAGAGCGATCCCAAGCAAAGAATTCCTCTTTATATAATCGAATAGTGTACAACCCCTCCATTTTATAAGTGCTTGAAAAAAGAAGAACTTCAATATTTGTCACATGTTCTATATCGCCATGAGTAACATAGAAAGACATGAAGGTTAAGTTCACCCAATACGTGTCGGGAATTCTATAGTCCAATACAGCGATCATAGATTGAGGCTGCACCCACCACTATACAATAATGATGTGGTATATTGGAGACCCTAGAGAATGAGGAGAAATGGCCACCTAGAGGAGACCTGGTTTTATGTGTGTTTAAAAAAAAAAAATCTATATCTATCTATCTATCTATCTATCTATATATATATATATATATATATATATATATATATATATATATATATAATTAATATTATATAATTATTTATTTTTTTGGGTTTGTAGAGAGAAATTGCAGATTAGACATGAAATTTTTTGTGAACACAACAAAGTTGTCTGTTTTGCTTGGCAAAGTATTTTCTTTATACAAACTATGATCTCATCATTGCTCAAGTGAAGCCATCAAAGCGCACTACAGGAGTATTGCAAGTGCTTAATGCCAAACAACTGTTTGTAGCAAACAGCTGTATTACCACGGATTCTAATTTACTCAGCAGGATTCCCTTTTCATTTCTTAAGTGAGATTAATGTCCTGTATGGTATATACAGAGCATCCGACCTCCAAATAAATAATGAGTTTTTAACTTGGTTGTGCAATGTTTTTGGATAACAAATAGGATAACAGGGCAAGGTTTTAAAGGGGCTAGGACATTAGCTGTAGCCTTCATTCTAAACATTATTGCTACTTTAAGTGGATTTATTGTTGCAGTTTCTAATATGGCTCGCTTTGTAAAACCAAATATACAAGCCGGGCCAGATTTAATGGCAATTCTTGTGCATTTAAGTCAGACATTATCAAGATTTGGTCATTCTGCTTAGTGGGCTCACAAGTTGAAGAGCTGCAGATTGCCCAAATTTACCTGAGACTTCATAAAGCTTTTTCTTTTTGGTTTGTTGGTACATTGATCTGTTCAAACCCTCCAAATTTAATATACTTCTGTATTTTACCTTTTGGTTTATATTGTTTGGTAATCACTTGCAATAAAGTTTTCTAGAGTTGCTATAAATCTATTCTTTATTAAGATAAGTAAAAGGAAAGATGAAAATAAAATCCAGGATATGGTAGATTTTCTTAAACAATTTAATGTTCATATTATTGGGCTTGGAAAATTACTTCAATGCAGTTCCTTGCGCACTTAAACATTAATCTTTTATACAAGGCTGGAAGTGAAGCTTTGAATGTCCATTGAAATTTAACATACTGCACGCTCACTTCCACAGTTTGATGTAAAGCAGGATGACTCGGAGGAAAAGAAACAGCAAACCATGATCTGTGCCGTGTTTTAAAATATGTATTAATTGAACAGATCTATTTTTATCTGAACCAAGTAAAAACATGGCTGATCATCCATAATGCTGGAATTCCCATGATTTTGAAAAGAGGATTAATGTCTAAAAGACATCTAGAATAATAGCTATAGTTGGGGGTGGGGTACGTAGTAAGAGTATAAACTTTTCTATAGACACATACAGTACCGGAGGAAGTTGAACGGTCATGGTTGGCTCTAAGGGTATGTTCACACACAGTTTTTTTTCAGGCAGATTTCTGAGCGTAAACGCCTTGAAATACGCCTAGAAAAACAGCAGCGAAACGCTGACAAACCGCTTTCCATATAATTCTGTGGAAAATACACTCTGCTGTTCACATGAGGTTTTTTCTGTTTTTGTTTTTTTTACGCTTCTGAATTTAAAAAAACGCCTTGTAAAAAGAAGTAGCATGTCACTTCTTGAGGTGTTTTTGGAGCTGAATTTCCATGGACACTATGAAAAACGCCTAAAAACAAAACAAAAAAAACCCCTGAAAAGAAGCTCCAAATGATAAAGCTTTTATTTTCAGCTTCAAAAAACCCCTTGAAATCGGAGGCTGTTTTTCCTTGAAAACCGCTCTAATTTTCAGCCACTTATTTTTCTACGTGTGAACATACCCTAAGAATGCACATATTTTATTTATGATCGTATTGGCTCTTTATTTGATAACCTTTTTGTGTTTTCTCATAGGTTGGAAAGTTGATTCAAGAAGCTGCTGGGAAAAGCAATCTTAAAAGAGTAACTCTTGAGTTAGGTGGGAAGAGTCCCAACGTTATATTTGCAGATGCGGATTGTAAGTCTGTTCTAAACTAGTGTATTCTGTAAATTGTACAATTATATATGCCATTGTAATAAATGTATAATTGCTACCAAATGCCTTTTACTCTTAATTTTATAACCTTAAATGTCTCTTACAGTGGAATATGCTGTGGAACAGTCACACCAAGGCGTCTTCTTCAACCAAGGACAGTGTTGCACTGCCGGCTCGCGAACATTTGTGGAAGACTCCATCTATGATGAGTTTGTTCGAAGGAGTGTTGAACGGGCAAAGAGGAGAATAGTTGGGAGTCCTTTTGATCCAACTACAGAACAAGGCCCACAGGTATTATTTTTCTGGCACATTGTCTAATCCTAGAAGAGTTTAACAAATAATGTACCTTTACAACTCTATTGTGAAAGCATTACACTGCTGTTTTACTGGGACTTTTTCTTCTTGATTCTCTTAAAAGAACAATATGGGAAAATTGATACACTAGATGTTTTGCATAGTTGGGGATGGCTTATGTCGAAGGGATTCTCCATTTGCTGTACTTTGCATTCTTATGTCTTGCACTATTTGCACAGAAGTTGTCATCACTCATTGCACCTAGTGAGGCTCACAATCTAAATTCCCTATCAGTAGGTCTTTGGAGTGTGGGAGGAAACCAGAGTATCCGGAAGAAACCCATTCAAACACAGTGATAACCTATAAACTTCATGTACTAGCGTAACTGTCTTAAAGTTTTGTCTGGAGTTTACTTTTTAAGGTTATGAATCCCACTACAATAGAGGTCTCTTTACTAAACATCACAATGCCATTTAATAGGGATCTCCGCGACCACCTGGCAATGCTCCTAATTTTGTCTATGAATATTGTCCTGGCTAAAAAGTGATTGAAGGAGAAATAAAATGGCTAAAAATATTCTATGATATCATTGACCTGTGCATAGTGGTCTGTACTGTGCAATGTACAGATTACTGGCCGTGAACTTCAGCAATGCATTCTATGGAAATATTTAAGTATTGTAAATTTATTTATTTATTTTTTTCTCTTAACAGACTGACAAGAAGCAATATAATAAAATCCTGGAATTGATTCAGAGTGGTGTTTCTGAAGGTGCTAAATTAGAATGTGGTGGCAAACCCCTAGGAAGAAAAGGGTTCTTCATAGAGCCAACCGTGTTTTCAAATGTGACAGATGACATGAGGATTGCAAAAGAGGAAGTAAGATCTTTGCACAATGATCTATTGGCCACTATAAGGGAAAGTTCATATGTAGCCTAAGGCTGGGTTCACACAGAGTTTTTGCAGGCAGAAAGTCTGCCTCAAAAAATGCAGCGAAATACGCTTCCTCTGCCTCCCATTGATGTCAATGGTTGGTCAGAGACGTAAACGCCCGAAGATAGGGCATGTCCTTTCTTTTTCCCGCGAGCCGTGTTTTTTCCGCTCGTGGTAAAAAAAAAACGCGTCCACCTCCCATTCAAATCAATGGGAGGCGGTTTTTGGCGCGGTTTTCACGTCAAACGTGTCAAACTCCGTGTGAACTGACCCTAATACAGTAGCAGCAGAGTGGATGAGATTTGAACAAAGCGCTCAAATTGAAGCATGTCCATTGTATTTACTTAATCACTGCTTTTGTGTTGCACGTTTTCCCGTTTGAATTCAATGGAGAGGTAAAACCTGAAATAAATAGCTAATGTTGCAATTTTTTTTTTATACTTGTTTTATATATATATATATATATATATATATATATATATATATATATATAATATTTTTTTCCTGCCACAAAAAGCATAAATCTTACCCAGAATTATGTGCTTCTTCGTCCTGGCCGGCCTCCCAGAATGACCTTTCATCCCATGTGACCGCTGCAGCCAATCGCAGGCTGCAGTGGTCACATGGGATAAAACATTATCCCAGGAGGCTGGATTGTAGGATGTCAGAGGATAAGTATGTGTGGGTTTGTTTTTTGTTTTTTTTTAACGTGTAGTTTACCGCAGCAAGCATTCTGGATGAAAAACTGCACCACAATTTGGTGTGTTTTGTTGGCTGGAATTCCCTGCGGCCACTACGGCGGATGCGCTGTGTTCCTGTGTATCCGCTCTGTGTGAACCTAATGCTCTTTCATCCTTCTAATCAGTGACGTAACTACCGCCGTAGCGGCTGCTACGGGGCCCGCGGCATGAGGGGGCCCGTGTCGCCCGCCTGCACGGGCCCCCACCATGGCGGAGGCTCCGCTAGCAGCCGCTATGGCTGCTACAGCGTGACGCCATTTAACACTACGGCAGAGCAGGGAGGTATCTCCCCGCTCTGCCATTAAACAAAAGACATGTATCCCCTATCCACAGGATAGGGGATACATGTGTGATCGCTGGCATTGATAGAGAGAACGGGGGACTGAAAGTCCCCTGAAGTTCTCCATCACAAACCTCGGACTTCCGGGGTCTGTGTCGGCAGCTCCGTAGAAATGAATGGAGCGCCGGTCGCGCTTGTGCGCATGCGTGACCAGCGCTCCTTTAATTTTTATTGAGCTGCGCAGACGCCGGAAGTCAGAGGTTAGTCATGGAGAACTTCGGGGGACTTTCAGTCCCCCGTTCTCCCTATCGCTGCCAGCGATCACACATGTATCCCCTATCCATACAGCCCCCTTTGTAGAGAACGCCATACAGCCCCCCTGTAGATAGCGCCATACAGCCCCCTCTGTAGATATCTACAAAGGGGGCTGTATGGCGTTATCTACAGGGGGGGCTGTATGGCGTTCTCTACAAAGGGGGCTGTATGGCGTTATCTACAGGGGGGGCTGTATGGCGTTATCTACAGGGGGGGGCTGTAAAAAAGGCACTATCTACAAGGGGGGGGTTGTGACACACCCAGGGGAGGGGGGGCCCCAGTCAAAAGTTTGCTATGGGGCCCAATCTTTCCTAGTTACGCCCCTGCTTCTAATGGTAGGTGCAAAGTAGCTTTATTTTTCTCTGGTTTCTGATGAAGAACCTTATGCTCATATACCAGCATTTGGCATCCTTGCTCTTGGTATTTGTGACCTGAAGGTAAATTAATGGCATGTCATGCACAAGGGTTTGTCTTCTGTATTGCCAGTCATCTGAAATATTACTATGGTGTACTGTAGTTTGTCTACTAAATAATGAAATAATGTGCTTTGGGTGTAACCAGACTCTGCTTACATTGTGGTATATCCAGTTCACTCCTACAGTGTTTTTTTTCTCAAGTGGAATCAAACCCAAAACCTTACAGTAAATAGTTATATATTGCATTAACCCAAGCTATAGGTGGCAAATTCTAAACAATTAGCCCTGGATTTGTGGAAAGGAAAAATATTCCTAATTGAATTTAGAATGATGTTAATTTTTGTTTTTACATATAACAAAAGACCTAATAGAAACATTGGAAACCTATTGGCTTCTTACAAGAGATCTATATTTTATACATAGAGATGTGAATTTGTCAATAAACCATTATGTAAAACTACAAATAGCACCTCATGTTATGATGGCTTTTGTTAAATGGAAAACTTTATATTTTTTTAAGTGATCTGTGTAACATGGTAGAATTTATGTCCTGCAGATATTTGGACCTGTACAACAAATACTAAGGTTTAAAACCATGGAAGAAGTGATAGAACGAGCGAACAATTCTGACTTTGGGCTAGTTGCTGCTGTATTTACAAATGATATCAACAAGGCCCTTACAGTGTCATCTGCAATGCAAGCTGGAACTGTATGGTAAGAACATACCTGGGCAATGTTCTAAAAATTCTAGCAAGTTTAAAAAAATTCTTCATGCATGAAAACCGTGCCTATATTTTAGCATTCTGTCATTTAACTCTATACCTTTTAAAAAATGAAGAATAGCCCTGTTAAATACGAAAATAACCATCCCCACCTGACCCAAAACGTTGCTAAATTTAATAAAAAAAAATTATACAAACGATGGTATTTATAACAACAATTCGGTTACTCCAGTATTTTATGACATTCTGTACTATCAAAAATTCATTAACTTGCATTTGTTTAAGTTGCTTGTTATATAGTTGCTTTCTAAGTTAGCAATGCCGGTATTCTCTGCCTTTAGGCATTTTTTGCCATGCAGATTAAAAATTGGCCTCTCCAAGTTCATGAAAGTATTTATTGGCAATAACTCCTAATTAAAGGAAACCTGACGTCAGTTTTAGGTTATTGGAAGCAGTGCAGTTTGTAGCCCAAGGAGCTTTTTAAAAAACAACTAGAACTTGAATTTTACAATTAATTTACAAATTAAATTAGCGCAATGGGGTTTCACCAGATTGCAAAATTGGGAAATGCAGCTCCTGAGAGTTGGGGGTTTTGGAAATGTGAGGAATTGACACTAGGCAAGAGGCCACATATGTAGTGAATGCGCTCCTCTTGCCTCAGTATAAATTCATATATTTTATCCTATCTGTGTATCTTTCAGTAAATTACTACTTTGTTGCTTATCAGTCATGTCTAATAATTTGTCCTTGGCTGTTAATCCACAGGATAAACTGCTACAATGCCTTAAATGCCCAAAGTCCATTTGGAGGATACAAAATGTCTGGAAATGGGAGGGAAATGTAAGTATTTTTTTAATATATGGAAAATCATGCACTGCACATTAAGGGTGCACACACAAAATCAAAAACGTCTGAAAATACGGAGCTGTTTCCAAGGGAAAACTGCTCCTGATCTTCAGATGTTTGTTTTTTTTACGGCCGTTTTTGGAGCTGTTTTTCCATAGTGTACTTCTTTTTTGCGGGCGTTTTGAAAAACGGGAACGTAAAAAATACCCCGTCGAAACAAAACGCTGTATTTACCATTTGAAATGAATGGGCCAATGTTTGTAAGCATTCTGCTTGCAATTTTTCAGCCATTTTTCGGGACGTATACGGCTTAAAACACTACGTGTGCACATACCCCAATTCTGACCCACGGGAGCTCCTTTTGCTGCTATACATGGTCCGTGCACTTATTTAGGAATGGAAAAAAGGGCAGGCAACTGTCTAGGATGCCAGCGAGAGGAAAGGGGCCCAATGTACAGAATTTAAATAAATTATTTCAATGCTCTGCCTTCACAATTCTGCCGGCTCTGTATTAAGGACTGTACATTAGTTGGGGTGGTGGGAAATGGGAACTATGTATTGCACATAACCGAGGCTGGTGAGAAGCATTCTGAAATCCCTGCCTTGGGCACCAAGAAGGCTTATCCAACTCCTGACATGAGCAATTGTAACACTTTCATTAATGATTTTGCAGCAAGTAAGTTGGTAGACTCAAACCAAATTCAATTGAATATATTTATGGTTTTCTTGCAGGGGAGAGTATGGACTACGGGAATACACAGAAGCAAAAACAGTGACCATAAAGATCCCACAGAAGAACTCCTAAGAATCCAAAAGCATGCGCAATGTAGAAATCTGCAGATAAATACTTTCAAGAAATAGTCAAGTGTTGGCAATTCTCAACCTCCATTTTGGTCAATGCCAGTGAATTGTTAGGGTGTGCTTGGACTGAACACTTTTTGTTGATGTCTGGTCTGCTGTCACCTCTATAATGTATCCGGACCACTACTCAGGAATTGAATGCATTAATTAATAACCTATTTAAGCAAAATCTGTAATTTCCCACACAACAACCAACACTATATTACAAAAAATAAGTATATGGATTTTAGTGCTTTTATTATATTTACAGTAGTTTATACTAAGGTGTGCCCACGTTTAATGCTGGGCAGAATCTACTTTGTATTTTCTTTCAGGATGCTGAAGGGTTTCCTGCTCTTCTGACACTTGGGCCTTATTTTGACGAACGTTGAAAAAGTCAGTGTGGCGGATGGTTTTTTTAATTGCCGTCACATGGCTGCATGTATTCCTATGAGGCTGTTCACATAGCAGTTGTTTTAACGGACCGTGTGAAAGGCCAGTGAAAAAATAGGACATATCCTATTTTTGTTCGTTTTCATGGATCCCTCAATAGATTCGAGTCTATGAGGGATCTGTAAAAATGGGTATCGCATGGGTACAAATCGGCTGTGAAAAACGGTCGTTTTTCTGGCCGATTTGAAACACGTTCATCTGAATAAGGCCTAACAAGCATCTGGCAACAAGCTTGTATGCAGTAAACTTGCATCTATGGCTCATTTTTTATTTTTTTTAAATCTTTCAGATTTTAGTTCACCCCCCTCCCCCCCAAAAAAACCATCCCATTACTACATAAAATAAGTGTACTTTGAGCCAAATAACATATCCTATTTATATCAAGACTACATAATTTCTTGTAATCGAGCCAATGTTTTTAAATTGGATTTTAATTGTAAGCTTTTATTACTGATGATGGCCTTAAAGATGACAAGGGGTAGGAGGAAAAGAGTTGTTTTTTTGTTGTTTTTTTTCTTCTTCTAGTAGTTCCTGTTCATGATTACTATGAATGCTGTAAGTTCAGCCTCCCCATTCTAAATGATATATTAAAACTTCCATTAGTGGCTTTATTGCTCAATAAAATGGACACTAGATAAATCAAGCAGATGTTTTATTTTTTTTTGGGGACATTTTAAATGTTTACATGAAACGGCTAGTAAAATCTGGGAGAATTCTGCTTTTCAAGTATATCAATTTTATAGCCTTGTAGGAGCTCCTAACCCAGAATACATTTACATATGAAAAATGCTGTATTTTAAAGCATTTTTTCTTTACATTGACACGGTTTTCTAGGTTGGTGGGTTAGAGGTTTAGCGTGTGTGTGTGTGTGTGTGTGTGTGTGTGTGTGTGTGTGTGTGTGTGTATATGTATGTATATAATTTTGTTTTTTATTAGAAATTTAGAGCAGGGTTAAACTTATTTGTTATCTCTGATTTACTCTGTAACTTTTGTGTATGTGTGTGTGTGTGTGTGTGTGTGTGTGTGTGTGTGTGTATATATATATATATGTATGTGTATATATATATATATATATATATATATATATATATATATATAATTAGATCTTTGTAGGGATGATTGGACAGATTTGGTACTTTGTTGGCTAAAAATATTCTCTTGTCTGAGATCCATAACCTTTTCCTCACAAAAAGTAGATCGATATGCTTCCATAATTCCACACAACAATCATTTTTAGTCCATTTAAATGGTAAAAGCGTATTACTATTATTCCATAAAACTAAGCCAATTCGTTAAACATCAGCTTGTATAGGGTTGTACAGGTATGACTATGTATACATAGTCTGACAAAAGTCGATACATAGTATGACTATGTATAAAGGTAATGTATATATTTTACCACAGCTCAAAGTTTCTACATTTAATGCGTAGATTTGAACACACGTGCATACAAACATTACAAAAAGTGAATAGAGTGACTTTAAATTTCCCAAGGGTACAGATTAGATGGATATGAAAAAAATATATATATACATACATACATACATACATATATCTCCAGGGCAGCACCATAAATCACACTGTGGATAAAGGCAATATCCTCAAAGGAAAAAGGCAGCACTCCCAGATTCCAAGTGAAACAAGAAATTACTTTATTACATGTGCAACGTTTCGGCAGATGCAACTGCCTTTGCTTGAGAAAGGCAGTTGCATCTGCTGAAACGTCACACATGGAATAAAGTAATTTTTTTTGTTTCACTTGGAATCCGGGAGTGCTGCCTTTTTTCCTTGGGAAAAATAAAATTAAAATGAGATATATATATATATATATATATATATATATATATATATATATATATAAAATTTTATTTTATTTTTTTCTTCCTTTTCCTGTCAAACTATATTATAGTACTTTGGTAGCCCCAATTCGCTCCACAATTTTAACTGTAAATGGGTGATTTTCTTGTTTCCTTCCTGCTGTAATGGAAAGTATAACTCGATTGACCAGTGTCACAGAGACTGATGATATTTATAGAAGGTTTGTTTTCATGTATGGAGGTAAAATATAAACTATTGTGTATATGGAAGCCACAATATGGCTTAATGATTGTTTGTTTTACGTTAATATTAATAAAAAATACACAACATTGGTGTGTGGCTCAAGCTAGAAATATCAACCTGCATGCTTTAGGACTCGTGTATATACAGCTGTTTGAAATGTAAAGGAATTGAATATTTTTTTTTATTTTTTTTTCATTAAAATTTCAAGAAAATAAGTTGTGTGTTTTTATTTTAATTTTTTTGTTTTTTTAGAGGATGTTTTTCAATTGGCTGTGTGCCATATTAATTATTATGTATTGGCTAGTCATGGGTCACTACTGGTCTCGGCTGTGGTATTTAAACTCTAGTGACTTAAAACGTCATTCATGTATCATTGTGGAAAATCTACATAGCTACAAAACATGTCAAATAGGAAAAACACAATGGTTTCTAGTCTCCAGGAAAAGCTTACAATGGTTAGTACTCTTCTCAGAATGTATGTGCCTAGAATAATATATTGTTTTATGTCATAAGGAAATAGCTGGTTTTGTTAATCTTAAATGTTTTGTTAAATTTAGTATTGGGAAATTTATATTTATAAAGGCTAAGGTAGTGCCCCTAATTCACCGTTATGGAAGAAGGTGGAGCAATCTGTGCTACAATTTGACAAAAGGGTTCCGATGGAGGTGAAGTGATAGTTAAGTGTTGAATTTTTTTGCCAGCTTCTGACGGATGGTCTTCTCAAGCAGTATCTGCTACAATGAAGAATTCATAGTGGATTCTATGATGGTGAACTTCCCAGGCCCTAATTCAGCCCCAAATCATAGCATTTCTACCACCATGCCTTACAATTACTAAAGATCTTCTGGTTTTGCCAAACATCTCTTCTTGTGCTGTCACTAAATAACTTTTTCATCTGTCAAGTGCATTGGGGCAGATGTACTACTCTGTCTGGGTCTAAAAAGTGTGAAAAAAATCTGCAAATTTTACAGTTTGCACCTCTAGTAGAAACTTTTTAAAAAGTGTTCTGAAATGGGGGAGTGGTGTGTTAAAAATGGGCAAGGCTTAATATTCACCCCAAAAAAAACAACTTACAAAATAAGCCAAATTTAGTGGTATAAGGAAAAGTGATTTTTTTTTTTTTAACAGGTCATGCAGGATGTGCCAAAAATATAAATTTGGTGCATTTGTGCCTGCCTGGTCTAAGTTTACACTGTCAAACTATTATAGAGCATTAGTAAATGTTGGCCATTGTTCCAGAAGTTCTGGTATTTGTCTGGTTGTTTAACTTTAGTCTTGCCCTGATCTTTCTGGACAAAACAGCTTTTACACGGCCTGATATGGGCTGTGTAAACTAGCGATGATCAATGAGACTGCTCATTGATCAGTGCTCGTTTGCTCCTTTCACACAGAGATAGTATGAGGACAAGTGCTCGTTATTCCGATCACTCGTCCCATTATATTTCTATTGTGTTGGCAGCACGTCTCCGTGTTTACACAGGGAGATGTGCTGGCGACAACGATGATCTTGCATTTGTTCGGCTCTTGGGCTGATCTTGCTCGGCTGTCCTGGGCAAGTTGGCAGTTGTTTAAAATCTTCTCCACTTCTAGATCTTCCAGATAATGGAATGATTGATGTGTAGTTACTTCTCTGCAATCTTTTTATATCCCTTTCCAGGCTTCTTTTTAACCTTCTTTCTGAAGGACTCCAAGAGTTATTTTGGATCTAGCCATAGTGATGCCACACATTTCAACAAGAAAGGGCAATCCAAACTAAATGTCTGAGGTTTACAGACCGGTACCTTCAACATAATTGCTAACCGTAGTTTGATTGTTTATGCCTGATTCTCATTTTAATGGCTTTAGGTATTAATAATTTTTTTACAAATTTGAATTAGATAACCTTTTTATATCCTGTTTGAAAGAATGTCAATATGTTCTCATATATTTAAAAAAAAAAAAAAAATTGCATGGGGTGTTACGTTTTTCACATCACTATATATGGTTTGTGCATGGAGGAAAAACCCCAACCTGAGTAACAACCACCAGAGCATCTTACGAAGTTAACATGTTTAGTGCTGGCACTAGATGCTTTCCTGCACAAGTATCTGGGTTTCTTTCACAAAAAAAATATATATTTTTTATGTGCCACTAAAAGCATTTTCCATTTTCAGATATTGAGTATTTCATAATAAATATTTTAGGTATGAACTGTTGCCAGGAAATTAGTGGTGGCATAAAGTATATTCAGCACATTGTTAAAATGTTTGCTTAACCTTAACAGAAAACCACTTTAATGGCAAATGTTTCGTTCCATGTTATGTCTAGATGTGACCTTTTCCTATTTTGAATGTGATTTGAAGTCTTTTGAGGTTTTATTTTATTTTTTTTTATCTCTATAGCTTATTGGGGAAACATAATTGTTCGTTGTTATTTTGCCAGAAACAAATGGTAAGTTTACAACAGCAAACAGATGAACGTTGTTGGGGAAAAGATTTTCTATGTATCATTGGCTACACTGTCACATTCTTTGCATATGCTGTTAATAAAGACGGTTGCAATTAAATTGTTTTAAATAAAAGATGTGTTTTTTTCTTTTTAAAACCCTTAATGGTGCATTTTTTTTTTATTTTAAATTATAGATTTTTATTTTTATTAGTATTAACATAGAAAAAAAACAGCAGCAATACAGACGTGCAGGCACAAAGTGGATTAACAAAAAGAAAAAATTTGTACATTACAATGACCGTCCATACATAGTTCAACACAATATAACTACAATGGAGTACGAGGACTCAATGGGCGAACTGTCCAAGATCTGTCTATGCATTATGAAAACATTGATGAGACTACTTTCATCTCGGAATATACAATAAGAAATAAGAAGCTTCGCTTTATGCTACTTCACGTCAGCATCTACCGCTTGCACTAGATAAGAAAAGGTTCAAACAATAATAACATGACAATAGACAGATACACTAGGGTAGGAAGAAGGTAAGGGAAAGATGGATCCTAGGAGCTATCATATTCTATCTATTGGGCCTAAGTGTACTTTGAGAGCAATGGTCCCTGTCATGGTGGTCTAGAGGAGTCATACATGTCCCATGGCCTCCACACACTAGTAAAGCGATCTATGCGGTTAATCAATGAGGCTGTCAGTGATTCCATTCTCCTGACTTCTCTAATTCTATTATGAAGGGCATTCAACGTAGGAGGAGTAGTGCGTTTCCAATGAGCTGCAATAAGACATTTCGCAGCTGTAAGTATATGAAGAAGCAACCGGGACTGGACCTTCCCCCATCCCTTGGGTGGCACATTTAGAAGATAGGTCAAAGCTTGCATTGGGGGGTCTAACCTCCAAAACCCCCTGTATAAGATCTCCAACTTCCCTCCAGAAGGGACGTATTAGTTGACAGTCCCAAAAGATATGAGGAAGTGATCCCACGTCGCTGCGACATCTCCAACACCTATCCGATACCAAAGGGAAAATGTGATGTATGAATTCCGGAGTGTGGTACCAATGCATCAAAATTTTATATTGGTTTTCTTTATAAGCAGCACATAGGGATGATTTTGCTGCCTTGGACCAGATGATTTGCCACAGCGACATGGGGAGGTCCCTACCCAGGTACGCCTCCCACCTAGCCATATAGCCATGTCTCGCCATCTCCTGAAGAGGCGAATTAGCAAGTATAGCATATATCCCAGATATTAAACCCCTAGTGGAGACAGTCGTTTTACAGAGCATTTCAAAGGCTGTGGGTTTAGAAAAACACGTTTCCGCTCGCATAGAGTTGGCAAAATGTGTGATTTGCATATAACTAAAGTAGGAGTTTTCTGGTAAGTTGTATTTAGCTTGCAACGTCAGAAACGGTAAAATAGTTCGTTGACAGGGGTCTACAATGTCAGCAAAGTAAAATAAACCGGCTCTCGACCACGGTTGGGACATTTTTGTAGTAAGGCTCACAGGTAAGGAAGGATTGTATAGGAAGGGTGTCATTAGGGATTTTAAGGAAGACAATGCATACTTTGCTTTAGATATCCTCAAAATATTCCTAGTGAACGTCATTGAGTGTAGGAGGGGGGTCGTCAGGGTGTCTGCCGTTCCAGACCACAACAAAGCATTCGGGTGTGTAGGTGCGATCCATAGTTTCTCAATCTCAGTCCATTTATTGTATGCCCTTATTGAGGTCCAGCATGGGATCCTTCGCAAATGTACCACCAGGTAGTACCGGTAAACATCTGGGACAGCTAAGCCACCCGACATAACAGATGAGAGCATGACTCAGCTTGGGATTCTTTGCCGTCTACCCGCCCAAATGTACTTCAAAAGAGTTGTTTGAAATTTGCACATGTCCTTTCGTGGTATAGGTACCGGAAGGGTTTCCAAAAGGTATAGATATTTTGGTAGAATAGTCATTTTAACCGCCGACACTCTGCCGAAAAAAGACAAGGGCAGGACAGACCATCTAGATATGAGTTTATTTATTTCTTGAAAGAAGGGGGCATAGTTATGTTTATACAGGGAGGAATATGAACTAGAAATCTGGGTGCCTAAGTATTTTATTGTTTCCGTCTTCCAAGTATATTTAAAGGAGGACTGCAGGGTCGATATAAGCGACGGGGCCAGATTAATCGGTAAGGCTTCTGTATTAGAGTTGTTGATCTTATAACCCGAATGGCGACTATATTCTTTTAGGACAGAATGCAGATTGGGCAAGGAGATTTGTGGATTGCGCAGAGTCAGGAGGACATCATCGGCGAAGAGGGATATTTTAAATTCCCTATCTCTTACCATGATACCTTGAATATCCGGATTTCTCCTGATACAGGAAGCCAGTGGCTCTACGCATAGCACAAAAAGGAGGGGAGAGAGTGGGCACCCTTGATTGGTACCATTGAAGATAGAAAGGCTTTGAGATGTAGCATGTGGCAATTTTATCGTTGCGTTCGGGGAGGAGTATAATGCACGTATCGCGTGAAGAAAAGGGCCAGAAATACTGATCGTCGCTAGGGTGGCGAAGAGGAAGGACCAATCCAATGCTTTCTCAGCGTCTAGACTTAAGAGTAGGCCCGATGTTTCTGATTTATTGATAACATCTATCAGATCTATAGTTGTTCTAGTGTTATCTCCCGCCTGTCTATGCATGACAAATCCCACTTGGTCTTTTTGGATCAACCCGGGTAGAAGGGAGCCCAGCCTATTGGCCAGAATCTTGGTGAATATTTTTAAGTCTGCATTCAGCAGCGATATCGGTCTATAGTTAGAACAATCAAAGTGGTCCTTCCCCGGCTTAGGAATAACCGTGATAAAAGAATGAAGCATTGAGGAGGGTATCTGCTCCCCCGACAGGAAGGAATTAAAGAGATCTATCATGTGTGGAGTTAGAGAATCCTGAAAGAATTTGTAATAGAGATAAGAGAAGCCATCAGGACCCGGGGATTTACCATTAGGGAGCTCTTTGATCGTGTCCTGTAACTCATCTAACGAGATGGGTGCATTGAGCATGTCGATATCCGGTGTTGTAAGAGTGGGGAGAGAGCAGGATTTTAGATACTCCGAGAGGCATTGGGTTCGGGCAGTGGGGTCGGTAGGGAGTTGAGACGGGAGGGAATACAACTTGTATAATATTGGTGGAATAGATTGGCCTGTTGATTCGGGTCAAAGAGCAACTGACCTTGTGAATCTTTAAGCGCCGATGGGCTCGAATGTAGTTGATTGTTACGTAATTGTGCTGCCAGTAGTGAGTGTGCCTTATTCCCCCGCTCGTAGTACTTCTGTTTAATGTATAATAATAATCGTTCCAGCTTGGCTATAGAGAGATCCTTCAATTTACTCCGCGCCTCAATGGTGCATTTTTATCCAAACATACAGGTGAAAATAATTAAATTTGTGGTTACTCTGCAAAGATTTTCCAAAATGGCCTGGGCAATATTGGTACTCTCTAGAAGTTCTAACAACTGTTTTATAGTAATCCTTGAGACTATCCCTGTCACAGGTGTCAGAAAAATGGAGAAAAGTTTTTACTGATAGTATCTCGGTGCTTAATATCAAGTGTTGTCTGTTGTGGTGTAAAGCAGAGCAGGAGAACGCTAAGTATCGGAATGCACCGTGCCTACAATAAAATTTGCTGAAGGAGGGTTAATGGCTTGTGGTTGTGTTTTAGGGTTTGGACTAGGCTCCTAGTTTCCAGAGAAGGGTAAAATTAATGCTACAACGTACAAAGACATGTTAGACAATTGAATGCTACAAGCTTTGTGACAACAGTTTGAGGAAGGGGGCCCTTTCCTGTTCCAGCATGACTGCCCCTGTGCACAAAGCGAGGTCCATAAAGACATGATTTGGTTTGGAGGAACTTGAGTGGCCTGACCTCAACCCCAAACTCCTTTTGGGACAAATTAGAATGTTACCTGAGAACCAGACCTTCTCGTCCAACAGCAGTATCTGACCTGACAAATGCTCTTTTGGCAGAATAGGCACAAATTCCCAAACACAATTTTGTGTGATACCTTCCTAAGTGGAACTAGGAGAACTAACTCCATATTAACACGCCCATGGTTTTGGAATGAGCTGACCCACAAGCTCATATAGGTGGGATGGTCAGGTGTCCAATTTTAGCCATATAGTGTAGCTTTAAGTAGAAAATTAAACAGTGATTGATAAGATAGATCAAAGTGATTGTCCAGAAGTAACCTTGGACAATTTCAAGACTATTCGAAGCTGACCCTCAGGCTCAAGGTACAATATTTTTTAGTTGCACTTTATGTCAAATGAAAATGAGTTACATGGTAAAAGATCCAGGAATATCACCCTAATAAGAAAAAAACAAAGCCGAAAGGAGCGTACCTAAATGAGTGAAAGAAAACCACAGTTGTCCTTGGAAAATGTCTTTTAGGCAGCGGAAAACTCTGCTGACTGAAAACAAAGTAAAGCTTTTAAGAACACAATTTTTACTGTGAAATATGGAGGGGGCGCACTGGTGTTTTTTAGGGAAGTTTTGCTGCTTCTGACACTGGATTTCTAGAATTTTTGCAGGACTAGATGAAATCGGAATACTGTCAAGGCATTTCGGAGTGAAATGTACTGCCAGATGTCAAAACAGTGTGTGATAACACCTGGCACATAGGCGGTATAAAAAAAATAGTCCACTCTTCTTCCAGTGACTACATTCCAAACCACATCAGGGAATACCAGTGATAAATGCTTAGTTTATAATCTGGAAGCATGTCTGTGCATTATTATGGGTACTACTACTGTCGGAAGAATATGTGCATGCTATACAGGGGTGTAACTAGGAAAGACTGCCCCCTGGGTGCTACACACAGCCCCCTTGTAGTTAGTGTCCTCCTGTAGATTCTGCTATACAGCGCCCCCTTGTAGATAGTGCCATACAGCCCCCATATAGATTCTGCTATACAGCCCCCCTGTAGATAGTGTCACACCTACTTGTAGATAACGTCCCCACTTCCCCCTTATAGGTAGCACCATACAGCCCCCCTGTAGATATCGCCATACAGCCCCCTGTAGATAGCTCCATACAGCCCCCTCCTGTAGATAGTGCCATACAGCCCCACTGTAGATAGCGCCATACAGCCCCTCCTATAGATTGCGCCATACAGCCCCCTCCAGTAGATGGTGCCATACAGCCCTCCTCCTGTAGATGGCACCATACAGCCCCCCCTCCTGTAGATGGCACTGGACACAGACCCCGGAAGTCCCATGTTTCTCATGTTAGCACTTCAGGGGACTACTGCTTTGTCCACAGCTTCTAGGGTGCATGCTAATATTCCACCCAGCTTTCCGAGGCTATAAAAGAATTCCGCCAACTTTAATTTAATGCCTGAGCAGGTACGTTCATCCTAGCTAATCTAGTGATACCCGGCATTAAACTTTGTTGAATTTCCTATGCCTGTATCTTTGACTATCCTTGCGTGCCGCCTGCCCCGATCCCTTGCTTGTGAGCCATGATGAACCTCTGCCATCTGCCTTGAACTTTGGCTCTACGAACCGTGAGTGCCTATCTGCCGCCTGCCCTGACTTTTGCTATATCTGACCTCGAATTCTATATGCTGATTTTATACTATGCCTATTAACGTCAGCCGTTGCCAACATAGACACACCATCCTCTGTTACAGTACCAGTGACAGTCTCATTATTCATGGGCCCAGTGACATACTGTATACTTAAAGAGGCTCTGTCACCAGATTTTGCAACCCCTATCTGCTATTGCAGCAGATCGGCGCTGCAATGTAGATTACAGTAACGTTTTTATTTTAAAAAAACGAGCATTTTTGGCCAAGTTATGACCATTTTTGTATTTATGCAAATGAGGCTTGCAAAAGTACAACTGGGCGTGTTGAAAAGTAAATGTACAACTGGGCGTGTATTATGTGCGTACATCTGGGCGTGTTTACTACTTTTACTAGCTGGGCGTTCTGACGAGAAGTATCATCCACTTCTTTTCAGAACGCCCAGCTTCTGGCAGTGCAGATCTGTGACGTCACTCACAGGTCCTGCATCGTGTCGGCCACATCGGCACCAGAGGCTACAGTTGATTCTGCAGCAGCATCCACGTTTGCAGGTAAGTCGATGTAGCAACTTACCTGCAAACGCTGATGCTGCTGCAGAATCAACTGTAGGCTCTGGTGCCGATGTGGCCGACACGATGCAGAACCTGTGAGTGACGTCACAGATCTGCACTGCCAGAAGCTGGGCGTTCTGAAAAGAAGTGGATGATACTTCTCGTCAGAACGCCCAGCTTTTCCAGATATACAATAATTGTCCAAGTCTCTTGAATTATTTAAACCTGGATGGTTTGGAAGGAGCCATTACATTTTCCTGTATATAAACTACATATGTCGATAGCCACTGTGTCGAACACTTCACTCCAGCATTTTTTTAGTGCATTTTATTCTGTGATGTTTTTAATCATATTGCTAAAGTGGATTAGATCATTTTGTTTAAACATCAGAGGCCATTCAATGTGACAAATGTGCAATAACCTGGAACAAAACATTTTCATTATCTGTATTTTTATTTATTCTATGGGGCATTTAATCTATCTATCTATCTATCTATCTATCTATCTATCTATCTATCTATCTATCTATCTATCTATCTATCTATCTATCTATCTATCTATCTATCTATCTATCTATCTATCTATCTATCTATCTATCTACCTATCATCCATCTATCATCCATCTATCATCCATCTATCATCCATCTATCTATCTATCTACTGTAAATTCAACCTATCTATTATAGTATCATAAAAATAACTTGGCCACTATTGCCATAGGCACCGGAAATGAAGTGCAAGCAAAACTTCTAAAACAGAGAAAGAATTTGAGCTGTAATTTACTATTTTTATTATTATACTAGAAAAATAAAAAGAACCAGATCTGGAGAGGTTTCCAAGGCATAGTAATTCCCACCCTATAATATTATTGTGTAAAAAAAAATCAGCGCTTAACAGTGATTACAGTCAACAACAATTGTTTTAATAGTCAATTGAGAAACTTTAAGCTAATAAATAGGGATATAGAGTTCCAGCAGGGACCTTCTTTAACAAATATACTTTTCAGCACTCGGATCATTTTACGTGAATTGTTTAGTGTTTCTTGGTGGAGTTTCAGTATTTCCGTCAGATCAAGCAAAGGTTAAGTCAAAAAGAACTAAAAAGATGGCAAATCATCCTATGGCTTTTATCCCCATAGAGCAAACAACACAAAACCACGTCAATGCCAAAGAGTATTACATTGCATCACTTTAGTCTTTGTTCTGTTACTCCCTATGTTTTCCTCTTGTTTCCGCAGACTTGTTCTGTTAGCAGCTGATACAGTACATTCTTGACTCAAGTAACATTTCAGATTTTTATCCAACTACCATGACAACTCGTATTGCTGGTCCAAATGGAATAATTTTTTCCTTCACCAGTTTTATTCCACTAAGCTTTAAAACATAATTATTTCTGTGCAAACATATTGTCCTTTTTAATAATTTTCTGGTGCTTTCAGCATTCCCAAACTATATTGAGTTAAATGTGTTTTTATACTATACCTCATGTGCAGGTACAGGTACAGCCACAGCGTGACACATTGACTTTTCATTTCTGTAATAACTTCTTAAACTGTATTAATTCTACTAATATATACTATTATACTATCCGATTTTTTATGTTAGTTTCCATCTTAGTATGACTTAAAGAGGCTCTGTCACCACATTATAAGTGCCCTATCTCCTACATAAGGAGATGGGCGCTGTAATGTAGGTGACAGTAATGCTTTTTATTTAAAAAAACGATCTTTTTTCACAACGTTAGGAGCGATTTTGGTTTATGCTAATGAGCTTTCTTAATGCCCAAGTGGGCGTACTTTTACTTTCGACCAAGTGGGCGTTGTACAGAGGAGTGCATGACGCTGACCAATCGGCATCATGCACTCCTCTCCATTCATTTACACTGCACTAGCGATATAGTTATATCGTTATGTGCAGCCTCATACACAAACCCTAACATTACTGTAGTGTCCTGATAATGAATACACATGACCATCCAGCCTGGACGTCATGTGTACTCAGAATCCTGACACTTCTGACTCTTTTTTGTGAGATTCCGGCAAGTGAAACCAAATCTCGTTTAGCTCCGTAATCTCGCGAGATTTGGTTTCACTTGCCGGAATCTCACAAAAAAGAGTCAGAAGTGTCAGGATTCTGAGTACACATGACGTCCAGGCTGGATTTCATGTGTATTCATTATCAGGACACTGTAGTAATGTTAGAGCTTGTGTATGTAGCTGCACATAGTGATATAACTATATCGCTAGTGCAGTGTAAATGAATGGAGAGGAGTGCATGATGCCGATTGGTCAGCATCATGCACTCCTCTGTACAACGTTCACTTGGTCGAAAGTAAAAGTACGCCCACTTGGGCATTAAGAAAGCTCATTAGCATAAACCAAAATCGCTCCTAACGTTGTGAAAAAAGATCGTTTTTTAAAATAAAAAGCATTACTGTCACCTACATTACAGCGCCCATCTCCTTATGTAGGAGATAGGGCACTTATAATGTGGTGACAGAGCCTCTTTAAACACTTACCCAGTATATTTTTGGACTGCTGCTAACCAGAGAATGAATAGTCTGTGCTATTTTATTGTAACAAGCAGGTAAAATAAATAGGGCAGCATTGGTTGGCTCAGTGTGGCTTTGCAGCACTAAAGTCCAAGGTTAAAATCCAGGGGCGTAGCTAAAGTCTCATGGGCCCTGGTGCAAGAACTCAGCTTGGGCCCCCCTACCCCTCCCCAACACCACCAGATGCCTGTGCACGCCTATGCGCAACCGCCTTGCCCGACAGACCCCATGAATAACTCTACAGTATAATGGCCCATAGCTGCCCCCACATTGTATAATGCCCCCCATAGCTGCCCCCACAGTATAATACCCCCCCATAGCTGCCGCACAGTATATTGCCACCCACAGCTGCTCCATGCAGTATACTGACCCCCATACAGTATAATGCACCCCATACAATATAATGCCCCCATACAATATAATGCCCCCCATAGCTGCCACATACAGTACAATGCCCCCCATAGCTGCCCCATACAGTATAATGTCCCCTATACAGTATAATGCCCCGCATAACTGCCACATACAGTATAATGCCCCACACAGTATAATGCCCCCATAGCTGTCCCATACAGTATAATGCCCCCATACAATATAATGCCCCCCATAGCTGCCCCATCCAGTATAATGCCCCCCATACAGTTTAATGCCCTCCATAGCTGCCACATACAGTATAATTCCCCCATAGCTGTCACATACAGTATAATGCCCTCATACAGTACAGTGTCCCCATAGCTGCCCCATACACTATAATGCCCCATACAATATAATTCCCCCATAGCTGCCACATACAGTATAATGCTCCACACAGTATAATTCCCCCCATAGCTGCCCCATACAGTATAATACCCCCATACAGTATAATATCCCCTATAGCTGTCCCATACAGTATAATGCCCCCCATAGCTGTACCATACGTCACTACATTGAGCCTTCCTGCGCCGAGCTGCTCACGGCACAGTGAATGTTGGAGCAAGGCTCCAGCATTGAACTGAACTGTATCTGAGTCATGAGGACACTAGGGGCCAGGACGCAACTGCGACCGTTGCATCCCCTATAGCTACGCCACTGTTTAAATCCAACCAAGGTCAACATCTGCATGGAGTTTGTATGTTCTCCATGTGTTTGTACAGGTTTCCTTTGGGAACTCTACACTCCATAAACATACTGATAAGTTTGTTGGCTTACTTTTAAATTGGCCCTAATGTATCTGAGAGCTCCATTGGGGACATGGACTGATGTGAATGATTACAATCTCTGTACAGGGCTGCAGAATATGTTGGCCCTATATAAGGAACAGACATAAATAAATCGGGCAGACCTGTGAATTTGCACAGAAATTTGACCATAAAACACAGCTGAAAATCTTCTTGAAGTATATATAACTCAGTGACCCCATCTCTCCTATGCTTAGATAAGGCAGCAAAAGGCAAGTGAATCACCAGAACGCAAGTCCATTATACACTTTTTTTCAAATCAATCTTTATTATCTTTACTAATAAGCAGACAGATAAGAAATAACGTATATGAAGCTTGGGAAAATTATAGCGGAAATCTACGCCAGCTCGTAGCTGCCCTAGATAATTTTCCTAAATTATAAAGAGGTGCATCTTACTGCAGTTCAAATAAGCAAAGAACAGGAGTGTCGATCCAGAATCGGAGTAAATCCATCTCCCCGTCATTTGATCAGCTCGATCGAGAGATTCCGCTTTCTCTGAGTGAAAACGGCAGAAACCACGAGCATCTGTCACTGAACTCTGAAACAGGCAGGAATAAGGAGGATCGTGCAGGATATATACCGCAAGGAGTGGTGAGATTCATACTTGAAATTCATTTTACCCCACTTTTGGAAATCATGAAATATGGCATATATGGCTTTGAGTCTAACCTATCTTCATATTTGGCTTTGTTGTCCAATTTACAGGAACTGGACAAAAGTCTCATTCATAGAGCTTAGATTAAAGTGTTTTTTATTGTATTGCTCTGTACAGCTTTTAAATAATTTAGCATCTTAAGGGGATTTTACACTGGACGATTATCAGGCAGACAAGTGTTCATAGAACGCTCATTGCCGACAATTGCCCTGTGTGAACAGGGCAACGATCAACAGATGAACGAGCAAACGCTCGTTCATCTGCTGATCGTATTGTTTTAAAAAAGTTAAATATTATCTTTGTCGGCAGCACATCTCCCTGTGTAAATAGGGAGACGCGCTGCCGACATGATAATAATGTATGGGGACGAGCGATCGGAGTAATGACCGCTCGTCCCCATCTACAGCTCCGTGTGACAAGAGCAAACGAGCGCCAATCAACGATGTCTCATTAATCGGCGCTCACTGCACCAGCCAAAATCGGCCGGTGTAATAGTGGCTTTACTCCAGTGCTCTTTAGATTTAGACTGGCATATAAAATGCCAGTCTTAATAAATTCCCCCAAAAGTACAGCTGCCATATTGACTGCCAGTGCGCTACACTAATAGCATAGCAAACAATGGCACTTTACACTATTCGCGTAGCGTGCCCGTTCTTATTCAAAGTGAATGAGCGCCGCACTATGCAAAGTTGCAACTGCTACATCTATATATTAGAAAGTTGCACAGCTTTTTATTATACAATAAATTAGCTTTATCTCCACTAAACTGGAAAACCCCTTTTAACTTAGATGAGTTGTATTGGTATAAGGAAAGGAGGATTCTTATGACTAGCATTATTAACCTCTGTGTGGGAAAACCAGAAATTACTAAGTACCTACGTCATATACGAAAAACATGGATACTCATACAATAAATAGACAAAAGTATTGGGACACCTACACATTACAACTACAGGAGCTTTTATGACATTCTATTCTAAATCCATAGGTATTAATATGGAGTTGGTCCCCCCTTTGCATCTAAAACAGTTTCTGGGGAGACTTTCTACAAGATTTTGGAGTGTGCCTGTTGGAATTTTTGCCCATTAATCCAGAAGAACATTTGTGAGGTCAGTCACTGATGTTGGACAAAAGGGACTGGCTCACAATCTCTGTTCTAGTTCATCCAAAAGGTCTTCGATGGGGTTGACGTCAGAGTTCTGTGCGAGCCAGTCAAGTTCTTACACACCAAACTCATCCAACCATGACATTATGGACCTTGCTTTAAGCACTGGGGACAGTCATGCTGGAACAGAAAAGAGCTGTACCCAAGACTGTTCCCACAAAGTTGGAAGCATATAATTGTCCAAAATGTCTTGGTAAGCTGAAGCGTTAAGAATTCCCTTAACTGGAACTAAAATACCTAGGCCAACGCTGGAAAAACAACCCTATAACATTATCCCTCCACCAAACTTTACCGTTTGCACAATGCAGTCAGGCAGGTAACGTTCTCCTATCATTCGGCAAACCCGGACTCGTCCATCAGGCTGCCAGATTGAGAAGCGTAATTCATCACTCCACAGAACACGCTTCCACTGCTTCAGAGTCCAGTGGCGGCGTGCTTTACACCCCTCCATCCGACACTTGGCATTGTGCTTGGTGATCTAAGGCTTGAATGTAGCTGCTCGGCCATGGAAACCCATGCCATGAATCTCCTGGCTCACAGTTTTTGTGCAGATGTTTTTGGCAGAGGAGATTTGGAAGTCTGCAGTTGAGTCAGCAGAGCGTTGGCGACTTTTATACACTATGCGCCTTAGCACTCAGCGACCCCGCTCTGTCACTTTACGTGGTATGAGTTGCTGTGATTCCTAAACGCTTCCACTTAATATCAATAATATCACTCACAGTTGATCATGGAATATTTAGAAGGGAAGAAATTTCAGGAACTAACATGTTGCAGCGGTGACATCCTATTACAGTACCACGCTGGAATTCAATGATCTCTTTAGAACGACCCATTCTTTCACAAATGTCTGTAAAGGCAGGCTGCATGGCTAGGTGCTGGATTTTATACACCTGCGGCAATGGGACTAAATAAAACACCTGAATGGGGGACTTCTCAATATGGGATATTGACTCTGGGCACATGTTTTAATGCTGTTCACTAGTTAAGATCAATATTTCAAATAACTTCAATTTTCCAAAACAATTATGAATGGGATTATTCCAGCATCCGACAAGAACCATTAGCTGTAAATGGAAACATGTCATCATCTCAAATTCCCACAGTCATTTGTAGAATAAAAGGGGGAACACTTGACAGTCAGCTGTTTGGTGAGACCAATTTGGCAACGTCTGCTATAGAATTTTATGTAGCTGTTACTGCAAAGTGCCAGAAAACTATGTTTACACGTATAAATGCTTGCAGGTGGATGGGGGGGATTTGAAACGTTATAACGTGAAAGTCAACTATAGAAAAGCAATCTAATGTTCAACATTATTGCTCCTGACCGTAAATTAAAGATAATTCACTAAGAAAAACAAGTATGAATTCTGTGTTACAGTTTACATGAGCAAAAGAAGGAAATGAAAACTTGAGGTTTATTAAATAAAAGTCTATATTCTATCATTAAACAAAAAAGACGCCAAGGAGAGTAATAACATATAGACGTTTAATAACAGATAATAGTCCTCTACAATATTGCACAAAATATACACCATAATTATGGTCATATTCTAGAGGTTTAACTAATTAAACCCTTTAAGGACAGATGTGTCTTATGCCTTAAAGTGGTTTTAACAGTTTAATGGGTAAAACATAATCATTGTATATTGAAAAGTTATGTAACGATTATACTTTGTGCATCCATTCCTTAAGTCAATCTTCAGCCTGAAAACCTGTCCTGATCATACCGTATCCGGCTGTCACAGGTCCAGGACCCATTACAATAGAGAGCACTGCTACATTTAACAAGCCCTGTACCTGTCAGGGAAGATTTTCAGCTTTAGGATGTAAATAAGAATGATTAAATTCAATGACAGTAAGCACAGATCTTAAAAATGGAGATGTATTGATACGCAAATTATATTGTAAAATCATATAACATTTAATTATACATTGATTAAACTTGACTTACATAAAACCGGAAAATACTTTAATGATCAGAAACAGTGTAGCATTTTATAGCACATAATAATAAGTTTTTTTGTTTTTCTTTTTAAAGAAAATTATTATTTAAAGGGGTTTTCCAGGAGTTGAAAAAAATAAATTTGCAGTAGAAAATATGATAAAAAAAAATAAAATAACCACTATTCACCAGTTAATTAAATCTCCTGCCGCTCCAGCGTTGATTTTTTGGTGGACCACGCCTGCCTTTATTTACTTGTCCTGCAGTGAAGACATCACACACATCTACGTGACTGCTGCAGCCAATCCCTGGCGTCAACGGACTCATACCATACATGCAAGCATCACTGTTGAGACCAGTGATTGGCTGCAACGGTCACCTGAATGATGATATTTTTTTTTATTGTAGCACAAACTCTTTTAAGTACCATTTATTTATTGAGAATTATGGTAGCTAAATGTGCAAAAATAAGTGACCTTGAGTAAGGGTATATTTACACGCAAAACGAAAAATGGCTGTAAAATAATTTTCAAGGTAAAACAGCCCCTGATTTACAGCTGTTTTTTATGCACCAGGCGTTTTGATGCGTTTTTTACGGCCGTTTTTTGAGCTGTTTTTCTATTGACCCAATGAAAAAAGGGCTCCAAAAACGGCTCAAAAAGGGACATGCACTTCTTTTTTACGGGGTGTTTTTTTACGCGCCGTCTTTAAAAACGGCCATAAAAAAAATGCCCCATGGGAACATAATGTAGTTTTTCCCATTGAAATCAATGGGCAGATGTTTGGAGGCGTTCAGCCCCTATATTTTCAGCTATTTTTTTGGACATTTATGGCCCGAAAAACTGCTGAAAATAGGTCGCGTGAACATACCCTAAAGTAACCCTAAAACAAGGGAGAATTTATCAACCGTTAGTTTTCTGGGGAATAAAAGTTGCAAAAGGGCCAGAACGTCGCAATTTGCAATTTGCCTTCTTACGCCGTCCTTATCACTTTTGGGGCCACAGCATTCCGACAAATTTATAATATTTTAAACTGCAGTAATTTGAAGTGGAAATCTACGCCAGCTTCTAGCTGGCATTTACTGTGTGTGGCGTAGCAAGCTAGGGACCCGTGTTGGGCCTCCTACTTTGTCCTCAACTGATCAATCCCCCCCAACCCCCATTTCCCCCTTCGGACAATTAAAAAAAAAATAATAATAATAATTAGAAAAAAAAAATCTGCTCAACTCACTGCTTCTCTTCTCCCCTCGGGGTCCCCTCACCATGAAGTTGAGTGCTGTGTCGCACATAACGTCCTGACGCTGTTCAGCCACCTTGTATGAGCCACGCTGAAATGCTGAGAGCACCCAGAGGGTAGAAGTGAAGAGGAGCAGTAAGTATATATTTTTTTAATTTTATGTCCAATTAGGGGGGTGGGATGGATGGCGCACGACAGCTGTCGTTGTGCCAAAAATTATGGCGCAACGACCAGCAAGAAGATGCAACAGATTTATTAAGAGGCGTGAGCCATCTTATCTCAGCGGAGCAGAGTGCTAAGACTGGATCAAACCACCAGTCTTAGTAAATCTGCCCCTTTATGTTTCCTATAATGGTAACTTTGACATTTGACATATGAAATAGTTTTGCATGGTCAGAACAGGGAAAGGGATACAATGTTGGGATGTGGTGGCATGGCTTTGTTTTATGGTGGAAACCTCCATGACAATTGACATTTGTCGCTTTCCAAACTAACAGATCTATTTAGCACCTGACTTACATCCTACTGATCAAACATGATTAATCACATAAACATTAGCAAAATGGCCACTTCTTC
Organism: Rhinoderma darwinii; assembly: GCF_050947455.1. Taxonomy (NCBI): domain Eukaryota; kingdom Metazoa; phylum Chordata; class Amphibia; order Anura; family Rhinodermatidae; genus Rhinoderma; species Rhinoderma darwinii. Next base: position 274,919,770 of record NC_134689.1, read on the forward strand.
TATTATATACACCAGGATTATAGGATATAGCTGATAGCTATTGATACTCAAATCAAAGAATCTAGAAGTCAAGAAATACAATGTAGCTTTGTAACTTGAAATAAACGTGGAAGAAAGCAGGGATTGGCCAGAAAGAGAAAATAGTTCACATTTCATATATATACATCAGGGTAGTGTATAATAAATTCATAAAGCCATAGAGGCTGGGGGTATAAATGGGCCCGCAAATATTGGCTAAAAGATCATGGATAAATGGAGAAAACCCTATAGTTAATTACTGGGTCGACACAAAGAATGAAGGCACTATAAATGCTGCAGTGGCAATATATAGTACATGGGCGATAGCTGCTGTAAACCTACATGCATGTGTGAAGGAGTCCCGGTTAGAAAACATATGGTCAGTTCATAACCAACCGGGTACAGCCTAATTCCAAATGCTGGGTCTTTCCCTGTTTAGGGTACTACACCAGTTTGTCACTTATAGACGCTGGTACCAGCATGAGCAAAGAATACTAACAATATACCCATCCACCATGTGGGTATGTGGTCCAGGTCAGTCCATTTGAGTCCATGTCAGCAAGCCCTTGAGAGTTTGTCAGGTCAAAGTATGTCCAAGTCCAACACTATGGAGAAGACAAAAGCGGGACCTCCATGCAACACGGGTAGTGCCTCAGCAGCATGCATTAATAAAGCTACAAACAGCCATGAGACCAGGTAAGCCAATTAGAGCCATTATTAGGTTTGAGCAATGTGACATAAGCAGGCGCGCTGACACGTGTAGTCACCACGTGACTTCAGAGCATTTCTGACAAGGTAAGTAAAGGGCAGTGACTTAAACAAATGAGCGACCAATCTGAGACTGGAAACGCATGCTAATACACCTGTTCTATGATACATTTAAACCCTATAAAGGCATAATGGCAATAATGTAAATGGCGACTTAATCACTGGTCTGGATGCAAAAAAGGGGGGAGGGTAGGGAGACGAAAACGAAAGACAAAAAAACAAAGAAAAACACAAAATAAATAAAAAACAAAATCCTTAATTTGTGGCATTCCTGTTGAGCAGAAACTGTTCTAACCTGGCTGAATTAAAAAATGAGGCATGTGATTTATTTAAATGCAAAGAGGGTACTTGGGAAAATTTATCAAACGTGGTTATAACAAAGTGTTGCATACCACCTGGGAAACCCTACTTCAAAACGAATCTAAGAATAAATCTACACCTCCATGTGCAAAACAAAATTCAGTTAGTTTCCCGATTCAGTCATCAATGGAAGATTCGAAGAGATGTCTTAGAAAATAATTGGCAACACTTGACTCTTTGGGATAAGATTTGCGAAATGATAGGTGACTCTCCGAGTATGAAATCTAAACGTGCTCCAAATCTCCATGACCTTCTAGTTAGAACTGAGTTCCGTAGATCAGAGATATACACAATGAAGTGGCCGGCGCACTAAATTTAAGAGATGTCTAAATGCAGCACCTGTTGCCAATGTAAATTTGTCAATGATAATAATGTTTTTTTCCAACTCTATTGGCAGTAAAAAAAAATCTCAATATGCAGTTTTTGGAATTTACGCTCCTCTATGGTGGTTTATTTAAATTATTGACCGTGTAATATATTTTATATGGGAAAAAATATGAGGGAAGTCCTGATATCAAGCATGGAGATGAGAGGAATCTTCTTGCCATGCATTTTATAGAGTTTCACAAACAATCCCAGACAGGTCTCTCGTTCATGGCCATCTATAAAATCCCAAAAGAAAATAGAGATGGCAACCGCGACCATTTACTACTTCAAAAAGTCAGTATGTGGATATATACACAAAAATCTCTCCACCTTCTTCGCCTAAACAACGAGCTGAAGTTGAATATGTTCCTTTAGGTACGGCCTGTGTCCCGAGACTAGGCTCAAGATGGATAGGTACAATCCCAAAGATCAACAAGACATTCCAGTAATCTGAAGACCCAAACAAAACGACATTCTGGAGGATCACTAGTCATATGTTACCTACGATTGAAAGGTACTGCCGACCTTGACCTTGATTTCATTATATTTTGCACTTATAGACAGATGGACAATTAAATCCTAGAACTTTGAAGCTTCAAACTTCCCACCACCCATGTACTGATTCTAGGGTTGATACAGTCTATGAATTTTTTCTCAGTTTATATTTTATATATTTATGCAAAACAAATGTAGTATTGCATGCTAGACATAAGACAACGATAGTTGCCTATATAATTACTGTACATAAAGCGTATTTTTCTATTCTCGGACAAATGCATTTGCTAGGATAGGAATGTGGCCAGATGTTTCTTGTGGATAGGAAGGATTCCTGAATCAATGCTCCCTGCCAGTGGGCTTGAATGGGAAACTGTCCAGTGTAATCTCCTAGGGGGGAGATTTAACTGTAGTTAAAGCTTAGGTGTATAAACAGCATGAATAAAATTAACTGTTTGTGGTTCCAAATAAATGTATACAATGGAATAATGTGAATGTGTTTGACATTGCTACATTTTGAAATGAAGGCTATATTATAAGTTCTATGGTTAAAGATCATTTGGAAAACTCCCTGTACGTTCCTACTCCTCACCAAAAAGAGACAGCTACTCCTAGAAAAAAAGAGTCCTACTGAATAGGTGTCATCTGCATTTGGAGATTACCGACTTTGAGATTTATCCCCATTTGAGTTTAATCATGTGACTTCCAATAGTACCCATTCTGTGTCATGGGGAATTGTGTGGATCACTTCTACTTTAATGCTCATTTTAGTATACTGTACTTTTATTTCAATTATGCCACTGTGTGGAACTTGGAATGGCAACTTGAGAAAAGATCTACCTATATACCATCAAATTCTGCATCTTCCGCTCATGTTTGCATATGGGACAACAAGGCTGACTCTCTAAATAGAATTACATTCCAAGCTAGTGTTAGTGTTGATGAGTTGCAAAGAGTTGCTATGCAAAAGATGAGGTGAGTTTGGCACTCAGCGCCAATTCTGAGTTGGGAGGGAACTATCCGGATGGGTCAGCAAGTGAAGTGAGGGCCAAGTTATGAGGGATTCATGTTATGCTGCCTAGAGTGGCTCCCCTATGATTGAATCTGCTGCAATTATGATATAAATCTGAAGCAGCCCAGATTTTGTGCCATCTACCAATGAAACCTATCACTAAAATTTTTGTGCTACAAGTGAAAAATTAACTCAAAATTTTTATACGTTCTGTACATCTTCACAACGGTTCATGGATGTGTATGAAAAGAGTATCCGGCACACCAATATGAGATAAAGATCATTTTTATTTTAATTTTAATGCCACTGGCATTAAAAACAAAATAAAAATGATCTTTATCTCATATTGGTGTGCCGGATACTCTTTTCATACTTATCATTGGGTTGGGCCCCTATCTGTGCAAAACCACTTCCACCCTGTATCTGGTGCTATCTGAACCAACACACAGGTTCATGGATTTGGTCAGTTGTTGCCTCCTACAAGTATGAACTCTTTGCTATCTTCTAATAACAGTAATTTACTGGTCTCAGCCCTGGTGGATAATATTAAACAACATAAACAACATGTCTAATAATGGATTGAAATACATTACATTAGCCCAGTATGTTAAACAAGGGGAGACAACAATTCAGAAACACTGCAATTAATAGTTATCACCATTGATGATTAGTAAAGGCAACTACTAACTCATTGTTGTCATGAGGATTTTCCAGGTTTCTTTTTAGATTGAAAACTATTAACCTCCAATCCTGGATCATCTCAGTTGATTTTGTACTTACAGGACAGGATTTACTGGAGACTCTCGCTTGGTTCAGTAAACTGACGTGTACCAGAGCCTTTTCCTAGCGGTAAAAGTAACTTATGGCCTTCATATCTGCATGGTTAGTTGTGTCCCCCTCTAAGCCGAACATTCCCCTGGTTTCCTCAAAATGCCCCTAAATACATGGTAGTGTTGGTTACTAACTCATCCCCAGCGCTCAATCAAGTTTTTCCATACTTGTACTTTAGCAATAGTATGCAAGTTGTATTCTACATTTAAATTAATTTTTTTTTTTTTTGAAATTCTTTATTTTCGTGACAACAGCCACATATTTTCAGAATACACAATACAGCAGGTACATGTGGGAAAATATATCAACTTGCAAAAAACCAAGATGTATGCTTTTGAAATTTACAATGTAAACCTACCACGAGGTAGTATTATATGTCATCTTTAAGGTATAAACATGAACTTCCCCACTATGCATAAGAAAGACATATTTAGTTAAAAGTACAGAATGAAGTGAAAGAGCAAGAAGGGGAGGAGAAGTAGTAACTCCCACCGGGGAGACCCCCACCACCCCCGAACAGGACCCCACGAGCTATCCATCAGTGTCCACACTTCCAAGAATGTCAGTGTAGAAGTCGGAGTCCTGAAACACGATCCACGGGGCCCACGTGCGACAGAACCTAGTGTGTGCATCGTGAATGGAGGAGGTTAGGTCCTCCATATGCATAAGGTCATTGACCTTCGAGATCCACAGAGACAGTGACGGCGGAGAGGATTTCTTCCAGCGTAAAGGGATACAATGTCGTGCAGCCATCACTAAAAAGTGAAGGAGAGAGCGTTTGTATGTGTTAGCCGGAATGTCACAGTGATGGAGGAGGAAGAAGGCCGCGTCCATGTTACAGGTAGCGTCTGTAACCTTGAGGATCACCCTTTTGACCCCGTCCCAAAATCCCGTTAGTCGTGAGCATGACCAGAAAGTGTGTAGAAGGGTACCATTGTCCAAACCGCATCTCCAACAGAGAGGTGAGACAGCCGGGAAGATGCGATGAAGGCGGACCGGGGTCCTATACCATCGTGAGAGCAACTTAAAGCTAGCCTCCTGATATCGTGAGCTAATTGATGTTTTATGAGCTAGGGTAAGAATTCGGGAACATTGGCTTGTGGTAAATGTGATTCCCAAGTCAGCCTCCCATTCCGAAATGTACCCAGGCGTCGGTAGGTCCGGCGGGTTTAGTAGAAGACGGTAAATTGTGGACAGAGTATGGCGCGCCGACCCATCCTCGGCACATATCGTTTCCAGCTGAGATCTAGGGGCGTGGAATAGGGCCGAAGAGGGCAATGAAGAGTAGAAGTGACGGAGTTGGAATACACGCCAATAACCCAATGGGGGGAGGTCAGGCATCCGTGTCAACTCTGCGAGAGAGAGCCACTCGGAGTTCTTCAAGAAGTGTTCTGCCCTAAATACCCCTGCCGACGACCAAGACTTGAACACCGGATCTGTCACTCCAGAGGGAAAGGAAGGGTTTCCCAGAATCGGAGTCATGGGAGAGCATAGAGGGAGGAGATTCGATCGGACCACTGGAAGTGCACAACAACGGAGCGTGGGGCCTATCGTGGGATGACGGTGTAGGGACGTGGGAAGTCCCTGTTTCAACCAAGGAATCGTCTCTAAAGGAATCTCCGAGAAACCTTGCTCAAGGCCTATCCAGGCCTTAAAGGGGGCGTGCCTACACCAGTCAACCACTCGCGTCAGATGCGTTGAAATGTAGTACGAGCGAATGTCAGGGAGTGCTAATCCCCCCGTCTCCCGGGAGCGGCATAGGAGCGCACGACTGAGACGTGGGTGTTTGCCATTCCAAACAAAGGACTTTTGAATGGTATTAATCGCTTTGAAAAATGACGGGGGGACCGCTATAGGAAGGGCTTGGAAGAGGTACAGCAGACGAGGAAGTATATTCATCTTAAAGATCGTGCAACGTCCCATCCAAGTAAATGTGCCCCCCGTCCATCTGGCGCAATCTGCTTTCACATCCGCGAGAAATCCTGGAAAGTTTAAGTTGTAGAGCTCCTTGAGGTCCGCAGGTATGCGCACTCCCAGGTACTTAAGGGCCACCGGGTTCCATTTGAAACTAAAAGATTGCTCCAATGAAGACAGCAGGGAAGGGGGAAGGGAGACACTCATGGCCTCGGATTTGGAGAAATTTATTTTAAAGTTAGAGAGGTTGGAAAATCGACTAAACTCCTGCATTAGATTCGGGAGGGAGACGGTGGGGTTAGTAAGAAAGAATAGCAGGTCGTCTGCGTACGCTGCCACCTTAGTGACCCGGGATCCCTCTCCTATTCCCTTAATATCCTGATTTGCACGGACATGTCTGAGGAAGGGTTCCAGGGTAAGGACAAAGATCAAGGGGGACAAAGGGCAGCCCTGTCGTGTCCCATTATGGATTGTAAAATCATCCGAGAGGATACCGTTCACCCTGACTCTGGCAGATGGGCAGGAGTACAATGACATTAACCATCCCATCATTTGAGGACCTAAACCGAGTCGGAGAAGTGTTTCCTCCATGTAAGTCCAATTGACTCTGTCAAATGCTTTTTCAGCATCAGTGGACAGGAGCATAAGTGGTACACGAGACAATTGGGATTTATATATGAGATTGATCGCCTTTGTGGTGTTATCCCGGGCCTCACGTCCCAACATGAACCCCGCCTGGTCAAGATGGATTATCCCACCAAGCAGAGGGGCCAGACGCATGGACAATATCTTGGCAAAGAGTTTAATGTCTGCGTTAAGCAGTGAGATTGGTCTGTAGCTAGCACACTGAGAAGGGTCTTTTCCCGGTTTGGGAATCACCGCTATATGGGCCCTAAGAGCGTCTGATGGAACGCGTGAGGAGGAGGATAGAGAATTCAGGGATGCCAGCAAGTGCGGCCCAATGCAGGAGATACATTTCTTATAGTAGGGTAACGTGAAGCCGTCAGGCCCCGGGGCCTTCCCCGCAGCCGAGTTTTTGAGCGCATCAGTTAGTTCGGTCATGGTAATCGGTTCTTCCAAGGCAGTGAGTACCTCCTCTGTCAGGAATGGCAGACCTGAGTCCGCAATATAGGATTGGATATGTGCACGAAAATCGTTTGATGCCGTGGCCGGGTTGGTGGCGTCGGTGTTGTAAAGAGCAGCGTAAAAGTTACGGAACTGTGCCGCTATATCCAGAGGCATGTTGGCTCGTACGTTGGGGGAGGATGTAATAAAGGGGACATAAGTGCGCGCTTGTTGGATCCGCAGGGCTCTAGCTAGCGATCTGCTGCATTTATTACCATACTCGTAGAAATGACGCTTACATTTAGAGAGGGTGGCTTTAGCTTTGGATAATAATATGGTGCGTAACTCTTCCCGTTTCTGAATTAATGCAGATCTACATTCAACTTCATGGGTACGCTTATGTGTGACTTCTAGAGCTTTGATCTCCGACAATAACCGAACGATAGTCACGGCGCGCTCTTTTTTCAATCGCGCTCCATGTTTGATGAAAGTGCCGCGAACAACGCATTTATGTGCCTCCCATAGCACCCTCGGGTTCGTGTCAACGGCTGTGTTTGTGATGAAATAGTCATCAAGCGTTCGCTGAACGTCTGATGAGACGAGGGAGTCATTAAGAAGCGAGGGATTGAGTTTCCACTGGGATTGGAACAATAACGGAGATTGCAATGAAATAGACATTGTGACAAGAGCATGGTCTGAGAAAGAGATCGAGTCAATGTCAGCCGCTTGTAGCGATGGTAGAGCGCTGTGCTTGATAAATAACAAATCAAGTCTGGAATAAATGTCGTGTACTGAGGAATAAAAGGAAAAGTCCCTATCCGATGGATGAAGAAGGCGCCACGTGTCTACAAAGTTGTGATCATGGAGGGCTCGTTTAATGCGACGCAATTGGGAGTGGGGGATTGATGATGAACCTGATGAAACATCCATGGTTGGGTCCAATGCTACATTGAAGTCACCTCCCAGGACAATGGTACCCTCCCCAAACTCCTCCAATGTGTCTAAAAAACCACTCAATGCTGTACCCTGACCCATATTAGGCAAATAGAAGGAGGCGAAGGTATAAATCTGTGAGTCGATGCTACCCTTGACCAAAAGCATTCGCCCCATTCCATCACTGCGAGCGTCCAGGTATTCCCAAGGGATAGAGCGGGAAAGAAGTATACTTGTCCCTCTGGATTTCGGGTCAGGAGAAAAGCTATGATATGAGTGAGGAAACCATAAGTTGGATAACTTAAAGGGTTTCTGTTCACTCAAATGCGTTTCCTGCAGGAAAGCTACATGTAATTGTCTGCCTTTCAGCATGTTGAGCAGGATGGATCGCTTCCCAGGACTATGTAAGCCCTTAACATTCAATGAGCCTATCCGTAGGTCTATCTGGGAATGACGGGCCATGTCCCCGGCGGGAATGGGTAGAGGGAAGGGAGGACAAGGAAGGAAGAAGTGAAAGATCAGACAGAAAAAAAAAGAAAATATACAGAAAAGGTGGCCCCGAGGCCAACTCCTACGTGGCAAGAAAACCTGTGGAGAAAAAGTTAGTGATACAACAGGAACAAGGAAAACCAAAGCAAAGCGGAGGGGGAGCCCCGCACAGTGAGCAGCATATTAAATGAACAATACAACTTTCGTCCAATGCCCCCCAGGGGGAGGACAAGGGAGGCCGGAACATCACATATAACCAGGCCCAACAATAAAGGCCCAACAAACAGTACTCTCCCTTTTTACTGAGACACCTAAGAGCGAGATATAGAGGGACACCAGGGCAGGGCCACCGGTGGACTACGAGCTCAAGATATTATCCGGGTCCTTAATAGAGGGCCAATAAACCAGCAGGCCTCGTCTGGCACCACATGACCTAACGTAGCTTCCTGCCAGCCAGTACAATAACCCTGCCCGGATGCCCCGCCACATGAAAATACCCGCCGCCTCGTCTGTAGTAACTAAAAAGAAGGGAGGGGAGAGAAAGGGGATGGAAGGGAAGAGAAGGAATGATTTAAATTTATTTTAACATTTAAAGTAATAGCTCAGCTTAAGGTAGCCAAACGCATGAAATAACCATCCAGCTGATAGCTCTTTCTCCCGACTTCCACAAACATGGACGATTGGTTTGGCTGGGTACGCATGTTTATTTCAGTGGGGAGAGGGAAATACGCCGCTGCCAGACCCTCTGTTATAGAGCTATGTTTTAGAGCTGTTATAAGCTGGAAAATGCTAGAAAAACATTGCTAAATACCTGGGTGTACACCAAATCCCGAGAATTAGTTACACAAACTCTCTACTAACGAAAAAAAAATTGTTGCTACTATCCCTCACTCCAAGAGACAATGACTTCAAAGGTGATACAACAAGACAATGACCCAAAGCACACAAATAAATTAACTAAAGAATGGTTGAAATAGAAGATGATTTGTGTTTTGGAATGTCCAAGTCAGAGTCCTGACCGTAACCCTATCGAGATGCTGTGTCCTGACCTGAAGAGGGCTGTGTACGCAAGGCATCCCAGAAATATTGTGGAACTGAAACACATAGGCAGGGAGGAATGGTCCCATTTTACAGCTACAAGAAACATTTGGTGGTAAATGCTGATACAGAGGTTTTATTACATTTTAGGTTTCACTTACTTTTTCTCCCTGCACTGTGGCTCTTTACTCAATGTGCTCAATAAACGACATGAACAGTATAACTATTTGTGTGTTATTAGTTTAGTAAGGCCGCAGCTTGCATTTTCGGGCCGTTCTCCCATACAAAGTATGAGAGCACGGCCCATAAAATACAAAAAGTAGGACATGCTCCATAAGTCAAGTCACGGCACAGTTCTATGCAAGGATAATATATCCGCGGCCAATAGAACTGAACGGGTCCGTATTTGCGGACAGTATTGCGGTCCACAATTATGGAGATTTTGTACGGTCGTGTGCATGGGGCCTTAAATTGTGTTTGTCTATAATTGTGGCCTATAACAATCAGACCACATTTTATTAGCAATCAGTGCAGAAATCCAGGTAATTCCATAGGGTTCACTTACTTTATCTTGCAAAAGTATTGTAGTAAAATATAATTAGATGTATGTATAAACATTTGAATTTTCCTAGTCAAAACATAAAAGAATAAATGCTTAACGGGCACGGCTTCTATTGGGACTTATTTATTACTGAGCCATAACTTTTACATTTTTGAGGGCTTGTTTTTGCGGGACAATGTGTATTTTGGGGTACATCTAATGTATTGAACAACTTTTATAAATTTTTTGGAGGGGAGGAGAATGGAAAAACACAACAGGTCTGCCATTTATGTTTGACCCTTCTCTTTACACTCGTCACTGTGCGGTATAAAGCAGAGGCGTTACTAGAAAAGACTGGGTCCCATAGCAAACTTTTGACTGGGCCCCACCTCCCCTGGGTGCCACACAAACCCCCCTTGTAGATAGTTCCTCTGTCACATTGGGTTCGTGGACCCACTGGGCCGTACCGTCTTGGTGGTATGGCAGGTGGCCAACAGGGTGCAGGTCACGGTTCACAGTTCGTATAAGATACCTGTGGTAGCTCAGACAGTAGCAAGGCAGGCTCGGTGGGACTAGGCAGCGGGTAGACGTCAGGCGTGGAGCAGCAGGACAGGTGTAGATACAGCACAGCACGACTACAGCACAGCACGGCACTAGAACAGGATAGCCTGGGATAAAGGATACGGCATACAGGAACAGGGAACACTGGAACCGGAAAACACTAGGAGACCATTTGCTTAGACAAACTAGGATATGACAAACAATGCTCAGGCATAGAAGCAAGGGGCTGGGCCCCTCTTAAAGTCCAGGGCACTCATGGGTTGATTAAAACATTAAAGTGTGGTGCGCGCACTGTCCCTTTAAGAGTGTGCACGAGCATGCGCGCACCCTACCGGACCCGGCCGAGGTGAGAGGAAGTGAGCGCTGGCGTCTCCTGAGGAGGAGACTGGGGCCAGCGCTCGCCGACCCATGGCTGCGGCCTTCAGGGGGAAAGTGAACCTGACGGACCGCGGCCACGGACATGACAGCCTCCCTGTAGATTCCACCACACAGCGCCCCCCTGTAGATAGCGCCATACAGACCCCTGTATATAGCGCCATACAGCCCCCCTGTAGATAGCGCCATACAGCCCCCTTCCTGTTTAAAGCACCATACAGCCCCCCTGTAGATAGCGCCATACAGCCCCCCCTGTAGATAGCGTCATACAGCCCCCTCCCTGTCAAGGGCGTAGCTAAAGGCTCATAGGCCCCGATACAAAAGTCCTTCTTGGGCCCCCTCAAGTAGTCCTCGAATCCGACGTAGTCCAACAACCGAATCTGTAAAAACACAATAAACACATTAGTAACACATGTGGAGGGCTTAGATACAGGGCCCATGTGCGATACGGTCTGTTGGACCCTGTACCTAAGCCTACCATGTGGCCCCAGCAGACAGTAATGTTTTGCTTACCCTTCTCTCCGGCTCTGGGCGCAGCAAAGGTCCTGATGCCATCCGGCACCGCGACGTTGCAGAGGGCATGGCCAGGCAGGCTTCAGTATATGTGTTAGGGGGAGTTCACACTGAGTTTTTTGGCACGCTTTTTGATGCGGAAACCATGTCGGAAAACGCGTCAAAAAATAGACGAAAACGCCTCCCATTGATTTCAATGGGAGGCGGAGGCATTTTTTTCCAGCGAGTGGTAAAAAACGTTCACGGGAAGAAGCGACTTGTCCCTATCTTTGGGCGTTTACATCTCTGACCTCCCATTCACAATAGGAGGCAGAGAAATTTTCTCGCGACGCCCAATGCCCGTGGCCGAAAAAAAGCAGCAAAAAATGCGGAAACGGCGTGCAGGTGAAAATCTGCCTCAAAATTCCAGAAAGAATTTTGACGCTGATTTTTCTGCCTGCAAAAAAACTCTGTTTGAACAGGGCCTTAAGGCTTCAGTATAGGTGTTAGGGGTAGTTCACACTGATTTTTTTGGGCATGTTTTTTGACGCGGAAACCATGTCGGAAACCGCAGCAAAAACGTCCGAAAGCGCCCCCCATTGATTTCAATGAGAGGCGAAGGTGTTTTTTTCAATACTTATCGCAAGAGCTCATAGGTATATAGCCACAGCTGGCATTGGGTCTATGCTAGCGTCGCATGGCCATCAACGGAGAGCACCCTCTCTGTGTCTAACCACTTAATTGAAACAGTCGCTATTGACCACAGCCTGCAAGGGGTAAAACTTCCGAGATGCAGCGGGATGACAGCTGTATATTACATCAGACACTAGCTGCTGATGAAGCAATCGTAGTTCCCCGCGCCATCCCCGTGCTGTGTGGGAAGTACATCCCGTCCACGTAATAAACGGTACAGGCAGTCAATAGAATATTTTTTTTTTTTAAACATTTGGCAACATAAAATCAAAACAGGAGGAGGTTTCAGGTTGCATGACCCTTGTACAGCTGCATTCTACTGAACATTGACTTACATTATCCATACACAACTATGGACTACTTATAGCACACACACACTCAAGAGTCAAGAGCATACCTAAAGGGGGCTGGTGGGGTATGTACCCGGGGTGCTGCATGCCAGTGGCACCAACAAGCCAATCTGTATTAGTCAGGGTATTTAGAAACAACACTAAAGGTCCTTTGGGATGGCCCGATACTGGCAATGAAATCAAGCGCCAATTGACGATACAGCAAGTCGATCGGCGCTCATTGACTCCATTCGGAAAAGCAATCTTTGGTTACTATGCATTTGCATCATATCGGCAGCACATCTCTCAGTTTCCACAGGGAGATGAGCGGCCCACTAGTGACCATTTTTTATGTTGCATAAAAGATGCAATAGACCGTTCATTGGCTGAACTTTGGCGTTTAGCCAGGCAATGATGAGAAAGAGTGTTCATATGAACGCTCGTTCAACTGATGATTGGCCCATGAAAAGGGCCTTAAAGAGAACCTTTCACCTCCCCATACATGTGCAGCTGAGTGCAGCATGTAATGGGGAGGGCTGCACAAATCCTGGGGCACTTTAAAAAAAAATTCTACCCTCCTCCGTTATTTAGATATCGGTGCCGTTATATTTGGCGCCCGATATTTAAATAACCCCATATCTGATCGGACAGTGTCACAGCCATAGTAACATGCCCCCTTGACAGTACACACCCCATTGACTGTTCAGGGGGTTATTTCAATATCGGGCGCCAAATATAACGGCGCTGATATCTAAATAATGGAGGGAGGTAGAAAAAAAAATGTAAAGTGCCCCAGAGTTTGTGCAGCCATCCCCATTACATGCTTCCCTCAGGTGCACATGTATGGGGAGGTGAAAGGTTCTCTAGGTGAAAGGTATGGCAGCGGACAGAAGGTTTTGCCTCAGGCAAAGGTAAGCCTAGCTACAGCTCTGCTATCAGTTAGCTGTTACATAGCTAGATCAGTGAAGGTCACCTATTTTTATTATTTTCTTTTCATCTAATGTTTCAGCTGATGCAGAGGAGTGGAGTCTTTAGGGCAATTCTCCATGCAAGTGAAACTTCATATATCCCCTTAAAGACAAGGCCTATTTTGGACCAAAGGATGCAGCAATATATATTTTTTTTCATCTCCGCGTTCCGAAGTAGCCATATAAAAACTTGTTTTATGCGGTAAATTATGTATTTTTCATTGGCATCATTTTGGTGTATGTATAATGTATTGTATTAATTTTATCAAGGAAACAATTGCAATTTCTTGGGGTTTTTTTAGGCTTTGTTTTTACGGAGTTTACCATGTCCAATTTTGGCCTTGAGGACAAAACTATTTTTTTATATTTCCCTCTTTGCATCCCGACAATCATAACTATTTTCGTTTTTGTTCGACATAGCTGTATGAGACTTTGTTTTTTGCAAGACGAATTGTACTTTATGTAGGTACCATTTTTTGGTACATTTACATTATCGTTTAATTTATATACATTTTTAATTTGGCAAAAATGTAGAAAAAAAACAGTTCCTCTGCAGTTTTTTTTTTTTTTTTACACCGATCATAATAAATAATGTCATACATTTGTTGACATGTTGTTATAGTCGTGGCGATACCAAATATGTCTATATTATTTCATGTTTTCGGACTTTTGTAAAGTTTATTAATTGTAAAAAAATGTGCATTTCTCTGTATTTTTTTTTACTGTTTTTTTTAATTTAACATTACTTTTTTTTTTTAAATCCCATAGGGGGATTTTTTATTTTGATTTAGATTTATTTAACTTTAATGTACTGGCATATATCTATGTCCCAGTACATTAGCCTGTGTACTGATTGTGCACAGGCAGTTGTTAGGGCATACCTCAGTATGCCCTAACAACAGGAAATGTGATCAGACAGCCCTGGGGTCCTTCAATGGGCCCTGGTCTGTCTGGCCATACAAGGTATGTCCCTCAATCTCTTCACAGGGGTTAACGGCGGAGAAATGAGGTTTCTCTTCTCTCCACCGTTAGAGCGGGGCTGTGGCTGTGTATTACAACTGTTGCCTCGCTTCTGATCGTGTGGGCATACTGTGTGTCACACAGGACGAGAATGCTTCTCCTAATTTGGCAAGCACCCACCGCTTAGGACGAGTTTTCTTGTTCTGTGTCGGCAACCAGTTAATGACATAATAACTTTATTCTGTGGGTCGTTACGATTACGGTGATATTGAATGAATATAGTTTCTTTAATGATTTTCTACTTTTGCTCAATAAAAACACTTTTATTTTAGAAGATAATTTGTTTTCTTGTTGCTGTATTTAAAGACCAGTAACATTTTTATTATTTCATCAAAGGAGATCTATGAGGGCTTGTTTTAGTTTTCATTATGGGGTACATTCTATTTTTGATCACTTCTTTTCTGTTCTTTGGGAGGCGGGATGACAAAAAATTGCAATATTGGCATAGTTTTTTTAGTTGTTTTTTTTTCTACGACGTTTACTGTGTGGGATAAATATTGTGTTAATTTTTATTATACTGGTCATTACTGTAACGGCCGCGGTCACGGATCGCCGCCATCCCTTACCTTCCGACAGCCGCAACTGCAGACCTCTGGTTCCTTGCCAGATTCTCCATCCTCGGAGACGCCCGCACATGCAGCTGTCCTGCTCTGTAATGTCCTCTAGGGTGTGCGGGCGTCCTCGTTCCCGGCCTTAAAGGGCTACTGCGCGCACATGCAAAGACTTACCCAATTATCCCCAGATCACCCTGGACTATAAAAACGGCTCTGCCCTTCCACTCCTTGCCTCCTTGTTGTTGTCTACCCATTTATGTATTGCAAATGGTCCCTTAGTTGTATCCTGCTCCCAGTATTCCCGTATCCTGCTTTCCGTATCCTGTATCCTGTTGCTGTATTTATTCCTGAGCCTAAGCCTGTTGTTGGAGTCATGTGGTGTCATCTGCAACATCTGGTATCATCTGCCACGTCTGGTATCAAATGCCACGTCTGTGTTATCTGCCACACCAAGAACCATCTGTGCCGAGGCATCTACTACACCTCGTGTCTGTCTGGACTCTTACAGGTAGCCTTGTGCTAAAGACTTTTTGCATAGACTGTTGTTTGGTCAGCTGCCTCTCCGCTACGGTGGAGCGGCCTAATGGGTCCACATATCCCAGAACCGTGACAATTACAAATGCGGCAACATCAAATATGTATAATTTTGTTTTCTTTTTACACTTTTTTCCAAAATAAAGGGCTTTGTACTGGAAAAAAAGGCGTTTTTTTTTACTTATTTTTTTTTATATACTTTATTTAGTGCCACTACGGGACTTGAACATCTAACCTTTTGATCACATATATAATACATTGCAATACTTCTATATTGCAATGCATTATATGCATCAGTGTGAAACTGACAGGCAGCCTATTAGGCGCTGCCTCGGAAAGGGTCTAACAGACTTCTATGTATGGCAGACCTGGGGGGCATATTTAGGCCCTCAATTGCTATAGAAAACTATTGGCAGCCCACAATGGATAAAATTCTGTCAATGGCCATATGGGGGCAACAGCATTATCAGTCCACTCCTGATGCATTTAATTATTACTAATTGCTATATGGCTTTCTTGCCTACTGTTTCACTAGTCAAAGTATAAGGTGACCCCCAACAACTGGTGGCTATTTTTTTTATAAATAGTGCATTTTGCATACTATCTTAAATCAACAAAGACACAACACAATGTGGTCAAGCAACTAAGGTTAAAATGCCTATTTGTTTCAACACAATGTGGAAATGTGCTAAGAAATTCTGATTAAACTGCCCAGAGATTAAGATTATCTATAGACTGTATTTTCAGGCTTCCCTAAGCCTCTTATTGATATAATGTGGAACTGGAAGAGAAATGTAGCATTTAAGCTTTGTATCATACTCTGGAGTTTTGGTCAAATCAGCTTTCCTAATGTGTTCAGATCATCTCAAGGAAACAAGTACATGGAAGGAGAAAGAAAACTTTTAATCTATTAACTCTTCATGCCCCAGGTAGTATACTTAACACATTTCCACATTATGTCTTGTTTCATTTTACATTAAAAAAAAGAAACAATTACAAAAGATAATATTGTTTCCATTGCTTTACAGTTTTCTGATATTGGAATGTGTGTGCTCCTCAGTGTACTATGTGCACATTCGTAAAAACCTTACTTTTTCTCAACTAGGATACATTGTAAATCAGGTCCGCAATTTTAAAGTTCAAGGCAATTGTTCTCTATATTATTGTGTTGCATTTGGAGGGAATAAAAAAAACGAAACACAGTGGCATAGCAACCGCGGATTCAGAGATGGAAGTAGCGCCCAAAAGCCTCTATGGGGCAACAACATTATAAATGGTAAGTAACTGTTTGGGGGTCCGAGTACAGATTTTGCACAAGGGCCTAGGACTATAACCCACACCTCTACCGTGTATTCTATTGAGAAATTGGTAATGTCGCAAATAGAGGCTTAGGTAATCCCCGTATAATGATTTAAAGAATCATCAACAATACGTGGCACTTGCAGACTGCAGTGGTGCCTGTAGAAATGGGGTCTATATTATGTCTCACACATTATGTCAAGGTGAATCTACACTGATATATTAAAGTCTAATTCCAAAATCTCTCCTTTTAGCAATTGAACAAAACCACCATTTTCATGCACAGTGCCACCTTTTTTGTACTTGTCTGAATTCCACCCCCTTGATCAAGCACATGTCGTCGTCCCCAATTTAGCCCAGTACTTGGGGCCATCTTTCTCAACTGTTTCTGACCTTATGTGTGGACGCTCCTTGCTTGCTCTTTCCAAGGCCCCTATTTGAGTAATTGTAACCATGATAGATCTATTACTAGATGAGACGCTGTGGTCACTAGGACAGGAAGTGATGTAATTTGATTGACAGATCCAGACAGGGGGACATCATTAGGGGTATCCCACAGGGACATGACTTTCCATTATGTAACATTGCATATTGTATATGTTACATAAGTAAAAAGCTCCCGATGTAAACGTTAAATGTAGGGTGTGCCTTATGCCTTAACAGTGGCATCCGTCACCATAGAGTTTAATGGTGTATGTTAAACGTATATGTCATTATCTCTCATGACCCTGTTCATGACATATAGGTTAAACGGATACCATTATAGTCTATGGGCAACGGATGCCACTATTAGGCACCCGTTTAACTCCTAGGTCGCCAATAGACTATAATAGTATCTGTTTAGCGAATACATCATGAATGGGTATTGAAAAGCCCATGACATATACTTTAAATGTATAACTGTGATGTATGCCATACAGTGGCATATGTCTCCCATAGGCTGTAATGTTAAAAAAATAATTTCGCATGATCCCTCGGTTTGGAAAAGTGTAGTTTACTATGATTTTCCATCCTCTAAAAAAAAGGTATAGAATTCCGACAGAGGCCAATAGGACACACTTTTGGCCGACCAGCTAATAAAGTCCTATGGACCTGTGTAATGTCCGTGGCTGCGGGCTGTCAGCTCCAACCTTCACCTGACAGCTGCAGCCACGAGTCGGCAAGCGCTGGCCCCAGCCTCCTCCTCAGGAGATGCCAGCACTCGCGTCCACTCACCTCTGCCGGATCCCGTAGGGTGCACGCGCACACTGGTGCCCTCTCTTAAAGGGGCAGCGCGCGCACCGGACCGGATGGATGAACTTTGACCCGTGAGTACCCTGGACTATAAGAGGGGTCAAGCCCCCTAGGTCTATGCCTGAACGTTGTTGTGTATCCCTTAGTCTGTCTATGCAAATGGTCCCCTAGTGTTTTCTGCTCCTAGTGTTCCTATTCCCGTTACTGTACCTGTATCCCGATCTAGTGCCGTGCTTGCTATAGTCATGCTGTGCTGGAAACCACGCCTGTCTGCTTCTCCATGCCTTACGTCCACCCACTGCCTAGTTCCTGCCAAGCTACTGTCCGTGCTGCCACAGGTACCCTATATACCATAGACTGTGACCTGCGCACTGTTAGCCAGCTGCCCTACCGACAAGGCAGGGTATATCCTCTCTCCTTGCCAAAGACTCTGTCCATGTCTTCCTATGTATAAAAGAGAACTTAGAAAGGGGCTTCATACAAAAGTCTTCCTCCCCGGGTTCTTCTTCGTCAAAAAGAAAGATGGCTCTCTTCGTTCTTGCATCGACTACCGTGGTCTCCCGAGGCAGAGTCCGCATTCAACAGCCTGAAGAGTTCCTTCACGTCAGCTTCTATCCTTCATCATCCGGATGTCTCTCTGCAGTTCTCGTTGGAGGTGGACGCATACTCTGTCGGTGCTGGTGCACTCCTGTTCCAGAGAGGTCCCAAGGGCAAGTCAAGGGTATGTGGATACTTCTCTAAGCTCTTCTTTTCCGCAGAACGCAACTACTCGATTTGGGATCAGGAGTTACTGGCCATCAAATTGGCCCTGGAAGAGTGGAGACATATACTAGAGGGCGCAGCTCACCCGATCTTGATTTTTACGGACCTCAAGAATCTGACCTACCTCCAGACGGCCCAACGGCTGAACCCTCGTCAGGCCAGGTGGTCACTGTTCTTTGCAAGGTTTCATTTTGAGCTTCATTATCGCCCGGCCAATAAGAATGTGAGGGCCGATGCCTTGTCCTGGTCTTTCGAGACAGAAGACACCATTGAGAATCCACAGAAAATTATTGATCCGTGTTGCATTGTCTCGGTCAATCCCCTGCAAATCGGGGACAGTCCTCCAGGGAGGACTTTTGTGCGCCTAGCTGATCGTGGAAGAATCCTCCGCTGGGGACACTCCTCTGGACTTCAGGTCACGCGGAGTTACGTAAGACCCGGGATTTAATTGCTCGTCACTACTGGTGGCCCACTCTGCCCAAGGATACTGTGGACTTTGTTTCTTCCTGTGCTGTATGTGCAGCCAACAAGGCCACCCACTCCAGACCTGCTGGACTGCTCCAGCCATTGCCTGGGCCCAATGCTTCCTGGCAGCATGTAGCGATGGACTTTATCAAGGACCTGCTTCTCTCTGCTGGATGCAGTGCTGTCTGGGTGGTGGTGGACCGATTTTCGAAGATGGCCCACTTCGTTCCTCTGACCGGTCATCCTTCTGCTCCTCAGTTGGCCAAGTTATTTATTCAACATATCTTCCGCCTGCACGGCTTGCCACAGCATATTGTGTCTGATTGGGGGGTTCAGTTTACCTCAAGGTTCTGGAGAGCTCTCTGCAGACTTCTTGGCGTGAAGTTGGACTTTTCTTCTGCCTACCATCGTCAGTCTAATGGTCAGGTCGAGAGGATCAACCGGATTTTGGAGAACTACCTACGCCACTTCATCTCCAAACAGCATGATTACTGGGTGCAGTTGCTCCCATGGGCGGAGTTCTCCTACAATAATCACACCAGCGAGTCTACTAGGAATACACTGTTCTGCATTGTCTACGGCCAGCACCCACAAATTCCTCTTCCGGTGCCTGATACTTCCGAAGTACCTGCAGCTGACTCCACGTTTAGAGACTTTTTGCAAATCTGGCAGCAGACTCGAGCCTCCATCCTAATGGCAGTGGACCGCATGAAACGGAAGGCTGACACAAGGAGAAGAGAGCCTCCTCGGTTTCTTCCTGGTACTAAGGTCTGGCTGTCGTCTAGGAATATCCGACTGAGGGTACCCTCATGTAAATTTGCCCCCAGGTTCCTCGGACGGTTCGAGATCCTGCAACAAATCAACCCTGTCGCCTACAAGCTTCGGCTGCCTCCTACCCTCAGGATTCCCAACTCCTTCCATGTCTCCCTCCTGAAACCAGTGATCCTGAACCGCTATTCCAAGACTCCCAGCCCTGCGATTGCCTCCAGCGGCCCTTCGGACATCTTTGAGGTCAAGGAGATCTTGGACACCAAGTGAGTGAGAGGAAAGACTTTTTATTTGGTGGGTTGGAGGGGGTTCGGATTGGAGAACCTCAATGCCCCTACTCTTCTCTCTTTTCTCTCTCGTTCTGGTCCCAAGAAGAGGGGGCGTAAGAGGGGGATACTGTAATGTCCGTGGCTGCGGGCTGTCAGCTCCAACCTTCCCCTGACAGCCGCAGCCACGAGTCGGCAAGCGCTGGCCCCAGCCTCCTCCTCAGGAGACGCCAGCGCTCGTGTCCACTCACCTCTGCCGGATCCCGTAGGGTGCGCGCGCACGCTCGTGCCCGCTCTTAAAAGGGCAGCGCGCGCACCGGACCGGATGGACAAACTTTGACCCGTGAGTACACTGGACTATAAGAGGGGTCCAGCCCCCTAGTTCTATGCCTGAGCATTGTTGTGTATCCCTTAGTCTGTCAATGCAAATGGTTCCCTAGTGTTTTCTGCTCCCAGTGTTCCTGTTCCCGTTCCTGTACCTGTATCCCAATCTAGTGCCGTGCTTGCTATACTCGTGCTGTGCTGGATACCATGCCTGTCTGCTTCTCCACGCCTTACGTCCACCCGCTGCCTAGTTCCTGCCAATCTACTGTCCGTGTTGCCACAGGTACCCTATATACCATAGACTGTGACCTGCACCCGGTTGGCCAGCTGCCCTACCGCCAAGGCGGTAGGGCCCAGTGGGTTCACAGACCCTTCGTGACAACCTGTTTAGCATGTACATTGGGAGCTTTCCAGACATACATGCTAAACGTAGGGCCAAAACGTGATGCGCACAGAGCAATAAATGTTATGCATAGAAAACTATCTATAAAAACATGTAAATATCCAGTATGTTAATAAGTAGGGACCGGACTTAGAAGGGACATATTTACATATAATGGTCACAGTTTGATGCATTAAATAAAAAAAATTTAAGAAAAGGATAATTTGGGGAAAAATATTGACTGCATCTAAAAATATCACTTATGTATTCGGCAGAATAATTTATGCATAGAATCATGATGAGGGCTATAATAATGGATGAGAATGTAAAACGACTAAAACCTTGTTTATGTGCATCAGAATACAATTCTCCAGAGTTGCCGAAGATTATGTCAATAAACAGTAAGAAAAGAGAGTGGAATCAGATGGCTTTAGTATTGTGCAAACAAAAAAAAACTCTGCAGAGTTTAGACATCGTCTTATATCATAAGTAGCTCAGCTTGAATATTATCTCTCTCCAAGTCCATTTACACCCATTCATCTACATCATATTTTCCAGAAAAACATGTCTCTCACAAACTAAATAATCTGGGAGTTTTGTTTTTTGTCTAATGTTTGTATATTCATATGCAGTAAAGTTGTTACTAATGATCAAAGTAACAATTACTCAAATCCCTTCACATAAAAACATTCTTAGAAAAATGTGTATAGAATACACACGCATGGTTATTTGTGTTTGTAAGTGCCACCATTACGGACAACCTTTGCTGCTGATGAAGTGCTTTTAGATGAAGAGATTGTAGAAGCTGAATATGTCTGCCTGCGTCCTGTGCTGAGAAGCATTTTATTTATTTGTTAAAGTCATCACAAATGGCCATAATGGAATGGAGACTCCAGACGATCAAAGGAAAAGTACTAAGGATTTGGCTAAATAAATTAGGGCATTCGCGCCCCAGTGGCTGAAGAGGATTTGTTTTTCTTGGATGCTGTACGATTTCCAAACTTCAGTCACTAATAAGATGGCAGGCCACCAACATAGGCTGTCTACATACAACTTTATTCATCTTTACTTTTTTTACCCCAAAAAAGATAAGAAAAATAAAATGGTTAACTGTGATATACACAGCTCAATTTTCTATTTGTTTTCTTTGTACTTGAGCCTTCCTTTTAAAGGAGCTGACTTGAAGCTTACTTCCTTTCTGCATTATTGGTTAACAAAGAATACTCATTATGATTTTAAAGGAAATCCTCAATATATGAGCAAAGAACATGTTAAGACTAGATTGGCATTCTAGCTTTCAATTTTCTACTCTTGGCTATGGGCAGCAACAATAGTTTTTAGAACTGTCCAATGTCAGACATATTCACATAAAAACCACATGCATCTGTTGATGTAATTTGTATTGCTCTTCATCCCAAACGCAAATACAGCTTGTAATCTAAAATCCAATAATCCCCAAGTTTTTTATTTTACCTCCATTAGCTGTTATCACAGAACCAACCATTGGACCAGCTAGAGGCACCTAAATTCTAGGGCCAACTAAATACCTAACTAAAGTCAAGGGAAAGGGGGTTTATAGGTGAATCAAAAGAATCAGCTTATTACAGAATAACTGGCCTTAAAATACCCAAGTACGGCTGTTAGTCAAACACGTTCAGACCTTGACCCAACTGGTGCATGAATTATCTGAACGTTTGTGCCCAAGTGGAGTTGGGCCAATTTCAGGGTGCTTCCATCCCCAAAAACAGTCCCTGAACCTAAGATGAATTTACCTGATTGTTTTTTAGGAAATTGGAAAGACATTGTAGAATTTCATGTAGAATTTCATAAGAATTGCTGTTTGTACTTTAATTTACATCCCAATTCCTATGGTACCAAGCAGCAATAAGTTGGTTTCGTTAAGTCATTACTCTAAGGAGATTCTCAGATGTCGGCAATTCTTCGCCTCACAATGCCATTAAATTGCCCATGAATAGTCCTTTTTTATTGCTCTGGGCCTACAGAGCGGCCACTGCGAACAGTAGGATCCTCTCTATCTGTCAGGGAACGCGTTCGGTAGAAGTGTGCTGCACTAAATTCCGGTGCTGGGCTACATATTCCCAGTGGAATGATACCGCTCTGAAAAGCCAGTTCCGTCTAGGCCTTTCAGACAACATCAAGAACATTCTGGTCTCCTGAGTCACTTGAGTCCAACATGTCTCTCTCCATCAAGTTGGATTGGAGACTGCAGTAGCAGCATCAAGTACGAATTCTGTCTTTCACTCCTGCTCCCGCAGCTGTTGCAACTCAGCTAAGAGCCGATACAGATCAGGGCCACAAAATTATTCCTTGCCGAATGAGATTGTTGTCGAGTTCAAGGTCATCAAGTTAGTGCCTGCCCTAAGAAGCAACAGACAGAAAAACTACAGCGCCTATGTGAGTATAGGGAAACTCACCTAATCACTGATTATTCTAGAATTCTGTTGCCAGCTAGGCTGTTGCATAATTCCAATGTGATTGTGGTGCAGGTCTACCTTGATAAAAAGGCAACCATTAACTTTATTGATGCCAGTGTCACCACAGAGTTAAATTTATCATTGGTTCAGTTAAAGTTTCCCATTCGTGTTAAAGCTGTAGTTAAGACCCCTGGAGTCTGAAGAAACAGTTGAATTTGTGACCCATGAAATTTTAAACTTGATGGATTCACTGCATGATGAATTCATTAAATTTAATGTTTTAAACTTTCTATCTGCAGCAGTTTTGTTGGGTGGGCCATGGTTGCGTAAACACAACCCAATGGTTGACTAGCAACTGGGTGATATTATTAAGTGAATTCTGAACTTCTATCTTGTTGTATGACCTCTGGTGTCTGATGTCTCTACTGTTGTGTTGCCAGATTACTATAAAGGTTTTGATGACATTTTGTCTGGAAGGGAGTGTGACAAAATATCATCCCATAGAAGCTATGATTGTTCACATCATTCCTGGGTCCCACCTTTCTATGTGGGGTAAATACATGCTCTATCCTCTATAGTGCTAGTGCTTAAAAAACTATATTGCTGAAAGCCTCATTAAGGGATTAATCAGGCCCTCTTTTTATCCTATTGGGGTGGGTTTCTTCTTTGTGGCCCAAAAAAATGGTGGCCTATACCCCTGTATTAATTACGAAGAACTAAACAAGATAAATGTTAAGGATCTGCCAGGCACAGCTTCTGTGTATACGCCCATAGGTAATCAGTCTGCACCTGCTTCTATGTCTGTGAGACTGACTCCATCTTCCACCACTCAGGATGGCAGGCTTAGGAGTGGGAGAGCCTATCACAGCCTGGCCAGACGGAGCTAGCTCCCGCCCTCTGTCTATTTATACCTGCCTTTCCTGTTCCTCCTTGCTTGTGATTCTTCTGTTTGGTTTCCTAGCCCTGCTGCAGCTTCTGTACTATTTGACCCTGCTTCATATGACCCTGGCTTACTGACTACTCTCCTGCTCTGCGTTTGGTACCTCGTACACTCCTGTTTTGACTCGGCTCGTTCACCACTCTTGTTGTTCACGGTGTTGCCGTGGGCAACTGCCCCATTTCCCTTTGCTTCTGTGTACCCTTGTCTGTTTGTCTGTCGTGCACTTATTTAACGTAGGGACCGTCGCCCAGTTGTACCCCGTCGCCTAGGGCGGGTCGTTGCAAGTAGGCAGGGACTGAGTGGCGTGTAGATTAGGGCTCACTTGTCTGTTTCCCTACCCCCATCATTACATAATCACAAGCCCTTTACCTAGTCTACCCTGGGCCCTCACACTACTATGGACCCCCTTGAGACCCTGGCTCAGCAAATGCAGGGTCTCTCCCTACAGGTCAAGGCACTGGCTCAGAGGGTTAACCAGCCTGATGCTACCATGGTAGTGCCCCTCACCTCACCTCTTGAACCCCACCTCAAGTTGCCTGACCGGTTCTCAGGGGACCGGAAGACTTTTTTCTCCTTTCGGGAGCGTTGTAGGCTCTATTTTCGCTTAAAGCCCCACGGGTGGGTATAATTATGTCCCGGCTCCAGGAAGGGCCCCAATAATGGGCCTTCTCCTTGGCCCCTGATGCCCCTGAACTTTCCTCCGTTGATCTTTTCTTTTCTGCTCTCGGACTCATTTATGACGAGACTGACAGGACTGCCTTTGCCGAGAGTCAGCTGGTGACCTTACGTCAGGGTAAGAGACCTGTGGAGGAGTATTGTTCTGACTTTAGGAAGTGGTGCGTAGCTTCTCGGTGGAATGACCCTGCCTTAAGGTGCCAGTTTAGGATGGGTCTGTCGAACGCCCTGAAAGACCTGCTAGTTAGTTATACCTCTTCTGACTCCCTAGACTAGGTTATGGCTTTAGCGATACGACTTGACCGACGTCTCAGGGAATGACAACTTGAACATTTTTGTGTTTTCCCCTCTGACTCCCCCATGATGCCTCCCGAGGTTCCGTTGCTTCGCTCTTCCACGGAAGACTCAGAGGTACCTATGCAACTCGGGGCCTCTATGTCCCCCCGACAACGTAGAGAGTTCCGCAGGAAGAATGGTCTCTGCTTCTATTGTGGGGATGACAAGCATCAAGTGAACACCTGTCCTAGGCGTAAGAATAAGCAGCCGGAAAACTTCCACGCCTAAGTGATCATCGGGGAGGTCACTTGGGCGCACAGGTATTTCCCGTAAATATGAAACGTAATAAAATCTTGCTTCCCTTTCAGGTCTCTTTTGGTGGTAGGTCTGCTACTGGCAGTGCCTTCGTGGATTCAGGGTCTTCTGCTAATATCATGTCTGTGGAATTTGCTATGTCTCTAGCTATGCCTTTGTTTGATTTGCCTAAACCTGTCCCGGTAGTGGGTATCGACTCCACTCCTCTTGCTAATGGTTATTTTACACAGCATACCCCTGTTTTGAACTCCTTGTTGGCTCCATGCATTTGGAGCAGTGCTCTGTACTGTTGATGCAGGGATTATCGTCCGATTTGGTTTTAGGCCTTCCCTGGTTGCAGTTGCATAATCCCACGTTTGACTGGAATACTGGGGAGCTTACCAAATGGGGTAATGAATGCTTGACGTCATGTTTTTCTGTTAATTCTATTTCTCCCCCTGAGGAGGTGAACACGCTACCTGAGTTTGTTCAGGACTTCGCTGATGTTTTCTCTAAGGAGGCCTCCGAGGTGTTACCTCCTCATAGAGAATACGATTGCGCCATCGATTTGGTACCAGGAGCTAAGCTCCCTAAGGGTAGAATATTTAATCTCCCTTGTCCCAAACGTGAAGCCATGAGAGAGTATATCCAGGAATACCTGGCCAAGGGTTACATTCGCCCCTCTACTTCTCCGGTAGGTGCTGGCTTCCTCTTCGTAGGGGAGAAGGATGGTGGTCTTAGGCCATGCATTGACTACCGTAACTTGAATAAGGTCACTGTAAGGAACCAGTATCCCCTTCCTTTGATTCCTGATCTCTTTAATCAGGTTCAGGGGGCCCAATGGTTCTCTAAGTTTGATCTACGGGGGGCGTATAACCTTATCCGCATCAAAGAGGGGGATGAGTGGAAGACTGCGTTTAACACGCCCGAAGGTCATTTAGAATACCTCGTCATGCCCTTTGGGTTGTGTAATGCTCCCGCGGTCTTCCAGAATTTCATAAATGAGATTTTAAGAGATTACCTGGGGGTATTTCTTGTAGTGTACCTTGATGACATACTTGTGTTTTCCAAGGACTGGTCCTCCCACATTGAGCATGTCAGGAAGGTGCTCCAGGTCCTTCGGGAAAACAAACTGTTTGCGAAGACCGAAAAATGTGTGTTTGGGGTGCAGGAGATACCATTTTTGGGTCAAATCCTCACTCCTCATGAATTCAGACCAACCAAATGGAGCCATTTGTCGTGGAGGTTGACGCGTCCGAGGTGGGAGTGGGGGCTGTCTTGTCCCAGGGTACCAGTTCCCTCACCTATCTCCGTCCCTGTGCCTACTTCTCCAGGAAGTTTTCTCCCACTGAGAGTAACTATGATATTGGCAACCGCGAACTCTTAGCCATTAAATGGGCATTTGAAGAGTGCCGCCACTTCCTGGAGGGGGCTAGGCACCAGGTAACAGTCCTTACCGACCACAAGAATCTGGTTTTCCTAGAAACTGCTAGGAGGCTAAACCTGAGACAAGCTCGATGGGCGTTATTTTTTACCAGATTCAACCTTTTGGTTACCTATAGGGCTGGGTCTAAAAATATTAAGGCTGATGCACTGTCGCGTAGTTTCATGGCCGGCCCTCCTTCGGAGGAAGATCCTGCTTATATTTTGCCTCCAGGTATAATCATTTCCTCTATTAATTCTGATTTAGTCTCTGATATTGCTACTGATCAAGGTTCAGCTCCCGTGAACCTTCCTGAGAACAAGCTGTTTGTTCCCCTGCAATTGCAGCTAAGGGTACTTAGGGAAAATCATGACTCCGCACTATCTGGTCATCCAGGCATCCTGGGTACCAAGCACCTCATTGCCAGAAACTATTGGTGGCCTGGGTTGCCTAAAGACGTTATGGCCTACGTCGCCGCTTGTGAGGTTTGTGCTAGGTCCAAGACTTCCAGGTCTCGACCAGCGGGCTTACTACGTTCTTTGCCCATTCCCCAGAGACCTTGGACCCATATCTCCATGGATTTTATCACCGATTTGCCTCCATTTCAAGGCAAGTCGGTGGTGTGGGTTGTAATAGACCGCTTCAGTAAGATGTGCCACTTTGTGCCCCTCAAGAAACTACCCAATGCTAAGACATTAGCTACCTTGTTTGTCAAACACATCCTGCGTCTCCATGGGGTCCCTGTCAATATTGTTTCTGACAGAGGGGTACAATTTGTTTCTTTGTTTTGGAGAGCCTTCTGTAAAAAGTTGGAGATTGATCTTTCCTTCTCCTCTGCCTTCCATCCTGAAACTAATGGCCAAACTGAGAGGACTAATCAGTCTCTAGAACAATATTTAAGGTGTTTTATCTCTGACTGTCAATATGATTGGGTCTCATTCATTCCCCTCGCCGAATTTTCCCTTAATAACCGGGTCAGTAACTCGTCAGGGGTCTCCCCCTTTTTCTGTAATTTTGGATTTAATCCACGGTTCTCCTCCGTTTCACCTGGTAGTTCCAACAATCCCGAGGTAGAGGTCGTTTATCGGGAACTGTGCACAGTCTGTGCCCAGGTTCAGAATAACCTAGATGCGTCCCAGAGCGTACAAAAAACTCAGGCAGATAGAAGACGTTCTGGTAACCCCTTGTTTATGGTGGGGGATCTGGTGTGGCTATCGTCTAAGAACTTGCGCCTTAAAGTCCCGTCCAAGAAGTTTGCTCCCCGGTTTATAGGGCCGTACAAGGTCATTGAAGTCCTCAATCCTGTCTCCTTCTGACTGGAGTTTCCCCCATCTTTTCGAGTACACGACGTGTTTCATGCCTCCCTCCTTAAACGCTGCTCCCCGTCCTTGGCTCCCTCGAGGAAACCTCCTGTCCCCGTTCTCACCGCTGAAGGGGTAGAATTCGAGGTGGCCAAGATTGTGGACAGCAAGATGGTCCAAGGCTCCCTCCAGTACCTGGTCCATTGGAGAGGATACGGGCCGGAGGAGAGGACTTGTGTACCCGCCCGGGATGTTCACGCTGGGTTATTGGTCAGGAGGTTCCACCTTCGTTTCCCCAATAAACCAGGTCCATCTAGAAAGGGTCCGGTGGCCCCTCATAAAAGGGGGGGTACTGTTAAGGATCTGCCAGGCACAGCTTCTGTGTATACGCCCATATGTAATCAGTCTGCACCTGCTTCTATGTCTGTGAGACTGACTCCATCTTCCACCACTCAGGATGGCAGGCTTAGGAGTGGGAGAGCCTATCACAACCTGGCCAGACGGAGCTAGCTCCCGCCCTCTGTCTATTTATACCTGCCTTTTCTGTTCCTCCTTGCTTGTGATTCTTCTGTTTGGTTTCCTAGCCCTGCTGCCGCTTCTGTACTATTTGACCCTGCTTCATATGACCCTGGCTTACTGACTACTCTCCTGCTCTGCGTTTGGTACCTCGTACACTCCTGGTTTGACTCAGCTCGTTCACCACTCTTGTTGTTCACGGTGTTGCCGT
The DNA here is from genome assembly GCF_050947455.1 of Rhinoderma darwinii. NCBI lineage: Eukaryota > Metazoa > Chordata > Amphibia > Anura > Rhinodermatidae > Rhinoderma > Rhinoderma darwinii. Next base: position 274,948,696 of record NC_134689.1, read on the forward strand.
GGGCAACTGCCCCATTTCCCTTTGCTTCTGTGTACCCTTGTCTGTTTGTCTGTCGTGCACTTATTTAGCGTAGGGACCGTCGCCCAGTTGTACCCCGTCGCCTAGGGCGGGTCGTTGCAAGTAGGCAGGGACTGAGTGGCGGGTAGATTAGGGCTCACTTGTCTGTTTCCCTACCCCCATCATTACAATAAATGTCAGGAATCGGTACCCATTCCCATTGATCCCAGGAGACTAGTATTTCATGCAAATAGATCCCAGATGTGAGTACTACATTATCCGTGTGGGGGATTAATGGAAGACTGCTTTTAATACCCTCAGGAGAGGCATTACGATTATCTATGCCTTTTGAATTATTCAATGCCACGACAGTCTTCCAGAACTTTGTGAGTGATATCTTTAGAGATATCATGGTCAAATCTAGTGTACTTGAACCACATTTTGATTTATTGTAAAGATCTGGTCACGCATACATACTGTATTGCATCAATTATGATAGAACCCTCTGTTTGCTAACCTAGAAAAGTGCATCTTTGAAGTACAGGAGCTCACTATTCTTTGGGACATTGTGTTAGCTGCAGGGTTTTGGACCCTGCTAACATACAGGCAAACCGGGATTGGGTTCTTTATGAAGTGTTTCCTGAGTAAGCAAAACCTCTTACTGATTTAACAAAAAAAAGCGGCTATTGCATCTGAGTGGAGTCTATCTATCTATCTATCTATCTATCTATCTATCTATCTATCTATCTATCTATCTATCTATCTATCTATCTATCTATCTATCTATCACATATATAGAAGCATCAGCGACTTGGAGGACATTATACACCAGTAATAGGCATCGTACAGTTGATGTGAATCAAGCACTTGGGTAGGAAATAACACTTAGGAGAAGCTGCCGCAGCATTTCTGTGTGTCTCTCTGCCTCTCTCACTGTGCTCCAGATCCCTCGTACCCTTTCCCCTCTTCATATACTTCTATGGGCAGCATGTAACCTGACCCTTCAGTGAGCTGATGGTCGGTCTCGTATTGAGGAGATGGATTTAGCAGCGCCTTCAGAGTTAGTGAACAGTTAGGAGGTGGTGAGATTAGAGGAAAGAAGCCTGGTAAGTAAAGAAAGAGGCATTTTCTCTAATATATATTACAAAGTTTCTTATATTCGCTTGTACTATTTGTTTATGCTAAATTTATTGAAAATTAGTGACCATTTAACTTTTATTGTCTATGCTAAGTTAATAATAATTGTGCCGTGGTAATATTAGTGTTAAAATTGTCATGTCCGTGGCCGCGGGCCGTCAGGCTCACTCACCACCTGACGGGAGCAGCCATGGGTCTGCGAGCGCTGGCCCCAGTCTCCTCCTCAGGAGATGCCAGCGCTAACTTCCGCCTACCTTGGCCGTGTCCCGTAGGGTGCGCGCGCATGCTCGTGCCCGCTCTTAAGGGGCCAGCGCGCGCACCAAAGTTTAATGTCAAAATTAGCCGATGAGTACCCTGGATTATAAGAAGGGCCTAGCCCCTTCCTACCATGTCTGAGCGTTGTTGTCATACCCTAAGTTTGTCTAAGCAAATGGTCTCCTAGTGTTTCCCAGTTCCCAGTGTTCCCGTTCCTGTACCTGTATCCTGTGCTACCTGGTCAAGTGCTGTGCTGAGCTGTAGTCGTGCTGTGCTGTATTCCACGCCTGTCCTGTTACACCATGCCTGACGTCTGCCTGCTGCCTAAGTCCCAGCTACTGTCCGAGCTGCCACAGGTACACTATACGAACTATAAACTGTGACCTGCGCCCTGTTGGCCAGCTGCCATACCGTCAAGGCGGTACGGCCCAGTGGGGCCACGCACCCTACGTGACAAAAATATTGTACATCTGCACCTTCTAGTCTAATTACTAAAGGATCTTTCGCCCTGAAGATTCAGGCTACGGCGAAACATGTTGGGGAGTCTATACTGTGTATTTTAACAGTCATACATCTACATTATGTCTATATATAGTTTAAAGATGAGGATATTGTAGTATTTGTGGTCTCCCTTGAACTAGTGAGGGAGATTGAGGCCTCTCAATTATTAGCTCCTGAATCCTGAAGCAACCCCTAGAGCTAAACTTTATGTACCACCTTAGCATAGGTTGCAGATCTTACAGGAGGAACCTACACAATTCTGTGTTTGTCAGATATTAAGGTGTTGTGGGTACCTGTAGACTTGTATTGCAATCTCTTGTCCCACATATTGACGTGGGCCTATGTGTAAGCCTGTGAATCTTGTGATCACTTTAAAACCCTGTACAGTACCCACCGGTGTTATTTAGCTTCTGCCAGTGCCCACTAGACCATGGACCTATATATACAACATCTATCACCGACCTGCCTTTATCCTATGGAAAGATGGTAATCTAAGTGGTAGTTGATTTGTTTCGCAATCAGTGTCATTTTACACCTCTATCATAGTTATCTTTAGCTCTATCTTTAGCTAAATTATTTATCTAACACATTGTCAGATTAGATGAAGTACCTGAGAATATTTATTCACCGTTGAACCGTTTTTTTTCTAAATTCTGGAGAGCTTTGTGTTCTAACATCTGTGTTGACCTATTGTTTTCCTTGGTATACCACCCTGAAACTAACAGGCAAACGGAGTAGCAAAATCAGACTCTAGAACAATTACAGAACAAGGTTTTCTTGGTTTTATACCTTCTGCTCTTTGAGTTTGCCCTAAATAACCGTTACCAGGAGTCAGTGACCTTTCTTTTTTTTTAATTATGGGTTTCATCCTGTTTTATTAATTTGACACCACAGAGGCGAACACGCAGTAAGGGCACTTTTACACCAGCCAGTTATCGGGCAAACGACCGTTCACAGAACGCTCGTTCCCAATAATTGCCCTGTGTAAACAAAGCAACGATCAGCTGATGAACGAGCAAACGCTTGTTCATCGGGTGATTGAATTGTTTTAAATGCCGAAAATATTATCGTTGTTGGCAGCATATCTCCCTGTGTAAACAGGGAGATGTATCTTGCTGACATGATAGAAATGTATGGGGACGAGCGGTCGTAGTAATGAGTGCTCTTTCCCATAATTGCTCCTTGTGAAAGGAGCAATTGAGCACCGTTTAATGAGATGTCTTGCTGATCGGCGCTCATTTGCACGGCCTACGTCGGCCTGTGTACACGGCCTACGTCGGCCCGTGTAAGAGTACCTACATTTCAGCGAAATCTTTATAGCTCCATTGAGAGACAAAAGACTGTTGCTGATAGTAGATGTTCCCTGTGTCCTTCATTTAAAGTAGGAGATATGGCCTGGTGGCCCATGAAAATCTTAGGCTAAAAATTTTTCTTTTTAAGTTAGTTGCCAACTACATTGGTCCGTATATAATCTTGGAAAATATTAACCCCACAGCATTTTGTCTACAACCTCGAGAATTCGTGAAAATCCTTAATGTCTTACACATGTCCCTACTAAAGTTTTATCAATCTGTCACCCAACCAAGCCACTTCCTCCTCCTGTTGTAGATAAAGGACACAATGAATTTGAGATCCAACGAATCATAGATTCTAAAGTAGTCAGACGTTTGGACTTTAATGTTTGGTTCAATGGAAGGGATACAAACCATAGCATAGATCCTTGTTATCAGCCTTATTAACCCCCCAGCAATACTTCTACAACTTTCAACATCCTTGAAAATCCCAAACATCTTCCACAAGTTCCTACCGAAGTTTTACGCATCTCCAGTTCACCCAGCCATGTCACCTCCTTTACCGGTTGTAGTTAAAGTACACCATGAATTTTACCGGTTGAAGTTAAAGTACACCATCAAACATTCTAGAGTAGTCAGGGGGTCTCTTTAATGTTTTGTTCATGGGAAGGGATAGGGACCCAAAGAAAGATCCTAGGAATCAGCCAGGTTAATCGATTCTCATAAACTAGGAATTAAAGTTCACTCTGATCTCCAAAAAAACAGCGTCTATAGGTCCAGTGGCTAATTAAGTAGACCATATGCCTTGGGCTGTTCCACAATCTTGTCCCTCCCGTTCCCCCCCCCCCCTCTGCCCTGCCACACCATGTCTATAGTCAACACCACTGTTCTGTTCTGTGCTAGCAGGTTTGATTCTGGTTAAACAGCATGCTTTTGTTCTGCTTGTATGAATAAATTGACAACAGAATGTTACCATTCCCTTTGTCAAAAGGCTGTAGCCCAAAACACTGACAGTGTCCAATCATCGCTAACAGTATCAGACTGTGTAGGGACACATCCTCTTGACAAGGGAAATGGTAGCACCTAGTTGTCAATGATAACACCAAGTTGTCAGTTATCAGGTCTGGGCTACACAGAGACTTTTTGTATACTTTTTTGTGGAAGTATTTACTAAAACAGACATGTCAGTAGAACTGACAGCTCCTGTATAAATCCGGTGACTCACAGGTGACGTCTTTTCTGATTGCAGTCAATCTCTTTCCTTTTCTTCTCTATCTAGCCCAGACCGCCATGACAACTTGTTCTAACCACTGCAGAGGTTCCTGCTGAAACATCTTTGGCCCTTTGCTTCTGAATCCATCCCCAGCCACTATGGCAACTCAATTAAATTCAGACCCCAGACCAGGCTCCTAAATTAATTCATACAACAGATCAGACCTCTAAATAAATTCAGACCCCAGACCAGACCCTGAAATTAATACAAACCCCAGTCCCCTAAATTAATTCAGACCCCCAGACCAGACTCCTAAATTAATGCAGACCTCCAGACCAGACCCTTAATTAGTGAAAACCACAGACCAGACCTCTCAATTAATGCAGATGCCAGATCAGACTTCTCAATAAATTCCGACCCCAGACCATCCCCTAAATTAATTTAGAAACAAGACCCTTAAATTAATTCAACCCCAGAGAAGACCCCTAAATTAACGCAGAACCAAGACCAGACCCTTTAATTAATGCAGACCCCATACCAGACACATTAATTAGTGCAGATCCATAATTTCAGACCCCAGACCAGACTCATATACTTTCCAATCTCCTTACCCTGACACTGGACACGGTGACGCATTGACCTGAAGAGTCCGGGGGTGGGGAGGGTATTACCAGATGACATCTATTAAATTAATCCAATGGATAACAGCTAATACAAAAAGCATTCACACAGTGGCTGATTAAATGATGAGCACTAGGCAGTCATGGGCCCCTGGGGACCAATGGTCCTGTTGGTGGCCGCCCAAATCACGCATATTACAATCTACCAACCAGTAGTCCCTTGTGAAAGGGGGGTACTGTTATATACCTACCTCTCTGGGATCAAACGCTGTCAGCCCCTCAAGCGTGCAACACACTGGCTTCCAGATCAGCTATGAGGTGTAATTCCTTAGCTGGGCTTGTGTGTTCCAGTGTATTACTACTTGTATTTCACACCCTATTTGATAATGGCTTTTTTGACTCCTCTTCTGGTTTATCCTCACTGTACCACATATTTGACTCTACTACATCACTGTTACTGAAACATCAGCTAGTCTGAATACCAATGTTCCCTCCAAGCTTTGGACTCAGGGAGGACATTCCTTCTTCACTGACCAGTCTGCAGCTGCACAGGCCGTCACCCCGAATAAGCAGGATGAGCTTGGAAACCAGTACACTGCTGCCTACCTTTCTGAACTATCCACTACTGTACTGCATGCTTGACTCTGCTACACCTCTTTTACTGGACCTCGACTTCTCTGACTACTCTCCTGAACTACTCTCTTCTATACTGCATACCTAGCTCTACCATAAGGGTATGTTCACACGCTTACTAAAAAAACGTCTGAAAATACAGAGCTGTTTTCAAGGGAAAACAGCTCCTGATTTTCAGTCGTTTTTAAAGCAAACTCGCGTTTTCACTGTTTTTTATGGACGTTTTTGGAGCTGTTTTTCTATAGAGTCAATTAAAAACGGCTCCAAAAACGCCTGAAGAAGTGACATGCACTTCTTTTTCGCAGCTGTTTAATTAAACGGTCGTTTTTTTTAAAAACGGCAGCATAAAAAATGTCCCGTCGGAGCAGAACACCGTTTTTTCCATTTAAATCAATGGGCAGATGTTTGGAGGCGTTCTGCATCCGATGCTTCGGACGATTTTTGGCCGTTTACGGCCCGAAAAACGTCCGATAATAAGCAGTGTGAACATACCCTTATACTGTTAAAAACTCTGGCTTATCCAATTACAATCCACGCTTCACCCCATCTCTCTCTATCTGTACACCCTTCCTGGTACATTTAAAAAGATTATACATTTGTCATTGAACATAGCAATAATACTTCCAGTGCCCTCTTAGTTTCTGATTCAACCGCCATTGTTATCCACAGATTCAACCATCGGACCAGCTAGAGTGACCTAAGTTTTAGGGAAGTGGAAGGAGAAGTTATGTGGGTTGGAGAGGTAGGACACCATTCAGGAAGGCAACAAGCCTGTCATGTTACTTCTGGTTTGTGAACCACTTAAGGCTGCACACAAATCATTTGAACTAAGTGTGAATACATAATTCTGTCTTGAACACATTTCTTACTTGTAATATATGTTTCTGAATTATATTCTAGGAATTCGATCGCATATTAGCAAGTGTAAGATCAGCACTGCGCTCTCCATTTCATATATATTTAAAAACAAATGTATCATTTAACCTAATTAGTTACAAGATAGCATGATGGTGAAAGAGAAAGACAATGAAAGGTATTCACGATTTTACATTGGAACAAAAGAAAAATGTTACATTGGAAAGCTGTATGTCCAGTTGGGATAAGGCCAATACTAATTTAACCTCTGGTCAAACGGTTGGGAGTTAGCTAGTTTCCTTTTTCCTCTTACATCACTCCCAAGGATTCAGACAAAAATAATAAGGTCCAGATTATATGACATTATAGGCACGAGGGAGGATAGTGTTGAAACCCCTCTGAGACAAATGATCCCCTGCAAACCAACAGCTGTAAGATTCATATAAACAACTACAATATTCACTTCCTAGTGCCTTAAATATGAAGACTGGAAAGCTGTTTCTGAGAGTGCATATAATGCAACTTGAAGTTAGAATGCATAGCTATAAGGCCAAGTTCACACGTAGCGTAATCACTGCAGAATTTCCATCTTACGGGAATTCCAGAGCGTATTACAGTAGCAACAAATCTCATCCACATGCTGCGTAAAAAATATGCAGAAGAAGTGCAGAAATTGACCTGCGGTGTGCATTCTCAATCTGCAGCAAGTCAATTTCTCTTGTGAAAGCGCTGCGGAATTCACGCACAGAAAAAACAGTCGGAAAATCTGTGATATTTACGCTACGTGTGAAGGGTAAATCCACACAATGAGAAACTTCTGCAGCGTATTACAGTAGAAGCAAAGTGAAAGAGATTTTAACAACTCTCATCCACACGCTGCAGGAAAACTCTGCAGAAGACATATGCGGAATTGAGTCCTACAGGGCGAATTCTCAGTCTGCAGCATGTCAGCTTTTCTTGCGAAAACAGAAAATCAAACCAGAACTTCTGCAGTGTTCACACAGTGTGTGTAGGTACTCTAAGGGCACGTTCAGACGTGGCGGAATTGCTGTGGAATTCTCCTGCGGCCGTTTTTTACAGTTGTTTCAATACATTTTTAGGAAAGTTAGTTCAGACGTTGCGGAAAACTCCGCTGCGGACCATAGGCTGCGGTGCGGAATCTTCCTTCCGCAGCATGCACTGCCTGTTGTGGAGAAGAAGTGGAATTTCACTGCATATTTCAGCCTTGCAATGCAAAAACTGAAATCTGTGGCAAGTTCGCTGTGTTTTCTGCAACGTCTGGATTAACTGTCAAATATGCAAATGTTGGTGCAGATTTGTTGCGTAATTGCCCCAAATCTGCACCAACATTTGCAGCAGAAAAATTCCGCCATGTCTGAAGCTGCCCTTAAAGCCACAAGTGGCTCATAATTAGCAATGTACACAACATTCCAAATTATTATGCAAATGTTATTTATCGCTGATTTTCCTAAATAGTCGATGCAAATGACAGTCAGTATAATCTTCAAGCCATCAACCGTTGGAGTATAATGCAAATTTTATTGAACAAATATCCTAATGATAACAGGTTTTTTTTTAGAAGTAAAAAACTCAAAATGCACTGTTTCAAATTATTATGCACAACAGAGATCAAAACATTTTAAAGGTTGTAAAGAGAACTAAAATGGTAATTTGTTGAAGTTGCAGCATCAGGAGGTCATATTTACAGAAATCAAAAGCTCTTTCAATCAAAAAAAAGTAACAGGCCAAGTTACATGTTAACATAGGACCCCTTCTTTGATATCACCTTCACAATTCTTGCATCCATTGGATTTGTGAGTATTTGGACAGTTTCTGCTTGAATATCTTTCCAGGATGTCAGAATAGCCTCCCAGAGCTTCTGTTTTGATGTGAACTGCCTCCCAACCTCATAGATATTTTGCTTGAGGATGCTCCAAATGTTCTCAATAGGGTTGAGGTCAGGGGAACATGGGGGCCACACCATGAGTTTCTCTCCTTTTATGCCCATAGCAGCCAATGGCACAGAGGTATTCTTTGCAGCATGAGATGGTGCATTGTCATGCATGAAGATAATTTTGCTACGGAAGGCACGGTTCTTATTTTTGTACCACGGAATAAAGTTGCCAGTCATAAACTCTACGTACTTTGCAGAGGTAATTTTCACACAGTCAGGGACCCTAAAGGGGCCTACCAGCTCTCTCCCCATGATTCCAGCCCAAAACATGACTCCGCCACCTCCTTGCTGACGTCGCAGCCTTGTTGGGATATGGTGGCCATTCACCAACCATCCACTACTCCATCCATCTGGACCATCCAGGGTTGCACGGCACTCATCAGTAAACAACACGGTTTGAAAATTGTCTTCATGTATTTCTGAGCCCACTGCAACCGTTTCTGCTTGTGAGCATTGTTTAGGGGTGGCCGAATAATAGCTTTATGCACATTTGCACACCTCTGGAGGATCCTACACCTTGAGGTTTGCGGGACTCCAGAGGCACCAGTGGCTTCAAATACCTGTTTGCTGCTTTGCAATGGCATTTTAGCAGCTGCTCTCCTAATCCTATTAATTTGTCTGGCAGAAACCTTCCTCATTATGCCTTTATCTGAACGAACCCGTCTGTGCTCTGAATCAGCCACAAATCTTTTCACAGTACGATGATCACGCTTAAGTTTTCTTGAAATATCCAATGTTTTCATACCTTGTCCAAGGTATTGCACTATTTCACGCTTTTCGGCAGCAGAGAGATCCTTTTTCTTTATCATATTGCTTGAAACCTGTGGCCTGATTAATAATGTGGAACGTCCTTCTTAAGTAGTTTTCCTTTGATTGGGCACACCTGGCAAACTAATTATCACAGGTGTCTGAGATTAATTACAATGATCCAAAGAGCCCTAAGACACAATACCATCCATGAGTTTCAATGAAAAACTAATAATTAAATGTTTATGACACTTAAATCCAATGTGGATAATAATTTGGAACACGGTGTATTATCATGGTGATTCTTCTCTATCGATTCTTTAAATATCAAGATAAATAATCTACAGTTGTCTATTCATTCTTAAAAGACATGATTTGCTTGAATAAGAATACTGACACAAGGGTATAAATTCATTTTTCCAGTCTGTACATTTTTACGTCATGAAATATTGGTCTTACTATGGCCAGGCCAGCAAGAACAACGGAACCCTGTCACAACTGTGACAGACAGAAACCATTAGCAAGGTTCCCATCACCATTGATATCAATGGTGAGAGAAAAGGAAGCTTAGGTTTCCATTTGCCTTTCCGTTCAGTGGTTTACCCGACGGAAACATCAGACGGAACCCCTCAACGGAAGGTCAACGGTGATGTGAACAGGCCCTTACCTGTGCCGACACAGGCAACGATGCTGACTGTATGTGTGTGTAATCTCTTGTACCTGAAAAGAGCAAACGAGCGCAGAACAACAAGCGGTCTCATTGATCGGCGCTCGTTTACACGGCCCACGTCGGGCCATGTAAGACCACCTTAGCAGCTTATGCAAGATGAGAAAGGCTTTAGAGATTGCCTTTTTTCATATTGTGGGTCCATGCAACTTTTTACTTCTGATCATCTACCTATCTGTTCCCATCTACCGAAAAAACAGAACAGTACAGGGCATTCATTTGGAAGAGCATCCATAATGTCCATTATTTTCAAAGATCCCAGATTTATGCTGGACATGGCTTTCCGCTTTAGTTTTCATCCAGTAGTTCAACATACCCTAATAATGCACCAGTGAGTCACATGTTAATGATAAATTCTTCATCTAATAGCTTTGCTGAAACAATTGTGCCATCAAAACTCAGATTCATATTAAATACAATCCGACTCAATGATGCTTATGCTATAATACTAAAAAAACAAAGAAATTAGCTGAAACAATAAAACCTCAGAACGTTACGTTATTGTTTAGTCAGTAACACCTTATTTGAAAAGCCAGATCAGGTGTCCTAACACCTGCTTGCTACTTAAATACTGTCCTCCATTAAGACATGTTGGCAAGCAATTTGTTGGTCCCGGTTCAAGTAAATACTGAGAAAGCTGCAAAGTGGCCAATTTTCAAAGTCTACACACACAGCAATTCTATTCAATACAAAATGCTCTTCAGTGGGATATAGTGGGTTTAAAGTTAATCCACACTAATTAAAATGTTTATAAGGGGTTTAACCCATCTCCAGTGCTGCCGATGCTGTGTCTGTGCAAAGTATTATTTTACAAATTAGAAAATATGGGTTAAAACCATATGTCAGAAGATTATATTTGCTGTCCGTATCTGTTTCTTCCATAGTATTTTCCTCCTGGTCCCCAAGCTCCGGTGCAATGTATGTAGCATGAGATACCCAAATATCCCCATTCCGTCTGGGATTTCCTTGCTCGCTTCTATTTGTAAGAGTTTGAATTGTGATCTGCATTGCTCCTTAGAGAACATTCTTACACTGGGAAAGGAACTGAAACAGAAATGTAAGGAGGGCTTCCTAAGCGATCAGGGTTTTGGGGCTTGAACGTCAGAGAGCACATGTACAGTGCTGCTGGGAGCCATATTTTTAGCCAGGATTCTGGTTTCTAAATGGAATGCTGACATGAATGAAACGTATACAGATCTGTTTTCACACTTTATCTAGCTGGGAAATGAATGTGCGGAGAGCCATGCTAATCTCTTACATGTCCTTGGTTATGAGTTTGTACATGAGGTCATTAAAAACGTCTTCATTGTAATACTTAAAGAATCTTGAATACAATATTTTTAGTAATTTATTAATGTATATTGGCTGTTGGAATGAGGAGTAAAATGGGAACAAGCAGAAAGCCGGAATTGTACCCCAAACTAAAAATGAGAGCTAAAATCTGATTGGCTGATGTGGATAAATGCACCACTTTTTGCAAACAATTTACAACACACAAAAATGTTGATATTTAATGGCGTAATTCACCTCACATATAGATTGCAAGCTTCAAAGTAAAAATGTTTTATTATACATTCATAAAAAGAAGGCTTCTGCTGTTGTTATAGATAGTACATCCCATAAGAAATGACGGACAGAATGAAATGTATGAATACTGTGCTAGCCCCACACAGGCTGCTGTCTCCTCTTTCCTTTTTATTCACAGTATATTGACAGCTCTTGTCAGGATGAGGTTAATGATCATTGTGCTTTCTTTCTGTCCACATGGCATGTGCTGTATCCCTGATCGTTTTGGTGTGTTGTTCTGTGGTTTCCTGTAGTGCATGGCATGACGTGAACTTAAATGAGTTCTGTAAATATTATTTTCATGAGTACTAACTGTGAAAAGTGCTGTGTAATAAAACTATCACACTGAAGCGTGGCATATCCAGTATGAACCGAGCTTTGGAGAACGGTGAATGTTATCAAGCAAAAATACTCAATAATACTGATTTATTCTAAACTGCTCCGATTGGGAAAATAAGGCAATTTTGTCTTATAACTGTTTGCATTTTGCTGAAAGATCTACTGTAAAGCTCTGATCACAATAGCATAATGGCTACCATTTATAACAGATACAGGCAAATGCTGATAGACTCATTGGAGGAGATATATCATAACTGGTGGCAACCAATTAGGTTGCTGCTGTAACGGGTGGTTCTTTAATAATCATAGAGTCTTGTAGTTTCTACAGATATAGATTCTCAATTACCAAACACAACCAGTAGTAAGGTCCCCAAGCCGTGGAGTGGCTCACACAGTTCTTAGTCCAAGTTCTTTTTGAAAGGGAGATGCTGTCTCTTTAAAAGGACTCCAAACAGTTTGCAATTAACAATAATAAACGCTTCATGTTTGCAGAACAACTAGTTTCTATACATCCACTCTCAGATACGCAGGTGGATGCTCAATACTCCTGAACTTAAACAGGTTACTTGAACTTGTTACTTGTACTTGTAGGCACAGTAGGACAAGTCACTGATTTCCTTTATGTCCAATAACTCTTTACCAGAGGCATAGATATGGGTTTAGCACAGGGGGGCAAAACACATCTGAGTGGGCCCCAATCCAGTGGGCCACCCAAACTGTATAATGACCCCTTAGTGTGCTCCACATAGTATAATGCCCCTATAGATGCCCCCACACAGGATAATGCCCCGATGGCTGCCGCCACACAGAATAATGCTCCCATAGCTGCCCCACATAGTATAATGACCCCCTAGTGCCCCCACATAGTATAATGACCCATTAGTGGCCCGCACAAAGTATATTAACTCTTAGTGCCCCCCACATAGTATAATGCCTCTATAGCTGCCCCCACACAGGATAATGCCACTATGGTTGCGCCCACACCGAATAATGCTCCCATAGCTGCCCCACACAGTATAATGACCCCTTAGTGCCCCCCACACAGTATAATACCCTTATAGCTGCCCACACAGTATAATGCCCCTATAGATCCTTCCCACACAGAATAATTGCCCACATAGCTGCCCTCCACACAGTATAATGCCCCTATTGCTGGCCCCACACAGTATAATGCCACGATAGCTATCACACACACACACACACACACACACACACACAGTATAATGCTCCTATAGCTGTCCCCACACAGTATAATGCCCCAAAACAGTATAATGCCCCATAGCTGCCCACATGCAGTATAATGCCCCCATAGCTGTTCCCATACAGTATATTGCCCCCATAGTTGCCCCACATAGTATAATGCCCCATAGCTGCCCTCATACAGTATGATGCCCCAATAACTGCCCTCATACAGTATAAGGTCCCATAACTGCCCCATACAGTATAATGCCTCCAAAGCTGCACAATTAGAGTAAATTTCCATATTGCGGCCCTCCTCATACCCAGTATAATGCCCCCTTAGCTGCCACCACACCGTATAGTGCCTAATAAAAATAATCTCCATTCCCACGACAAATGAATGAGATCCCTCTGCTACTCCGCTCTGTGCAGTGTGTGGCTCTGCACAGACAGGCACGAAGACATCACTACATCGTGCCTGTCTAGGTCGAGGCGCTCAAACTGGAGCTGGCATTACACAGTCAATGCTGGAGCAAGGAGCTGACGGCTCTATTCTCCAGCATTGACTTCAACCGTATCTGCGCCCTGAGGATGCAGATACAGTTGAAACCGATACACACCTCTGCTGGGGGACCGACCCTGGGCCCCACCATCTCAATGGGCCGGGGGCCACTGCCCCCACCACTAGCTATGCTACTGCTCTTTACATCTGGAGACAGATGCAGACAGACCACACAGGATAAAGGGTAAATGGCGACACAGAAGATGCTCACTCTTACTATATACACGGTTAGACTTAAAAGGCATGTTTGTAACAATTTGAAGGTGCCGTAACACACCCTTACACAGCTTTCATTTTCCAAAAGGCCAAAATGAGAGGTGAATCTGACTAGTAGCCACGGGCAACTACTTCACTTTTTCTTTGCACCCGTTTTTCTATATCTCCTCCATTAACTTTAATGGTGTCCTTCGTTGTCTAGGTATTTGTGATGGCAAGAATAGTGCGTCAGACTGCTCTATTCTAGTCCACCCGGGTGTAGAAATGTACAAAAACTATTCATTACAGCATAATAAAAAATGCAACATTTTAACCCACACAAGGGTCTTTTACCAGCATGCTAGAGAAAGACCCCTGCGTGGGTTGAAACATCAAATTATTTTTTTTTTAAATTATTTTATTTTCGTTTTCAAAAGAGCAGTACAGCATAGCGCAGCGCAAGGCTGCACCAACATCGGCTCGCAGGCCAACAAGTAACAATATAAAGGCACCCTATTCACAGAAAAGTATAGCTCCAACCGCTAACAACGTGAAGACTAGAGGAGCTCTGGTATGCACCCTGGACCCGCAGCCATGCATATATACCCATAAGACGGAGCAGAAAAGCGTTGCAGAGCAACAAAAGAGAAAAGAGGGCAGAAAAAGAGAAAAAGGGGAAGGAACCGACCTGACCACTAGGACCCACTGAGTTGACTCAAGACGCCATGACGGTCTTGTATTCCTCTGAGGATTGAAAGCGAATCCATTCACGCCACGTTTTGAGAAAGGCGGCATGGGATCCTCTCATTGATGCCGTGAGATCCTCCATTCTCATAATCTCCTGAATTTTACCAAACCACATGCCCACCGTCGGGGGGCAGGATTGTCTCCACAACGCAGGGACACACGCTCTGGCCGCATTCACCAGATGGCGCACCACTGATTGTTGATAGACCGATAGAGGCATCTCACACAGGTGGAGCAGGAAGAGACCCAGTGTTCTTGGTAGGAGGAAATCCGTAAATTTCGAGGAAATGCGCCACACTTCAGACCAAAAGTCCATCAGCTTGGGGCAATCCCAAAAAATATGTAAGAGAGTACCCACATGGTCCCCACATCTCCAACACAGCGGCGAAATGCCGGGAACATCACATGCAATCTGGAAGGCACCCTATACCATCGAGACAAAATCTTATACCCTGCTTCTTGAAATCTGCTAGCCAAAGATGATTTGTGTGTCATGAGGAACAGGTGCTCCTTATGCTCAGGAGTAAATGTGAGGCCTAAGTCCCGCTCCCAACTAAGCAAGTATGGAGGTGTGGGCAGGGTGGAGGGGGAGATCAGAAGAGCATAGAGTCTAGACAATGCGTGTCGGATTGTGCCCGTGCCCACGCATAATAACTCAAAAGGGGAGTGATCTCGCGAGTACGCCACTAGCTCAGCTAGAGATATGAGGAAGTGTCTCAATTGGGTGACCTGCCATACAGAAAAAGGGGGCGGATCCGACAAAGACAACAGCTGAGTACCACTCATCCACATCTCATCCTGTAAAAAATGGGCCGCACGTCCTTTACCTGCCTTCAACCAACGCTGAAAGGGGCCTCCCTCCTGCCCCGGTGGAAATGCCGGATTTATCTCTAATCGGAAACATCGGAGATGGAGAGGGGGAGAACTCCTTACAAATGAAAATCCGCGCCACAACTACCAGAGTGGGCCCTATCGTCGGATGCGTCCGTGCTGTCAGAGGGACATGAATGCCTAACCACGGCAAGGCCTGTAAAGGAACTTCAATAAAGACCTGTTCCATGCACACCCATTCTTTAATCTCCGCATGTCTGAACCAGTCCAAAATTCGTACCAAGTGGGAGGCCTGATGATAGGACACAAAATCCGGAAGGCCAACACCGCACTCACACTTCACTCAAAAAAGTATGGATCTGGCAATACGCGCAGGTTTCCCCGCCCAAATGAACTTATGAAGCATAGACAGCAGAGACTGAAAGAAGGGGCGTGGGATGTGTATCGGCAAAGCCTGTAAGACGTACAGGATCCGCGGTAAAATGTTCATTTTAAATAAGGCACATCTACCAAACCATGTAAAGGTATCCACGAGTCCAAATCACTCTTTACCCTTTGAAGGAGAGGTGGGAAGTTCACCCCATAGAGGCGAGACAGCTCACTCGTGAGCCTGACCCCCAGATACTTGAGCGAATCCCTAGCCCATTTGAAGGAGAACGACTCCGACAAGTCGGCCACCAGAGTTTGTGGCAATGATATGTTAAGCGCCTCCGACTTTGAGTAATTGATTTTAAAACTGGACAGTGTCGAGTATTCACCCAACTCCGCCATCAGAGAACATGTTAGAGACATTGAAAATGCAAAAACAGAGAGTGACATCGAAGCATTAAAAACAATTCCTAAACACTTCCTCTCACACCATGCATGTGACTCCAAATTACTTAAAGTATGTGGCATTGACCACATCAACACTCATATGAGAGGCGGAGACTTAAAGCAACGTCTCCTACAAAAAGAGTGTAAATGGATCTGGAAACTCCAAACGATGGTTCCTAAAGGCCTTAATGAAACCGCATGTTTCTCTGCGTTTCTCTGATTGCCCGCCTAATTTTAGTGGTGTTGGGTGTTTAAATTTGTATTTTACCATTTTATGATTTTAATTCTTTATATCTCTCGTTATACAGATGAGACGTATACCAATATTGTTACCCTTACTGTTGAGGTCTTTCTGTTCCTTTTCACTTGGAATCCTTCATACAATTTGGACATCAATCAAGCCTGACGACAAGCAACTTAAACTTTGTTATTCCCATTTTTTGTCTGTTAATGACGTATGGGATGTCTGATTTTGGTCATCCCATTAGCGCCATTGCAAATTTATTGTTGATTTATTTATGCGGCTATATCTGTGACCCTATTTAAGTTTATTTGGCTATGTTATTCAATAACTATTATACTAAATTTATCTAGCTCCAGTTCACTAAATATTTCATATTTATTTATTTATTTACTCTCACCTTCATATATCCACCATTTCTTAGTTTATTAAATATTTCATATTTATCTAATTTTATTACTTTCACTTTAATCAATTCATTTTACCTTATGTACCCTTCATCACTACACACTATTTATATCGTCATTTTATTATGCATTCTTTGATATACAGGGGTCTTTACATGCATATCCTTTCTCTTAATATTACTACACTTGTTATTTTAATTATTTATTAACTTTTTGTACTGCTATTGGTGATGTATAGACACCATAATAGTTTTTGTAAATGCGAGCTCTCAATACCTTGCACCATGTCCTCATCATATTTTCTAATCACTTCATTATTATTTTTATTTTTACTCTTATTTTCATACACTATTAATACTATGCTTTTCTCTTTAATAAGATCCATACTATTCCCTTATTTATTTATCTTTAATGTATTACTCTTCTTATTATTCTATATTTATTCACATCAAACAATTCAAGCACCTTTATATTCATTTATCTTGGCTCTATACTCAATGAGCATGAATAAACATTTATTTTTATTTATTTTTCCTTTTTTCCAGTCACGTAGCTATCACATTATTCATTTGTCCCACCTTTGTTATAACTATAAAGCTCAAGTCACACTGTCACTGTTGCGTTATTTACCCGCATCGCGTTATATCTTTATGTATCTCTTTAAACTTTGGCCTTTATATGTATTGTATATACATTCCTATTGGATCTATCCGCAACATTTCAATTACAAACTTTTTGTTTCAAACTGCATATCTATCGTCCTTGATTAAACTTACACACATAACTCTTGTTGTGATCCCATTTTCTCTATCTTGTGTCATACTGCGTAGAACTCTGCCATGTTGTTTACATATTTTACTCATTACATTGATCTCCCTGTGTCGCTCTCTCATTGGTGGCTGAGGTCCGGCCCCCGTCTCTGTCATCCACGGCGAGCCTCTGCTTGATCCACATGACCGAGTCTTGCTGACGCGGTCGCGTGTTTCCGGCTTGGGTTTTCCGTCGCTGGCACTGACGTGGTTGCCTCATCCCGGCCACAGTGAGACAACGACCTATAGCTATACAGGGCAAGACAACACACTCGGCGGATACACACAACAGCTGTATTCCATGCAGCTCATTGGCCCAAGTTCAAATAAAGAACCTCTGACCTCAACCCTACACCACCCCCAGACGAAGGCATTAGCGCCGAAACGCGCGTTGGGGTGGACTCTGGCTGCACTTACTCTACTCAGTCACCATGGGTATGTGAGACATCATTGACTCTTTGAAAATTTTCACTTACCTCGCTAATGATTTTGTTTTGCATGTTTTTGATCCTTTGTATTCATCATGTTTATTGGCATCTGTGTTGTCATATCTGTTCTCTTATGATCACAATAACAAACTACTTTTTGCACAGACTGTCATTAACGGATGCCTACACACATCCACTACATTATTCAAAGGACGCACATGCATTCTATCTATCTGTCTTTTGCATAGCTATATGGTCTGACTTAATTCATCAGCCAAAGATCCTTGTTTTTACTGTGGTTTTTTGGATTCTTTTTATATGTGTTATCATTGTTAAATAAAGTATTTTTTGTATATTTACTACTTCCTAGTTTCCCAGCGTCAATCTTTCTCTTTTGGTTCTCTCTTAGGCAAGGAAATCCTGGGGGCGGTGATAAAGAAAAGAAGGTCATCCGCATAGGCGGCTATCTTGTGTGACCTGCCTCCCAAGTCTACACCCACAATATCCGGATTGGAGCGGATGTGGCACAAAAAGGGCTCCAGGCATAAAATAAAAATCAGTGGGGACAAGGGACAACCATGCCGCGTTCCGTTAGAAATTGCGAATGTAGTGGAGAGGTGGCCATTAACCTTAACCTGTGCTGATGGGGAGGAGTAAAGGCCCGAGATCCAATTTAGCATATGCGCCCCCAACCCTATATGGCGCAAGGTTGCCAACATAAATTCCCAGTTGATTCTGTCAAAGGCCTTTTCCGCATCCGTCGACAGAAAGCAAGTGGGAAGCGCATAGGTAGCCGCTCGATACATCAGATTAATTGCTCTTGTGGTGTTGTCCCGCGCTTCCCGGGAGGGCATAAAGCCCACTTGGTCATTATGTATCACATTGTGAAGCAACGGGGACAGTATTTGGGACAGGATCTTCGCGAAGAGCTTAAGATCTACGTTCAACAGGGATATCGAGCGGTAATTCTGACACATGGCAGGGTCCCTGCCCTCCTTTGGTATCACCGTTATGTACGCCCTCAGCGTATCCCGGGGAATGGTGCCCCCCTCTGTGAGTGAGTTGAATGCATTCAGGAAGTGGGGCGAGAGCATGTTTGAACAGGTCTTATAGTATTGTAGCGGTAGACCATCTGGGCCTGGTACCTTCCAGACCGGGGAGTCCTTCAGTGCCCACGACAACTCGTCTAAGGAAATGGGAGCCTCCAAGGCCTCAATCGCCTCCGATGGAATGTTTTTCATCCCCGAGGACTGGAGGTACTGCTCAATCTTTCCCAAGCGACTGCCGCCTCCCGGGGAAGAAGGTGCATGAGGGAGATTATATAACGAGTGGTAGTAAGCACGGAAGGCCTCCGTGATATCTTGTGGGAGCTGTAAGTACCTGTTATGGGAACCGATAATGTGCGGGACATATGTACTGGAACGTGTCTTACGGAGTGCCCGCGCCAAGGTCCTATCTGGTTTGTTACTAAATTTGTAGAAGTGTCTCCTACACTTAACTATGGCGGCCCGGACCTTAGAAAGACAGAGCGAACGTACCTGCTCTCTCAGCTGCCCCAACTCCGCCCCTATACCCCTATCCTGAGACACCTTATGGGTCTGTTCTAATCGATGTATCTGGGTCAATAAGTCCCGAAGGTGTGCCGCCCGCTCCTTCTTAATTTTAGAACCAATATGTATAAAGGAACCCCGAACCACACATTTGTGGGCTTCCCAGATACAGAAAGGGTCTACTCCCAGCGCAACGTTCATTTCAAAATACTCCCCTAGGTCCCGGCGGATGTCCGAGACCACTGCTGAATCCTGTAAGAGTGATTCATTCAATCGCCATTGCCATGGACGTGGGTGGGCCGTTCGACGTGCGAGAGTAAGTGTAATAAGGGCATGGTCCGAGAAAGTAATGTCGTCTATAGAGGCGGACGTGAGGGTGGGGAGGTGAGGATGGCATAGAAAGAAGTAATCCAATTTAGAGTATGAGTAATGAGGGGCCGAGAAATACGTGTAGTCTTTGGTCGAGGGATGCATAAGCCTCCACGTGTCAACCAGTTGATGCTCATGGAGTAGCCGACGTATGCGACGGTGTTCCGACCGAGGCAGAGAGGAGTGCCCACGGGAGGAATCTAAAGTGGGGTTTAAAGTGACGTTCAAATCCCTCCCCAGTATAAGAGTGCCTTCCAGAAAGTCATCTAGATCTACAAGGACCTTCTCCAAGAAGGCTACCTGACCTACGTTGGGGAGATAGTATGAGGCCAGTGTGTACAAAGTGTTATCCAGCTTACCCTTCACAAAGAGGTATCGTCCCGCCCCATCCATGCGAGTCTCCACATGTTCCCAGGGAAGAGATCGAGAGATCAGGATGGAGACCCCCTTAGTCTTGGAGTCAGGGGACGCACTATGGAACCCTTCCGGGAAGTGAGCGTCTGTAAGTTTTGGTATGCAGTCGGCCCGAAAGTGAGTCTCCTGCAGGAATGCCACGTGCGCCCTCTTTGTCCACAGGAGACGGAGAATGGAGGACCTCTTTTCCGGGATGTTCAGACCCTGTGCATTTAAGGAGACAACGGTAAAGTCAGTCATAGTGGACAGGCGGACGGACAAATGAGGAAAAGGACAAAAAAAAAAAAAAACAGGATAGAAAACAATAGAGGAAGAAAACAGCGCCTGAACAAAAGACCAGAGTGCAGGAGCAAAAATGCAACACTAGCCCTCTAAAATCGGAGTATAATTTCCTACCACTACTCAACGTGGGCTATGTCATTCTCAGAGGAAATCACTCCGACCACGACACAGCCACACGGAACCCTAATGGGGAACGAAGAAAGACAGCGATGTGAGAGACAGCGTCAGCGCAATAAACAGTTAAAAGGTACAATTCGAAAATGGTACAACCCCGGACCCACCGGATTAACTAGCATGAAAACCTACCCTCCCCCCGTGAAGCTAAGCAATTAAGCCTGACCATACTAGAGAATACTCCCCAGACCATAATGAGTGTCAAATGACCCCTGAGGACACATCAGCAACGACTGCAGTCAAGAATGACGGAGAGCCCTGTGGAGAAAAGAGGGGTTAAAGAGGCTCTGTCACCAGATTTTGCAACTCCTATCTGCTATTGCAGCAGATAGGCGCTGCAATGTAGATTACAGTAACGTTTTTATTTTTCAAAAACGAGCATTTTTGGCCAAGTTATGACCATTTTCGTATTTATGCAAATGAGGCTTGCAAAAGTACAACTGGGCGTGTTGAAAAGTAAAAGTACAACTGGGCGTGTATTATGTGCGTACATCGGGGCGTGTTTACTACTTTTACTAGCTGGGCGTTGTGTATAGAAGTGTCATCCACTTCTCTTCACAACGCCCAGCTTCTGGCAGTGCAGCACTGTGACGTCACTCACAGGTCCTGCATCGTGTCGGCACCAGAGGCTACAGATGATTCTGCAGCAGCATCGGCGTTTGCAGGTAAGTCGATGTAGCTACTTACCTGCAAATGCTGATGCTGCTGCAGAATCAAGTGTAGCCTCTGGTGCCGACACGATGCAGGACCTGTGAGTGACGTCACAGTGCTGCACTGCCAGAAGCTGGGCGTTGTGAAGAGAAGTGGATGACACTTCTATACACAACGCCCAGCTAGTAATAGTAGTAAACACGCCCCGATGTACGCACATAATACACGCCCAGTTGTACTTTTACTTTTCAACACGCCCAGTTGTACTTTTGCAAGCCTCATTTGCATAAATACGAAAATGGTCATAACTTGGCCAAAAATGCTCGTTTTTTAAAAATAAAAACGTTACTGTAATCTACATTGCAGCGCCTATCTGCTGCAATAGCAGATAGGGGCTGCAAAATCTGGTGACAGAGCCTCTTTAAATGCAAGTAACGTCCCACACATAAATGTAGAAAATCAATCTCTCCGCCGGGATCGTCTCCTCTGAGGCCATGGTTCGATCAATCCTGCCCCGCCATCTCTACGTGGGGATCGCCGCCCCGGAAGCCGTGAATCAGACCGCTCATCTCCAGGTCGAGGTGTTCGATGGGGCACAAAATCAGGATAGGGACCACTTCTAGTCGAAAACGGTGCCGGGGGTTCAGTCCAGTCCGTTAACCTCACCGGTGAGATATCCAGGAAACGGAAGGCCTCCTCCAAGTCTTCTGGGGACCTGACCGCAAATGATTGCCCCTGTCGGCGAAGGATAATGTGGAAGGGGTGGCCCCATCTGTAGGTAGCTCCCGCAGACTTGGTTGCTTCTAGTAATGGACGGACAAGCCTGCGCATGGAGAGAGTCAGGCGGGAGACGTCCGGCAGGACAGTGATCTCAGAGCCCTGAAAGGTAACGGCTCCCTTCTCCCATGCTCTCCGAGCAATCTCCTCCTTCTGCTTATAAAAGTGTACCCGACAAATGACGTCTCTAGGACGATTACCATCTCTGACCCGGGGACCTGCCAGACTATGCACTCTGTCCATCTCAATGGCCATGTCGCGTGGGCGATCCAGGAGGTTATTGAAAATATGTGATACAGCGTCATAGAGGCCATCAGGGGGTACCGATTGCGGTAAACCTCTCAACTTCAGATTATTACGTCGCCCCTTATTTTCGACATCATCCAAATGGAGCGAGAAGTCCCGCAATTGTGACGCTTGGGTGGCCAGGGACTGAGAGAGAACCGAGATGTCCACCGTAGATATGGAGTTCTGGCGCTCCAAGGTTTCAACCCTCGCGGTCAGGGCCCGCACCTCCTGTGTAACCGTGCTAATGGCCCTGTCATGTTTCTCCTCCAACCGGGAGAGGCGTTGATCTAAATCTGATTTGGTGGGCAACACCTTCACCATTTCCCACAGTTCCGCCAGGGACCGCTCCATGGATAGCGGGGGGCTCACCGACACACTGGGCAATGGGTCCCCAGGACTCCCTGAGGGGGCAAGTGATCCCCGGAAAATGGCCGGCGTGGTCTGGCTCAGCAGGCCGTCGTGTAGGGGAATCTACTGTGAAGTGGCAGGGAGAAATGGCGTCTCTGCCACAAGGATCACCCTCTGTCCTGCCTCTGTCTGTGTCTGTGGCGGGGGGAAATCCTCAGTTCTGGCCGGCCTGACTGACCCTCGGCCTTCTGCAACCCACTGACCTTCCTCTGGTGACAACGCCATGTCCACCCCTGGAGCCCGGGAACTGCCGCTGGCAGGAGAAGTCTGACCTGGTGAGGAGGGCGGCGGCAAGTAGTTAAGCTGCGGCCTGTTGGAGGAGTGGATTAGGAACGCGGCGGGATCCCGTCCTTCGTGGAGCGAAGATATCTGCCGATATCAGAGGAGCCAGCTATGACCGGGAGGGTTTTGCGGTGTCTCCCCCTTGTCATCCTGCGGTGGGGACTGGTATGTATGCCCTGTCGGGCGATTTCCTGTTCGGCTAGTCCGGAGCTGCAGCAGAACACGTCCTCACTCCGCCATGTCTAAGCCACGCCCCTCGAAACATCAAATTTTTTATTAAGCTGGAA
Source organism: Rhinoderma darwinii (assembly GCF_050947455.1). Classification (NCBI taxonomy): domain Eukaryota; kingdom Metazoa; phylum Chordata; class Amphibia; order Anura; family Rhinodermatidae; genus Rhinoderma; species Rhinoderma darwinii. The sequence goes on from NC_134689.1 coordinate 274,972,229, forward strand.
TAAATAGTTTTTGTGCATTTCTATACCCCGGTGGATATTGTCGCCTTCTTTCTGTAATCTATTGTACTTGGTTCCGAAGGGGTTACTGGACATTGCAACCCAACTAACTCCTTGGAAAGGGGATTAATTGTGAAAGGAGGGTGCTGCATACACCATTTTTCTTTCCTGCTCTATTCTTGTCATCAAAAATACCAGAAAGTCTGACGGAAACCCCACGAACCCCATGAAAACTTATATGAACAAAGTAACTATCCCCTTCCTCCAAATAGTACCATTTTTCTTGGAATAATTTTTCATCAAAAAAGTGTTTTAAACATTCTGTGTCTGTTTCTTAAAGGATTTGTTCATCGTTACAACCAGTTTTTTTTATTGCTTCAATGCATCTCACACAAAGATTAAAGTAACTTTGCCAGTAGTCTGATTAAAAATGTCCTTTGATTCGGTAATAATAGGAGCATATAGGTCTGCATATGAGCTGTAAACACAAGACAGTAGGATATTTTTAACAAAACTATTTGCAAAGTTTCTTTTCTCTTTATTTTAGATGCTTATAACAAAGAAAAGTTGATTGCAAAAGCACACATACCCTTAAGGCGGGATTCACACGACAGGGTTTCCCGGCCGGGTGCCGGCCGTTCATAAATCGGCCGGCACCCGGCTGCATTAGGAATAATAGACCCCTAATGGGTCTATTCACACGACCGATTTTTTGACGGCCGGGAAAGCCGGCCATCAAAAAATAGGACATGCTCTATTTTCGGCCGGGTGCCCGGCCGCCCGGCTCCCATAGAAGTCTATGGGGCCGGGTAATACCCGGCCATCACCGGAATGTGTCCCAAGTGATGGCCGGGTCTACCGTCGCTCGCGCACTCTCTCTCCTCCTCCTCACAGTGCAGAGTACATGTGAGGAGGAGGAGGGTCTTTTATTGCTCGCTGTAGGAGTCGGAATCCCCAATCCCAGGCCGGGGATTGGGGATTCCGCTACAGGAGAAGTGCGTGACTACACTGTCCTGATATGGACACAGCGAAGTCACTCACTTCTGCAGCGGAATCCCCGACTCTATGGCCGGGGATGCTGCTACAGGAGAAGTGCGTGACTACACTGTCCAGATATGGACACAGCGAAGTCACTCACTTCTGCAGCGGAATCCCCGACTCTATGGCCGGGGATGCCGCTACAGGAGAAGTGCGTGACTACACTGTCCATATATGGACACAGCGAAGTCACGCACTTCTGCAGCGGAATCCCCGACTCTATGGCCGGGGATGCCGCTACAGGAGAAGTGCATGACTACACTGTCCATATATGGACACAGCAAAGTCACGTACTTCTGCAGCGGAATCCCCGACTCTATGGCCGGGGATTCCGCTACAGGAGAAGTGAGTGACTACACTGTCCATATATGGACACAGTGACGTCACTCACTTCTGAAGCGGAATTCCCGACCTGTGGCAGGGAATTCCTCTTCAGGAGAAGTCAGTGACTACACTGGCCATATATGGACATTGAAGTCAGTGACTTCTCCTGGAAGGGGGATGGGTGCAACCTACAGGGGGCTGTGTGGGATCACCTACAGGGGACTTGGTGGCATCACCTACAGGGGGCTGGGTGGCATCACCTACAGGGGGCAGGGTGGGTGGCATCACCTACAGGGGGCAGGGTGGGTGGCATCACCTACAGGGGGCTGGTGGGTGGCATCACATACAGGGGCAGGGTGGCATCACCTACAGGGGGCAGGGTGGCATCGCCTACAGGGGGCAGGGTGGCATCACCAACAGGGGGCTGTGTGGCATCACCTACAGGGGGCTGGGTGGCATTACCTACAGGGGGCTGGGTGGCATTACCTACAGGGGGCAGGGTGGCATCACCAACAGGGGGCTGTGTGGCATCACCAACAGGGAGCTGTGTGGCATCACCTACAGGGGGCTGGGTGGCATTACCTGCAGGGGGCTGGGTGGCATTACCTACAGGGGGCTGTGTGGCATCACCAACAGGGGGCTGGGTGGCATTACCTACCAGGGGGGCTGTGGCATTATCTACAAAGGGCTGTGTGTGGCAACAAATTTAAATGAAATTCATCCGATTTTAAAACGGACAGGGAAAAAAACGGATGCAAATCGGGTCCAAATCGGCCGGTAAAAACGGCAACTCGGCCCGGAACGGAATTGGAACGGATGCAAATCGGATGCAAACCGGCCGGGAAAATCGGCCAAAAACGGCCGATTTTCCCGGCCGACACTCGGACCCTGTCGTGTGAATGAGGCCTAAGCCTCATGCACACGACCGAGCTACGGTCCACATACTATCCGACTCTATACAATTTTGGATAGTATAGGCCACATTCTATTCTATGAGCCAATACACACGACCGTGGTTTCCACGGTCCGTGCATTGCCGGGAGCCCGAACCGTAAAAAAATAGGACAAGTCATTTTACAGGCTGCATTTGCGGTCCGGGCTCTTTAAAGTCAATGCACATCCTGTATGTGCACGGTCTGTGATTGCGGACGGCCCGTGGATGACAATCCTCGGGCCGTCTGTGCCGTAATCAAGGATCGTGCACACAACTACAGTATTTAGTATTAAGGGGAAATTCAACAATAAATATATATTAAGGAATTGCATTTACATGTATGGAAAGAGAAATATTTTGCACTAGTTTTTCCAAAATGGAAAAATAAAAGTAACATTTTGCTTCCTATTAAGCAAGCTGCATTCACCGCAGGTTACGATGGTGTGAAAATCAATGTATCCGCGCTGTTTTTACAATTGTTATCTGAAACTTTTTTTAATTATCCCATGTGTCTATCCGCATTCATGTTATTACTGTCATATGACTATTCAACCCCTCAGTAGATTTTATGTTGTCCTAGGGGTGTTTTAAAAGAGGACTTCACTTCATTGTAGGGAATAGAGATTATTTTGCCTGGTTATTATACATCCATCTGCTGCCCTTACAGAAACATAGAAGCTCCCGAAAGATTTACAAAACAAGTAGAAATATACAATGGTCACAGGATTTCAATTAATTTTCATTTTCTAGCTGGTTTGGCGGAAAAACTTTGCAACACCTTCCTTATTTAACATGTCGATATGTTTGACATCTGTAGCAAAAATATGGGCAGTTGTACACATATTGGATTTCTTAAAGTCATTTTTCAAACATCTGTTTGGAAGTGTTAAGGTCCTGCTGAAAAACCTCACACAGCTGTAGGCAAATAGCCATATCTGGAATAATAATAGTTTACGTAAACATCCTTGAAGAACTTCTTCTGCCCAGTATTATAGAACATCGATGTTTGTTCATGAGCAAAATGATAAGCAGCTTTAAGAAGGAAAAGCATTTTTCTAGGCTACGTTTGGCGCCTTCTGACTCCTGATCTCATAATGTGTCTCCATATAAAACAGAGCTGTTGTCTTAAAGATATTAAATAATGATTTGTCTAGCTGACTGTGTTTAGAAATGACTAAAACAAACTGCTTCGCTCATCCTCTCGGCACAATTTGTTTTTGACTCATTGCAAAGATCTGGTTTCTCTCCCATTCACATACAAGAACAAGTAGAATCTCTTTAAATGTATCTAAATGATTGTAGAGACCATTTAAGGTCCAAAAACCTGTCTTATTTAATTTTTTACGTTTTTGAGGAGAACTCTTCCAAAACCTTGTGATTTCCTTAGCAATTATTCATAATGGAGTCCTTCATAGTCCCTCGTGAGTCCTAAATAAATGTGTAGCTCAAGAATATTTGGTCCATTGTATACAAAAGCTGCCTGTGGCCTTAAAGAAGCTCTGTCACCACATTATAAGTGCCCTATATTGTACATGATGTGATCGGCGCTGTAATGTAGATTACAGCAGTGTTTTCTAATTCGAAAAACAATCATTTTTGACGGAGTTATGACCTATTTTAGCTTTATGCTAATGAGTTTCTTAATGGACAACTGGGCGTGTTTTACTTTTTGACCAAGTGGGCGTTGTACAGAGGAGTGTATGACGCTGACCAATCAATACACTTCTCCCCATTCATTTATACTGCACATAGCGATATAGCTATATCACTATGTGCAGCCACATACACACACTATAACTGTTAAGGATCTGCCAGGCACAGCTTCTGTATCCACGCCCATAGGTAATCAGTCTGCACCTGCTTCTATGTCTGTGAGACTGACTCCATCTTTCACCACTCAGGATGGCAGGCTTAGGAGTGGGAGAGCCTATCACTGCCTGGCCAGACGGAGGTAGCTCCCGCCCTCTGTCTATTTATACCTGCCTTTCCTGTTCCTCCTTTGCTTGTGATTCTTCTCTGTTGGTTTCCTGGCCCTGCTGCAGCTTCTTGTACTACTTGTCCCTGCTTCGTATTGACCCTGGCTTACTGACTACTCTTTTGCTCTGCGTTTGGTACCTCGTAAACTCCTAGTTTGACTCGGCTTGTTCACTACTCTCCTGCTCTGCGTTTGGCACCTCGTACTCTCCTGGTTTGTCTCGGCTCGTTTACTACTCGTGTTGCTCACGGTGTTAACGTGGGCAACTGCCCCGCTTCCCTTTGTTCTGTGTTTCCTTGTCTGGTTGTCTGTCTTGCACTTACTGAGTGTAGGGACCGTCGCCCAGTTGTTCCCCGTCGCCTAGGGCGGGTCGTTGCAAGTAGGCAGGGACTGAGTGGCGGGTAGATTAGGGCTCACTTGTCTGTTTCCCTATCCCTGTCATTACAATAACGTTACTCAAGTGTCCTGACAGTGAATATACATTACCTTCAGCCAGGACGTGATGTCTATTCAGAATCCTGACACTTCGCTAACGTTTCTGTGAGATTTACAGCAAGGCAAATGTAATCTCGCGAGATTACGCTGTAAACTGTCATTTAACACGAGATTACCTCAAAAATGATAGTTTTTCTAAATAAAAAACACTGCTGTGATCTACATTACAGCGCCGATCACATTATGTACAAGATAGGGCGCTTATAATGTGGTGACAGAGCTTCTTTAAAATAGGTATTCCCAATTTAAACCTTTGTGACATATCCACGATATATGCCATAAATGGCTAATAGTTGCGGGTTCTAGCTCTTGAATTTGCACATATCCTCTGAATTGTAGTCACCTAACCCCCATCCCGCCTGGTGGAGAATAAATGGAGGGATCTCTCCATTTATTCCTCTCGGAGTTACAGAAACTGCCGCAACTTATTTTTTAACCCCTTGGCGACTGGCGCTATGTGGTTAGGGAAAAGAGATGTATATGTACAACATGGGGTTGGTGTAGGCACAGGAGCTGTTAAGTGGCAGTGGGCCAGCAGTGGGTGTCAGATGTATAAATTAAAGTTAAAAAAAAGAACGCTTTTCCCTTTACAAAATTATTTATTATGGAAAAAAAAAAAAATGTAAAATAAAAAGTAGTCATTATTGCAATTTATGTACTGCTAAAGAATAAAAAGATGGAATAACGTTGTTTTGATTAACCCCTTCCCAAAAAAATGAATGAAAGTTCATCAATAACGCCTATGGTTCCCAAAATGGACCCAATAAAAACTACAGCTCACTCCACAAAAAATAAACCCTCATGAAGCAGAAAAATTAAAAGGTTGTGCTGCTCTGTTTAATGTACAGGGTATCTATATGCAGATAATGCTGAGTATTTACACTGTTGTGGCCTACATGTGTGGTTTTCATGTCTATCAAATATTTGTATGTTTTTTATTGTTAGCTCATTTTTATTGAATAAAAATTATTCATTAAAAAAATTCTGTTGATTGTATTTTTTCTTTTTGCGTAGGTATTTTATGTGTTTGTAAACGTTGAATATTTTTTTAAGTACCATTAGGAGACTTCAACTTTTAAAGATTTTTTTTAAAAAATGTTCGGTTATGTAGTGCCATCTGTTTTTATATATATATATATATATATATATATATATATATATATATATAAATACCTAAATTATGCAATTAGAAAGGCTTATACTGGACCCTTTTAAGGTCTCACGCTGGTAGTATAAAATTAATCACGATGCTCGGGCTAAAGGTAAGATGACAAAGGAATTCCCCTCCCTTTGTCAGCACCACAATCAGCATTAACCGTGGTGCAGGATGGTTCAAATAGTCAGGATCTGTGTTTTCTCCGACCCTGACCATTAGTGCTAGAAGGAGACTGTCAATAACAGTCCCAATCGCACGAGCACAGATTCCCGCAGAGTACATGTGTGTGATAATTCAGGAGGAGGTTAAAAAGTTATCATAACCAAATATATAATATATAGTGAAACCTCCCCATAAGACAACCTCTTTGAGAGGACCACCCCTTATCGAGACAACATTTCCTGTGACAGATTTTCAATTCCATCATATACAAGACATATTGGCCATCTTCTTTCAAAAGGACCACCCCTCTTACATTTTTATGCAATTTTGGGTGGTTGCCTCAAAGAGGTTTCACTGTATATCAAATTTCATACAAGAAATAATAAATGCCCCATGGCCCTGTGCTCAAGTATTTGTGTTTTGGCCAATGCCTAGCAACTTGTGGTAATGTTTCTGGCCTTGTTTTTTACGGAGCCATTCTGCAGTGGCAATAATCATGTTGCTACAACATCTCTTTGCATAGACATCCATAATTTATACACCATTACATAGGGAAAGGCATATGCTCCATGTGACGTGCTGTGAATTTCTCTGAAGTTGTCTATGTATAATCACTGCCAGATCTTGGCCCTAACTACGCAGAGTCTGCAGGCATTTAGCAACCACTATAAGCTTTATGCTTTTTCTAAGTATTCCCATTTTGTTGGATTAGGAGCGAATAACGTGACTGTGTATACTGTGTGCTCCAACTGGCTGGATTTCTTGATTTGTCTCAAGTAAATCTAGATTAAGCTTCAGAACGAGGTGGGCTTTCCGCAACCCTGCATGAATTATGGGTATTGGGCAGCGGTTCTTGTCAAGTGAGTAACTATAGAAAGTGATGTCACCCTTTAAAAATGAAGCCACACTGATTTTTATGTTTTTGTGTTTCTGTTTACTTATTTGCTGCTCAGATTTCAGGCAGTTATGTGAAACTGTAAAATGTTTTTCTGAGAAAAGGGTTAAAGTGAATAACAGAAAAACAACAAACATTTTATACAACATTTATGTATGAAGCCCCTGGAAAAAACAAATATGGATATTGCAATTACAGTGAAATTCTTTTAATCTGACATTTGATAAACCAGAAAGTTAAAAAAAAATGCATCATTTTAGCATAATGTGGCATTTTACAAGATCAGATGCCAAAGACTAAGCGGAGAGAACAAATTAGGCCATGTTCAGACGTGGCTGAATTTTTCCGCTGCAAATGTTCGTGCAGATTCGGGGCAATTACACAACGAATCTGCACCAACATTTGCATATTTGATAGATAATTCTGACGTTGCCGATATCACAGCGGACTTGCCACAGATTTCAGTTTTTGCATTGCAAAGGCTGAAATCCGCAGTGAAATTCTGCTTCTTTTCTGCAAAAATAATGTGCATGCTGCAGAGGGAAAATTCTGCACCGCAGCCTAAATTCCGCACAGTTATTTTCCGCAACGTCTGAACTAAGTTTTCTAAAAATTTATAGAAACAAATGTAAAAAAACGGCCGCTGGAGAATTCCACTGCGGACTGTCCGCAGCGGAATTCAACAGCAATTCCACCACGTCTGAATGTGCCCTTAGGAAATAAGTACATAATATATAAAGCCGCAGAATTTCAGTTAGGGCACATTCAGACGTGGAACAATTGCTGTTGAATTCCACTGAGGACAGTCCGCAGTGGAATTCTGCAGCAGCCGTTTTTTACATTTGTTTCTATACATTTTTAGAAAACTTAGTTCAGACGTTGCGGAAAATAACTGTGCGGAATTTAGGCTGCGGTTCAGAATTTCCCCTCCGCAGCATGCACATTAGGTTGTGGAGAAGAAGCGGAATTTCTCTGCGGAATTTTCTTGCATTGCATAGGCTGAAATCTGTGGCAAGTCCGCTGTGATTTCCACAACGTCTGAATTACCTGTCAAATATGAAAATGTTGCTACAAATTCACAATGAATCCACAGCAACATTTTCAGCTGAAAAATTCCATCATGTCTGAACATGGCCCTAGGCCTTATTCACACGGCAGTGATAAACGGCTGTGTGACGGCCATTCTTTTAACGGCCGTCACACGGCCATTTTCAGAACAATGATGTTCTATGGGTGTATTCACACGGTCGTTTTTTTAACGGCCCGTGAATAATGGCTGTCAAAAAATAGGACAGCCCCCATAGAAGTCAATGGATCCATTTTTAACGGCTGTCAATACATGTAACAACCATTAAAAACGGATCTGTGGCATGGGAATTTGCAAGGGAACTACCAGTTCCCTTGCTGGCTATCGGCGGCTCGATGACACACACTCACCAATTCACCGATGCAGCACCGACTTCTCCTGGTTTGGTTGGTAGAATCGCGGGTTCTGCGAAGGCGGCGCGATTACGTCATCGCCTTCGCAGATCCCGCGAGACTAGCGACCAGAACAGGAACAGTCGGCCTGCATCGGTGATTATGTGTCATCGCGTCGCCGCAGATCCTGTGAAGACGAGAGGCCTTACCTGAGGAAGACAGCGCTGCATCGGTGAGTATGTAGGGCATTCATGTCGGGCTGTGTGGCATCATATACAGGAGGGCTGTGTGGCATCCACAGGGGGGCTGTGTGGCATCTAAAGGGGGGCTGTGGCATCTACAGTGAGGCTGTGTGGCATCTACAGTGAGGCCGTGTGGCATCTACAGTGAGGCCGTGTGGCATCTACAGTGGGTCTGTGCGGCATATACAGGGAGGCTGTGTGGCATCATATACAGGGAGGTGTGTGGCATCATATACTGGGGGTCTGTGTGGCATATACAGGTAGGCTGTGTGGCATATACAGGGAGGTGTGTGGCATATACAGGGAGGTGTGTGGCATCATATACAGGGAGGTGTCTGGCATCATATACAGGGAGGAGTATGGCATCATATACAGGGAGGTGTGTGGCATCATACAGAGGGAGGCTCTGTGGCATCATCTACAGGGAGGCTCTGTGGCATCATCTACAGGGAGGTGTGTGGCATAATCTACAGGGAGGCTGTGTGGCATAATCTACGGGGAGGTGTGTGGCATCACCTACAGGGAGACAGTGGGGCATCATCTACAGGGAGATGTGGCATCATCTACAGGGAGGCTGTGTGGCATCATCTACAGGGAGGTGTGTGGCATCATCTACAGGGAGGTGTGTGGCATCATCTACAGGGAGGTGTGTGGCATCATCTACAGGGAGGTGTGTGGCATCATCTACAGGGAGGTGTGTGGCATCATCTACAGGGAGGTGTGTGGCATCATATACAAGGAGGCTGTGTGGCATCATATACAAGGAGGCTGTGTGGCATCATATACAGGGAGGTGTGTGGCATAATCTACAGGGAGGCTGTGTGGCATAATCTACAGGGAGGTGTGTGGCATCACCTACAGGGAGACTGTGTGGCATCATCTACAGGGAGATGTGGCATCATCTACAGGGAGGCTGTGTGGCATCATATACAGGGAGGCTGTGTGGCATCATATACAGGGAGGTATGTGGCATATACAGGGAAGTGTGTGGCATCATATACAAGGAGACTGTGTGGCATCATATACAGAGAGGTGTGTGGCATCATATACAGGGAGGCTGTGTGGCATATACAGAGGTGTGTGGCATCATATACAGGGAGGTGTGTGGCATCATATACAGGGAGGTGTGTGGCATCATATACAGGGAGGTGTGTGGCATCATATACAGGGAGGTGAGTGGCATCATATACAGGGAGGCTCTGTGGAATATACAGGGAGGTGTGTGGCATCATATACAGGGAGGTGTGTGGCATCATATACAGGGAGGTGAGTGGCATCATATACAGGGAGGCTCTGTGGAATATACAGGGAGGTGTGTGCCATCATATACAGGGAGGTGTGTGGCATCATATACAGGGAGGTGTGTGGCATCATATACAGGGAGGCTGTAAATAGTGTCTAGGTGAACATGTGACCTTCCTTTGGGTGTTTTCAGGGGGTTGGGACAAAAAAAACCTGACCAATGAAATTCATCCGTTTTTTTAACGGCCATGAAAAACTGATGCAAAATGGATGGCAAACGGACATTCAAAAAACGGACAGACGGACTGGAAATGGGTGAACATTTAGAGACACACTGATGCAAAACGGCCATGAAAAACTGACAGTTGATCATTTTTTATTCGACATACCTTTACAAATAAATTTTATGTACTTTTCTATTACCATCCACAATTCTGAATATTTAATAATCTAGAACCAGAGACCCAAAGAAAAGAGCTCACCATCTCCTAGGGACCTTTCAAAGCTGGTTACATACTGTATTTGGGCCTGTTTACACAGTGCAGATTTTGCATGCATTTTTTAGGCAAGGATTACACACATAGTTTTGATGCCGTTTTCGTCTACATTTTTAGAGCCAAAGTCAGAAGTAGGTCTAACAGGGCAGAAAGGTATAAAGAAAAGACTGATGCACCTCCCTTCTTTTGTGTCCACTCCCGTGTTTGGATTGAAAAACTGTGGCAAAGAATATACCAAAAACTGCATCAAAACTGTGTGTGTGATCCTGGCCTTAAGCCAAAACCAGAATTGGATCAAGTAGAGGACATGTAATGGCAGGAAGGAGGTGAAGGGAACAAGTGAGCCCTAATCTACACACCGCCCTGTCCCTGCCTACTTGCAACGACCCCGCCCTAGGCGACGGGGTACAACTTGGCGGCGGTCCCTACGCTGTCTAAGTGCAAGGGAGACAAACAGGGAACACACAAGGGAATACAGTAGCCCACGGAATGCCGCGAGGAAACGGAGCGGTGAATGAGCCAGTCAGGATCAGGAAGTAGTGGAGTATACAAACGGGAGCACGGAGCAGAAGCAAGCCAGGGGCAGAGCAACGCAGGATAAACGGAACTGAAGCAAGGCAGAAGCACGGCAGAAGCACGGCAGAAGCACGGCAGAAGCACGGCAGAAGCACGGCAGAAGCACGGCAGAAGCAGGCTGGAGCAAGGCAGCAGTGGGGCCAGGAATCCAAGAAGAATAACAAGCAAGGAGGAAGAGAAAACGGCAGGTATAAATGGACAGGGGGCGGAGCTAACTCTGACTGACCAGGCCGCGATAGGCTCTCCCACTCCTGAGCCTGCCACCCTGATTGGTGGGAGCAGGTGTCAGTCTCAGAGGTCTGGCCTCAGGTGTCGACTGATTAATCCTGGGAGTATACCCAGACGTAGTGCCTGGCAGATCCTTTACAGGACAATTTAAAGCCTTATAATTCTTTTGTTTATGTTCCATTCCTGGTTTTGGCCTAAAAAATACATGCGAAATCTGCAGCAATCTGCACTGTGTGAACAAGGCCTTCGCTTGTAATGATACATGGTGTAAAAATACGGCAGAAAATACACAACAGTAATTCTGCAGCAAATTCTCCATCAGATTTACTTTAAGGATTTTTTTGTCGAATTTACTGCATATTTTTTGCTGTGTAATTCAATGCAGAATTTTATATAGCATTAAAGACTATGATTAAATTTTGCATTCAAAATCCGCAACACATACAGAAAATGTTGCGTAAAGTATTTCCCAGCGGAAAAGTTGTGGACAGACATTTAAACCACATATGTGTTGCAGATTTTGTTTCCACTCATCGGAATACATGGTGTAAATTTCCACAACTGATTTTTCCGCTATGGAAAATTATGCCACATGTGATTGCACCTTTATGCCTCCTACACACAGGTGGGATTTGATGCGGAAAATGGCGCAGCAAATCCGACCCAGATACCACAGAAATTCCATCCTAAATCGTCTTTGATTTGGTGTTGACCATTAGCCGGATTTGCTCCTGCAGACACCATATAAGGGGAAAAAAAAAAGTAAATACTAACCTTCTCATGGTCTCCCATAGCGTCATCCCAGAAGGCCGACAGCCGTGAGACTAGAGAGGGAAAGAGTGAGACTAGTGGAACATGTTACTTGTGATTTTTGAAAATCACAAGACTTGCTATTTGTTGCAGAATTTTACTTCACCTTGAACTCAAAAGGGGGAATTCTGCAACAAATATATAACCATTCCGTGACATAAATTGACAAACAGTGGTTTCAAAAATCTGCACCGCAGGTCAATTTCTATAAGGAAATTTTATCCAGCATGTGGATGAGATTTGTAAAAATGTCATCGACTTTGAAGCTACTGTAAAACATTGCAGATTTTCCGTTTGCAAATCCGGATGGAAAATCTACAGCAATTACGCAAAACATGTGAAGGGGCCTAAGAGTTTATTAATGCAGCAAAAACTGCGAGTGTGCATAAACCAGACAGACTGCAGTGGAAATCCACAGCAGACTTTTTTTCTTTGGTTTCTATTACTTTCTTAGGTCATTTAGTGCAGACGTTGTGGAAAATAACAGTGCGGAAACTAGCTTGTGGTGCGGAATTTACATGCATAGTCTGTTGCAGACAAGCAACGAATTTTCACTGTGGATTTCAGCCTTTGCAAATCAAAGACTGAAATCTGCGGCAAGTCCACTGCAAAATCCTCCACGTCTGAATAAACTGTCGAATATGCAAATTTTGCTGCAGATTCGTTGTGTAATTGCCATGAATGGCGCCAAAATCCACAGCAGTAAATTTCCGCAACATCTGAACGTGCCCTAACGCTGGATTCTTACCTCAATGAGAGGGGTGAAATCTGCAGTGAAATTCTAAACAAATTCGGCATTAAGACCAAAATGTGGTCCGCTGGCGGATTTTTGCCTGAATTTTCCGCTTCGTGCGCAGGTAGTCTTAAAGCCCTGTTACACAGGCCGATTTTGGCCGGTGCAGCGAGTGCCGATCAACGAGACAGTTACTCTGATCGCTCGCCCCCATACATTATCATGTCGGCAGCGCGTCTCCCTGTTTACACCTTTAGTTTCTCTGTTTCCTTTAGTGTTATTGTATGTGTAAAATGTAGATGCTGCGTATGCTTATGTTATTGTCAGATATTTCTGTAGCGGGAGAGTAGGACAGTAAATGAGAATAAACAATGAGATAAAGAAGAAGGGCCTACTTATGTGTGTTTGCTTGATAGTTGAGGTTCTGAGTTTATCCAACCAAGGGCAACATCTTCATGTGGTTTGTATGTTCTCCTTGTGTTTGCGTGGGATTTCTCTGGGTTTTATAGGTTCCTCCAACATTCCAAAAATATGCTGATAGGTTAATTGGCTTCCTATGACTTTGGTCCTCGTGTGCATGTGTCTGAGATAGGGAAATCAGATTTCAAGAAAAGCATCCAGGCCCCTTTTAAACTATTCACTGAATTCACTATGATAACTTCCTCTGGCAGTGAGTTCCATAGTTTCACTGCTCTTAAGGCCCTATTACACTGGCCGATTTTGTCAGGTACAGCGAGCACAACGAAACATCGTTGATCGGCGCTCATTTGCTGTTGTTACAATGAGCTATGTCTGCGGACGAGCGGTGGTTACTCCGATCGCTGGTCCCCATACATTATTATCATGTTGGCAGAAGGTCTCCCTGTTTAGACAGGGAGATGTTCTGCCGACAACGATAATATTTAACTTTTTAAAATGATACGACCAGCAGATGATCGAGCGTTTGCTCGTTCATCTGCTGATCACTGCCCTGTTTACACAGGGCAATTATTGGGGATCATTTGCCCGATAATTGCCCAGTGTAAAACCCCCTTTAGGGCACATTCAGACGTGACAGATTTCACATCGTGAATCCGCAGCAATTTAAAGTGCAATACAAGTGAATGTGGTTTTCAAAACTTCTATCCACATGTAGAAGAAAAATCCACAGTAAAAGCAGAGAATGTTTTCAGTGATCGGGAATGAGCATTCGTATGAGAGCACGTTCAACGGATCATTGGCCCGTGTAAAAGGGCCTTATGTGTGCTAAGAGGATGAATTTGAGGAATCTTATCTTTTTCAACCATAACTATGTAGCTTATCTCATTGATGATAAAGACACTACTTCGGAATGACCATTTACATCATAGCCTTTGTTTTGCATTTTGTGTTATCTTTTACACAAACAGCCCCTGCTGCTTACTGGCCAATTGTCTACAACAAGACCAGATTACATACGTCATGACAGATAACAGTGAGAAGTGCGCCTTTCAGCAGAGTACAGTATAAGTATCATGTTATAATGAAGATCATAAACTGGGTCTCCTTTTATATAGAATTTGGATCCTGGATTAAAGCAGATGTGTCTATTGTATAATGGAGGCTTTTATAGTGTTATTGTGCACTTATTGACATGATAGAAAATAATGTTTGACTATTCTAGGAATTCTTCTACACACATACATTTTCTTGGGCCTCCTAAAATGCGTAACCTATTGAAGCAAGGAGAAAAGCTTTGGTATGTGAACAAACCAACAGCAACACATCACTGCCGATCTTTTTCCCACTACACAATTATGGGTAACGACATTTGATCCAGATGGAGGATGGTGTTTGTTTTCATTTCCCAGCTAATAAGGGTGCCAGGATCTGAATGTGCATTCTACAGGTTGTGGGGGCCGGCATGCCCCTGTGCGCTATGTCCTGTCAACTGTGAGCTTGTGAGAATCACTCTATAAATTGTGGGAAACGTGAAGACTGCTGGCAAGATATTCCACACTATCCTCTTTCCTACTAATCTGCAATACTGCACAACTACGCAGGTTTGTTAATCCTCATGAGCAAGTGTTGATTAAATAAACTATCCTAGCAGCAGAAATAATGGTCTCTGAAACAAAGTCTCAAATCAAATGCAGATGGCAAAAATCCTTAAAAACAACCAGGTAAACAATGATACACATAGCTAAATACTTTTGCAAGGATTTTGTAAAACGCTACATATGAAAACAACAGGAAATAAATATATGTTTAAGAGTAAAGGAGTTAAATAATAGTATATAAATATATATAGTAAATGTTCGACAACAACAAATAATAGTAATAACAACAACAATAATTCTAAATAAAATGTGGTGGTGGAGTAAGACTATGTTCACACTACATCTGTGGTCTACGTTTGGCTTATATTCCCAGAAAGTCTCCTCCCGTATCATCGAACATATACATTTGACATACAGTTTTATGACTCCCATTATAAAGAAATGTATACTGTGTAAAATTAATTTTTGGTGGGATCCCTTCAGAAAAAAATAAAAAAGGTAAGCCTACATATACCGCCTGAACGTATTCCAAAAGATGAATCTTTTAGTATATGTCAGAACCATTTAGGCTATAGACAGTTCGGCATATACATTGGGAGATTTCACGGTGTGTATGGGAAACGTGGTGTGAACAGAGCCTTAGAACCGTTATACAGATGCTGAATACCTCCATGTATAATTATATTCTTGTTGGAAATTCCCTTAGTCGTACATGGCTACTCATCAGTGTTTTATAACAACTTACTACTACAGTATGTTTGTTTATCTTGAGCAGTGGGGAAATCTTTGTGATTTTTAGAATCTCATTTGTATACTACTTTATCAAAGGCCAAAAAGGGTGTGATAAAGAGCAAGTTTCTACCCTATCATGGCACGTGCCTGTGTATTCTGTCTTTCAGGCCTTCCCCTGACACCTTGATTTGTCTACATATGTCAGCCCAGCCATAAACAAATGGAGATTTCTAACTGTACTTCTTAAGGTGCTAATCTCCTGGTCTAAAGCATTCTTTTACCAGCATTTAGCATATTCATTAAGTTGTTTCTGATAAGCGATCACTAGCAGGAGATCTTTATCAGTTCTGTTTCATGGTAGGGGTTCTCAGCAGCATCTTGTCACCTTTCGGAAGGCTTCCTGGTTGTAGGTGTGGAAACATATCAAGCCAAGATGTCTGCAGCTGTGCTAAACCCTACTGGGCACAGCAAGTATAACAATTTTCAACTCCTAACACTGAGTAATTTATGTTTAACAAGCCACGTCTTATAGGGCCAAGAACAGTGCCTATGTTGTAATAGTGTATCAAAGAGCATTCATGTTAATTATCACCCCAAAGCTCATGAATAGATAGATCCACTTGGATCTCCCCATGACTACGTCTATGTAAGTAACTTTATCTCACTAATACATACAAGATAATCTACCTAATCACTATGTCACTTTAGACCTCCTGGTCCGGCACCGTATTGATGACTTGAGCTCTGGGAGCATAAATATTCATTAACAACATAATGCTCAAGTCATCAAGTCTTCTGAGTGCCCACGCTCTTGTTGAACAATTCAACGAAATCAAGAAATTTTTGGATTAATGTTGTAATTTAGTAAAAGAATGAATAATTAAATTTTTGACTTTTTTGACATTTTGGCTTAGCACTGGTATTCTTCTATCAACGTGCCATGCTCTTAATTCCAGGTGATAAAAGTAATGATAAATAATTCTTCACTCTGGCATAATATCACTGGTACAGTATTTTTTTTACGACAAATTGCTCATAATAAAGCTTTTTAGAGGTCACAATACAGTGTCCATAGCTATTCATGGCTAGTTTAATGGTGTAAATCAGTTGTGCAAGTCACTACAATGGTTACTTTTCATTGTTACTGAAGCATGTGTTTAGTAAAATTAAAATATGAGCTGTACGTTCCCTTGACAGTGCCCATCATTATATTACTGTTCATTTATCTTTTGTAGATCATGAGGTATTCATGTGATTTAAAACATTTGTTCATCCAATTACTACATGTATTGACTTTTGTCAGTACCAACATGTGCCTTTCTCCTGCAGATAATAAACACTTCATATAAAACATCATTTTCTGGGTTAGAAGAAGAATGTAACCTCTGTTAAACTTAAAACTTACTGTCGCCTAAATGATAATGCACAAGAGGCATTTTTAAGCTTGCTGTACAGTAAAAATGAGGGGATTCTCTTGATTCTACGAGTTTGATCTACTAAAGGGTAATTTAGTATACAGAGGGAATAAGAGAGATTGATATTATAACATGTAAAAGTACATGGAGGGGTAAACTTATCACAAAAGTCTTTGTATACTCACCATTTATTCATGCATAATTTACTGTAATTCTAAATGTAAGACTTTTTTGTAAACTAACAACAATAAAATACCTTGCACCATGCGGATGTGCCTTTCCCCTCTCGGCTCCCTCTTCAGTATGTTATGATGCCTCCTTCTCCGCAGCTGTGACTCCATTCAGGGCATAATGGCCATGGCTGCTTATTGAGCATCTTATATATGTTCTTTATAGTGGGGTCTGTCCAAAAACACATTCCCACTTCTGGTATCTGTGACCACGGTGCCTATACACAAGATAGTTCCAGTATTCATGGTCATGGTAGTAGGGGTATTTCCTATACAAACTCCTGGGTGGCACATGACATGCTCTTCATGGGGTGAGGGAACACCTATGGTGGCAAAACCTGTAATCTGTCTTTTAACTGGACATCAGCAGCAGCAGAATTCAAGGAGCCCCAAAGCAAAGTCAGGAAAGGTCCCCCAGTTTAACAGTAAATGCCGTAATACAAACAGTAGCATAACTACTTTTACATTATGGGATGGATAATGTCACGATGTGGGGTGTGGACCCACTGGGCCGTACCGCGTAGCGGGATGGCAGCTGGCCAAACAGGTATAGTACATAGTCTATAGTCCAGAAAGGGTACCTATGGCAACTCGGACAGTAGAAAGCAGGCTCGGCTGGGACCAGCCAGCAGGTAGACGTCAGGCGTGGAGTAGCAGAACACGACAACAGCTTCAGCACGGCACTTGACCAGGACAGCATGGGAAACAGGATACAGGAACTGGGAATACTTTGGAACTGGAAGACACTAGGGGACCATTAGCAAGACAAACTTACAATGAACAACACTCAGGCAAAGAACAAGAGGGCAGAGCCCTTTTTTATAGTCCAGTAGCATTCTGGGCTTGATTGCAGACTTCCTGCAATTATGCGCGCACTGGCCCTTTAAGACCATGCACGCTCGGGCGTGCGCGCCCCCTGGAGACAGTCTCGATACCAGGAAGTGAGTGCCGGCGCCTCACTTGGGGACGACGCTGCAGGGAACTCACATGTCCATGGCCGCGACCGTGGAGGGGTAAGTCAGAACGACGGGCCATGGCCATAGACGTTACAGATAATAATACCATAAATCAGCTATTCTGCACAAAGGAAACCCCACACAATAGCGCTAAATAGCAGAAAGCCATCTCTTTATTTTTGGACACAAAAAAGAACAACATGTCTGCACCTGACTTGGTGCCCCAGCATCTGGTTCCCATAGCAGTTACTATGGCTGCTAGTGTTAAAGCGCATATATCTGGGTTGTATGTTGAATGTTTTTGATTTTTGTCTTTATGACAGAGGAAACATTTGGGTAATGGGGTAATGGACTATGCCAGTCTTTGGCGTTTGTGGAGCAGAATTATAAATAATTGAAGGGTTGGCATCTTTTTAGACCATTTAATAGTTGAGCTGATTACTATTAGAAGTGTGAAGAAAGTTGATCCAGCGCTGCAGGTATGTGGTTAAAAAGGAACGTATTCCCAATTTTATTTTATCAAAAGATTAAAAATTCGATGTCAGGTGCATATGGGCATCAAGGCAGTATTAGGTGGATATTAAGCGCTTAATATCCACCTAAGGGTATGTGCACACACACTAATTACGTCCGTAATTGACGGACGTATTTCGGCCGGAAGTCCTGGACCGAACTCAGTGCAGGGAGCCGGGCTCCTAGCATCATAGTTATGTACGATGCTAGGAGTCCCTGCCTCTCTGCAGGACAACTGTCCCGTACTGTAATCATGTTTTCAGTACGGGACAGTTGTCCTGCAGCGAGGCAGGGACTCCTAGCATCGTACATAACTATGATGCTAGGAGCCCGGCTCCCTGCACTGAGTTCGGTCCGGTACTTGCGGCCGAAATACGTCCGTCAATTACGGACGTAATTAGTGTGTGTGCACATACCCTAATACTGCCTTGATGCCCATATGCACCTGACATCGAATTTTTAATCTTTTGATAAATTAAAATTGGGAATACGTTGCTTTTTAACCACATACCTGCAGTGCTGGATCAACTTTCTTCACACTTCTATTGTTTGCCGTGGACCGTTGCGGAGATCCGAGCGAGGCGAAGGTGTCAGGCGTTGGACTGGTGAGCTGGAGGTTTCCTCCCCCCATTCCTGATTACTATTACATAACTATGACAAGAGTATTCTCATGTTAGGTCAAGTTACATGGTCTATATTGGTCTATCCATAATGTTTTCAGTGCTTATTGTGTTAGCAATTACTCAGAATTAAACCTTTAAATGCCTGGGGTGTCAAGTAGAAAGCAGTAAGTTAGTGGCTTTGATTTATTTCATTTCAGGGTGAAAATGACAGTGTTCCCGATCTAGCTAAAGATATCTAATAAACCACTATGTAGTGTCTGGTTCTTTAACAATTTAATTTACATTCATTTGAACATTGTACAAATATTAAACAGATTCCAGCATGTGAATACTTAGAAAGCTGATATGAGAGAAAAGTCGAATAGCCTTTAATTGTATTTAGAAACTATAATGTATGGAATTAAGACTTATTCAAGCAGAACATAGTTGTATACACAAGAAACAGTAATACTACACCCTTGAACTACAATAAAGCACATTCTCTACATTGTAATCCATCTATGCAGATGTATTCACACTTTTAGAGAAAGCAACGTCATTAAATCAAAATGGATCCATAGAACTTGTAAATGTTGGGATTGGACTATAAATTGGGCTTAAAAAATTCTATTAATTGCAGTGGGAGAGGCTGATTGGTGTAAATAATATTTGAGCCGATACCAGTATTCAAAGTGAAATCTATGGAGGACATTCAATTATAATGTTTTCATATCTTTACAGGTCTCCGGAGCTTAATCTGAATTTATTGCTTTATTTCAATGCAGCTGTTAAATGTTGTGGTTGTGAGGGCCGCAGACCGCCGCCTTCCCTCACCTGCTGATGGCTGCGACCGCAGACCTCTCTCCTGTGGCTGACGTCTCCTTCCTTGGAGATGTCAGCACATCCGGCCGCTCTGCCCTGTAGTGTCGGCTAGGGGGTGCGCGCGCGCGCTCGTTCCCGGCCTTAAAGGGCCAGAGAACGCATATGTAATTAATTAATTATTCCCAGATCCCCATGGACTATAATAAGGGTCCTGCCCTTTCACTCCTTGCCTGAGCGTTGTTGTGTATTCCCAGGTTACTCTTGCAAATGGTCCTTTAGTCATATCCTGTTCCCAGTGTTCCAGTGCCCTGCTACTTGTATCCTGTGTCCCGTGCTGTGTTTGTTCCTAAGCCTTTTCTAGTGTTGGAGTTGCATTGTGACATCTGCTACGCCTGCTGTTATACACCACATCTGAAATTCACTTGGTTTTTAGTTTTCCAAAGTACAATACAAAAGTATACAACATCCCAATGATACAGTCTCACAGAGTTGTATACAGAACACAGAAAAATCTTGTACCTTTAGATATCAGAAACGTGCCTCGGACGTTGACTAAGTTATACACCACATCTGGTGTCATCCACTACTCCTGCTGTTATACACCACGTCTGGTGTCATCCGCCACTCCTGGTATCATCTGCCACGTCTGGCCCTACCTGCCGAGTCAAGTCCCATCTGTGTCAAAGCCTCTGCTACTGTCTGGGCTATCTCAGGTACGCTTGTGCTAAGAACTTTGTATAGACTGTGACTTCGCTAGCTGCCACCCCGCTACAGCGGAGCAGCCTAGTGGGTCCACATACCCCTAGATCATGACAGTATGCTCAGGCCATGGAACCTGCTGGCCAACCTAAGACTGCGGTACATCTGATGCAAACGGATATGCATGACCTGCGTGCACACCAGTATCAACTCCTCGTGGCAGTCTGCTACCTCTCAAGCAAGGAGAGTCCCCGGTAGGAGAGTATGGTATCTCCTTCCGTACACTGGCAGCAGAGTTGGCGTGGAACAATGAGGCATTGGTGGCGACCTTTTGGCAGGGACTGTCCTTGCACATCAAAGACGAGCTGGCAGCCCACGATCTTCCTTCTACCCTGGATGCTGGATGCTTATCCTGTTGGCTACCCGGGTCGACATGAGGATCCAGGAACATGCTCAGGAGGTTCGGCGGGAGAGACGGTGCCACAGACTGGCACCCTCGTTCCAGAGACCACTATTGCCTCCTCCTGTTACTCTACCTGAAGAACCTATGCAGGTAGACAGAATCAAACAGTGCAGATGCTCTTCAGGTCTGTGCCTGTATTGTGGCCTGACATGCCATTTAGTGCGGCAATGTGCACGAAAGCTGGGAAACTCCAGCACCTAGGGTAGGTTGGAGAGACAACCCTAGGTGGGACGACGCCAAACGTCAAAGCCTCTCCCAAGTTATCTGTTCCTGTGACCATCATCTCTGGAGAAACATCACACTCCTCCTCTGCCCATCTGGATCTAGGAGCAGCTGCAGACATTATCCAGCAGGATCAGGTGGATCGCCCACATCTACCCACAGTACTTCTGGAGAGACCCCTGGCTGTCGCCTCTGTGAATGGACTACCATTGCCTGATCCTATTGTGTCCATCACTAATCCACTGACACTACAAGTCAGAGTTCTTCACTTGGAACAGATCACCGTCATCGTTCTACCTAAAGCTATCAACCTTGTTCTGCTGGGCCTGCCATGGCTTTGTCTACATGCTCTGGTTCACGACTGGAGTTCTGGAGAAGTCCTCAAAAGGGGGCTCAGATGCCTTAGCCACTGCCTGCCACAGGTTCGTCCTGTTTTGCCTCCACTGCCTCAGTCACTCTCTGATCTACCGTCCCATTATGGTACTTCATCTTCAGTAAGAAGGAAGCAGAGACTCTTCCGCCTCATCGCATCTACGACTGCCCTGTTGAGTTACTTTCTGACCAAATTATGGTCAAGAATAAGTATCCCCTGACACTAATTTCAGAACTTTTCGATAGAATTCGTGGAGACAAGGTGTTCACAAAGCTGGATCTACACAGAGCTTATAACTTGATCCATATCCGCAAAGGTGACCACATTTAACACCCGGGACGGCCACTACAAATATCTCATGATGCCGTTTGGTCTATGTAACTCTCCAGCTGTGTTCCAGCTGTTTGTAAATTACATTGTCCGGGACTTGTTGTATGTCTGTGTGGTGGTCTATCTGGACGACATCCTGATTTACTCACCTGATTTGATAACGCATTGGAGGCATGTTCGCCAAGTCGAGGTTAAGGGGAAATCGTCTATATGCTAAACTCGAGAATTGTGTGTTTGAGAAGAGCTCTCTGTCTTTCCTGGGCTACATCATATCTGACCGTGGACCCAAGATGGACCCAGAGAAGCTGAAATCCTTCTTAGAGTGGCCACGTTCACAGGGCCTGCGGTCCATACAACGTTTTCTGGGATTCGGTAACTTCTACCAGCAATTTATCCCGAACTTCTTGTCTCTGTGTGCTCCAATCTCGGCCCTCACCAAGAACGGGGTGAACACCCAGGTTTGGCCTCCGGAGGCAGAATCAGCGTTTATTAATCAAATTTTAGAGAATTATCTTCGTCATTTAGTTTCCGCCCAACACGACATCTGACGGAATTCTCATACAACAATCACACAAGTGAGTCTACTGCTTCGTCTCCTTTGTACATTGTGTACAGACAGCATCCTCGAGTTCCTCTTCCTGTGAAAGCCATGACTTAGGTACCAGCAGCAAATTCTTCATTTGGGACTTTAATTCTGATCTGGCAGCAAACTAAGTCTGCGATTCTCAGGGCAGTGGACCGCATGAAAAATCATGCTAATAAAAGAAGAAAAGTTCCTTCTCAGTTTCCTCCTGGAGTCAAGGTCTGGCTATCCTCAAGTAACATTCATTTGAAGGTGCCCTCATACAAATTTGCTCCCAGGTTGCTCGGACCCTTTGAGATCCTGCAACAGATAAACCCTGTCTCCTATAAGCTTTGGCTGCCTCCTACCCTCTGAATCCCCAACTCCTTAAATGTGTCCCAGCTACAGTAAAACTCCTAGTCTTGCAATTGCTCCCAGTGGTTCATCTGATGTGTTTGACGTGAAGGACATCCTGATCTGCAAGAGGGTAGGAGGAAGGTCTATTTGGTGGACTAGAGAGAGTTTGGTCCTGAGGAGAGCTCCTGGGAACCAGAAAATAATCTTAATGCCGCTACTCTAGGTGCTGGAGTTTGGGGCGTAAGGGGGGGTACCGTAACGGCCACGGTCGCGGACCGCCGCCTTCCCTGCTGATGGCCACAGACCTCTCTCCTGTGGCCGACGTCTCCTTCGCCGGAGACATCAGCACATCCAGCCACTCTGCCCTGTAGTGTCTGCTAAGGGTCCCGTGCTCATGTGACACAACCCCATTTTAAAGGGACACTGAACAAAATAAATATACTGTATTCCTTTAGTTTTATTGTATGGGTAAAATGCTGTAGATGCTGCCTAAGCTTATGTTATTGTCAGATATTTCTGTAGAGGGAGGGTAGGATAGTAAATGAGAATAAACAATGAGATAAAGAAGAAGGGCCTACTTATGTATGTTTGCTTGAAGCACTGTGGTTCTGAGTTTATTCAACCAAGGGCAACATCTTCATGTGGTTTGTATGTTCTCCCTGTGTTTGCGTGGGCTTTCTCTGGGTTTTGTAGGTTCATCCAACAGTCCAAAAACATGCTGATAGGTTAATTGGCTTCATTTGACATTGGTCCTCGTGTACATGTGTCTGAGATAGGGAAATCAGATTTCAAGAAAGGCATCCAGGCCCCTTTTAAAGAGGCTCTGTCACCAGATTTTGCAACCCCTATCTGCTATTGCAGCAGATAGGCGCTGCAATGTAGATTACAGTAACGTTTTTATTTTAAAAAAACGAGCATTTTTGGCCAAGTTATGACCATTTTTGTAGTTATGCAAATGAGGCTTGCAAAAGTCCAAGTGGGTGTGTTTAAAAGTAAAAGTCCAAGTGGGCGTGTATTATGTGCGTACATCGGGGTGTGTTTACTACTTTTACTAGCTGGGCGTTCTGACGAGAAGTATCATCCACTTCTCTTCACAACGCCCAGCTTCTGGCAGTGCAGATCTGTGACGTCACTCACAGGTCCTGCATCGTGACGGCCACATCGGCACCAGAGGCTACAGTTGATTCTGCAGCAGCATCAGCGTTTGCAGGTAAGTCGATCTTACCTGCAAACGCTGATGCTGCTGCAGAATCAACTGTAGCCTCTGCTGCCGATGTGGCCGTCACGATGCAGGACCTGTGAGTGACGTCACAGATCTGCACTGTCACAAGCTGGGCGTTCTGAAGAGAAGAGGATGTTACTTCTCTTCACAGCGCCCAGCTAGTAAAAGTATTAAAAACGCCCCGATGTACGCACATAATACACGCCCACTTGGACTTTTACTTTTAAACACACCCACTTGGACTTTTGCAAGCCTCATTTGCATAATTACAAAAATGGTCATAACTTGGCCAAAAATGCTCGTTTTTTAAAAATAAAAACGTTACTGTAATCTACATTGCAGCGCCTATCTGCTGCAATAGCAGATAGGGGTTGCAAAATCTGGTGACAGAGCCTCTTTAAACAATTCACTGAATTCACAATGAAAACATCCTCTAGGAGTGAGTTTACAGTAAACCTCTTACAGTAAACAAATCTATGCTTGCGTAGAAACATTCTTTCCTCTAAACATAGTGGATGTCCTTACAGTTACAGTCCTGTGTTTAAAAAGATCTGTGTATTTTCCTTTGATATATTTATACATAGTTAGTAGGTCCCTCAGTCGTCTTTCTTCAAAACTAAATAACCCTAATATTAATAATCTTTCTGGATAATGCAGTCCACCCATTTCATGTATTATTTTAGTTGCGTCTTTGATCCTGCCCGAGCTCTACTATGTCGTTCTTATAAACTGGTGTCCAAAACTGTACATCCCTCATAAACCCATGCTGATATGGAATTATACGTTTATTTTTATTGAAATTGAAGTACTCCAGGATAGCAAGGCCCTTGTACACTGACCAATTTTCAGGCAAACGAGCTTTCATATAACAATCATTGCCGATAATTGCCCTGAGTTAACAGTGTAACGATCAGCAGATGAACGAGCGTTATATGAAAGCTACTTTGCCCGATAATTGGCCAGTGTAAAAGGGCCATTCTATCCTGGAGTACTTCAATTTCAATAAAAATAAACGTATAACTCCATTTCAGCAATTATCAGGGCAATTATAGGCAACGAGCGTAATATGAAAGCGAGTCGTAAACTAAAGTTATCAGCGAATTGTAAACTAAAGAAAAGACTAAGAATAGGTAAATTAGTTTTTGAAAAACATTAATGCATTATGCTGTGGATAAATAAATATTTCCTTAGTAAAGTGTTTATAAAGCATGAGCTTATCATATATGGCAGCATTTCGTTTAGAAGATACTCAGTCTAAGTGTATGTAGTTTTATGCAAGTATTTTATTGGATCTTTACGAAGAAGTGTATTCTATTTTAGGTACTGTGGCCTAAAGTACTCCCAAAAACATTTATTTTCTGATAACGTAAAAATTATCGTTTGTCGGTATTATATCCCCTCGTCGTGTAAACAAGCATCTACTAGTTATTATCAGACAAGACAGGAAGAAAGAAGGAAAGGCAAGCAATCTTGAAGTTGAACAAAGTTTATTACATGTAAATGCATGTCTTTCGAATGTTAATGACTCGCTATATCGACGATCGGTGCTTGTTTTTAACAATTTATCCTCACGTGTAAAAGGTCCCAGACTCATTCACTTTCTGTCTCCTTATAGTCATATATAAAATATTAGGTTTTAATTGGGAAGACCAAAGATTTGAGACTGTTTAAATCATGTGGTGATCTGACAACCAATGGGGGGAATTTATGAAGAGCTTTACAGCAGTTTTATGGCTTTGAAAAGTTGGAAATTATGGCGCATATTTGTGCAATAATTTGTGACTTTTCACCATTTTCCGACACTTTTTTATTAAAAAGATAGGGCGAAGTGGGAGTCACCCGCTATCACTATTCTGGGATATGTGGACCCACTAGGCCGCTCCGCCGTAGCGGAGTGGCAGCTGGCCAAACAACAGTCGATGCAAAAGTCTTAGCACAAGAGTACCTGTATGAGAGTCCAGACAGACACGAGATGTAGCAGACACTTTGGCTCAGATGATTCATGGCACAGATGACGCTTGGCATGGCAGATGATGCTTGGTGTGGCAGATGATGCTTGGCGTGGCATATGACACTGGACGTGGCAGATGATATTGTAGCAGATGGAACAGACACAACTCGTGTCGATTTCAGCTCAGGAACAAACACAGTTACAGGATACAGGAAACAGGATAGGGGACCACTGGGAACAGGATACAACTAAGAGACCATTTGCTTAACTAACATGGGAAGACAACAACAACGCTCGGGCAAGGAGAGGAAGGGTGAAGCCCTTTTTAAAGTACAGAGTGTAA
The DNA here is from genome assembly GCF_050947455.1 of Rhinoderma darwinii. Lineage (NCBI taxonomy): Eukaryota > Metazoa > Chordata > Amphibia > Anura > Rhinodermatidae > Rhinoderma > Rhinoderma darwinii. The sequence goes on from NC_134689.1 coordinate 274,998,762, forward strand.
AGGGAGTGGCTGGGGAATTTAAACAGGTGCGCGCGCTGGCCCTTCAAGGCTGGGAGTGAGTGCACGCGCGCCCCCTACAGGACACAGTGGAGAGGTGCAGCCGCGTGTGCCGGCGTCCCTGTGGGGGGAGACGCCGGCAGTAAGAAACTGTCCTGCGGTCGCGACTGACGATAATTAGGACGGCCTGATACATTTTTTATGTTTTACGCCAGAAACTGGTAGAAATTTTAGAGGAAATCTATGCCAGCTAATAGCTGTCATAGATTTCCCTTTCTGGCGCACGAACAGCAGAAGATGTAACAAATGTTTTAAGAGTTGTGCGCATGTTAATAAATTAGCTGCCTCTTACGCCTGTGAGTTTCATACTAAGACTGGCATATGAAATGCAAGAGTTATTTAATCTGCCACAATAGATTTTTCATTTTAGAATAATTTCAAACTACTTCCCCCCTCACAAGCAAATGTAAACTACCTGGCCCTTCCTCTAGAATTGGGTGCATCTACAGTATATCTACATAGGGAATATAGCAGTGATTATTTCCCTAAGACTTAAAGAGGCTCTGTCACCAGATTTTGCAACCCCTATCTGCTATTGCAGCAGATAGGCGCTGCAATGTAGATTACAGTAACGTTTTTATTTTAAAAAAACGAGCATTTTTGGCCAAGTTATGACCATTTTTGTAGTTATGCAAATGAGGCTTGCAAAAGTCCAAGTGGGTGTGTTTAAAAGTAAAAGTCCAAGTGGGCGTGTATTATGTGTGTACATCGGGGCGTTTTTACTACTTTTACTAGCTGGGCGTTCTGATGAGAAGTATCATCCACTTCTCTTCAGAACGCCCAGCTTCTGCCAGATCACGCTGTGACGTCACTCACAGGTCCTGCATCGTGTCAGACGAGCGAGGACACATCGGCACCAGAGGCTACAGTTGATTCTGCAGCAGCATCAGCGTTTGCAGGTAAGTAGCTACATCGACTTACCTGCTAACGCCGATGCTGCTGCAGAATCAACTGAAGCCTCTGGTGCCGATGTGTCCTCGCTCGTCTGACACGATGCAGGACCTGTGAGTGACGTCACAGCGTGATCTGGCAGAAGCTGGGCGTTCTGAAGAGAAGTGGATGATACTTCTCATCAGAACGCCCAGCTAGTAAAAGTATTAAAAACGCCCCGATGTACGCACATAATACACGCCCACTTGGACTTTTACTTTTCAACACGCCCAGTTGTACTTTTGCAAGCTTCATTTGCATAAATACAAAAATGGTCATAACTTGGCCAAAAATGCTCGTTTTTTAAAAATAAATACGTTACTGTAATCTACATTGCAGCGCCTATCTGATGCAATAGCAGATAGGGGTTGCAAAATCTGGTGACAGAGCCTCTTTAACCTACATTACAGAGACCATAGTTTACATACAGCTAAGTTTGTAGTTTAGGAAGATGTATTACTTTAGAGAGATGTATTACTTTACAGAGGTATTACTTTAGTCTGCATCAGGGGTAAGAACTCAATGTTTTGGTTTTCTACTATAAAGCCAGAGCTACCAATTTTTACGTTTATTTGCAGTTATGAGCTTTTTTCTAAATATGATAATGTGGCTCTAATAGCCAAATAGGAGGTAACTCTTTCTTTTCACTCTGGGCGGTGCAATGTTTTCTATATGACGCTGTCCAATTAGCATACAGCTTCTCCCCCTTCCTTGTCCAGCAACACAGCGTGATCATATATTATTCAGCTTCCATTCCCAAATGTGTTTTCAACTGTTGATACCTCCGGTTGTTTCACAGCTAGAACTGCAATCCTGATGTCGTATGAAAGATTAGAATCCCGTCTTTCATATGACACCAGAACCACTGTTCTAAGTGGTCCACATCCTGAGATCTGGCTGTTTTAAGTGATCCCCCTTCCCTTCAGCCTCAGGTCTTTGACACAGTGTGTGAAGCAGCTTCATGCTGATAGGACAGTGTCAGAGGCTGTGAGGAAGCTCCACCTCAGGAGAATCGCTGGTGTTGACACCCACTTGTCTAGTATTGGCTCATTTGCATATTAAGAAATAAGCGCATACCTTTTAACCCCTTAAAGACCAGGCCAATTAGAGTTTTTCATTTTCGCTTTTTCCTCCCCGCCTTCCAAAAGCCAAGTCTATTTCTTCGTCGACATAGCCATATCAGGTCTTGTTTTTTGCGGCACAAGTTGTAGTTTTTCGTGGCCCCATTTGTTCTACCTCATAATATACTGGGAATCCGAAAAAAAATTACTTGTTGGGTGAAATGGGCCAAAAACAACGATTATACCATTTTTGGGAGGGGGGGTGTTTTTACGGCGTCTATCAGGTGGTAAAAACTACATATTCACCTTATTCTACAGGTTGATACGATTAGGGGCAATACGAAATGTATATGTTTTGTTTTATGTTTTACCACTTAAAAAAAAAAATATTTGCTAAAAAAAATAATTTATTGTGTCACAATATTCTGAGAGCCATAACTTATTTATTTTTCCATCAATTGTGTGGGGCGAGCTGTAGTTTTCACCGATACAATTTTTGGATACATGCGACTTTTGAACACTTTTTATGCCTTTTTTTTTGGAGAGCTAAGGTGACCAAAAAAAAACAGCAATTTGCACGTTTTAAATATATATTGTTTCTACGTGGTCCACCGAGCGGGTTAAATAATGCTAGATTGTGATAGTTCGAACTTTTACCAACGCGGCGATACCAGTTATGTTAAATTTTATTTTTTTAACATTGCTTTAGGGAAAAATGGGAAAAGGTTTTTTTTTTTAACTTCTAATATTTTTTTTTTTTGGAACATTATAAAAATCTTTATTTAACAGTTTTTTAACTTTTTTTTATTAGTCCCTCTCGGGCACTTGAAGCAGCGATTGTTGGATCGCTTACATGATATACTGCAATACAAATGTGTTGCAGTATGTCGTGATTCCGACAGTTTCCTTTGCAGTCCTGCCGTGTTTGAGGGGGCGCTCCCTCTATGGGAGTTACGGAAACAGCGTAGCTCAGCGAGCTACGCTGTTTCCGTAATTCATGGTTGGGAATCACACATTTCAGCCACAACACAGAGCAGTAGAACGGGGTTTAGGGGACCCCGTTGTAGAGATAGGTGCGGGTCCCAGAGGTGGGACCCACATCGATCTGACATTTATGACATATACTGTGGATATGTCATAAATGTCTCTCATGGGAAAACCCCTTTAACCCAAGAATCATGAAAAAGACAAGCAGTGCATATGTCCTAGATAGTTATGGCTATGGTAGTGTTATCCAGCAACAGAAGGGGCCCCAGTCTAATTTTTTATATAGGCCCAAATAAAATCTATTTATGCCCCTTCTCCCCTTTTACCTTAGGCCGGATTCACACGAGTGTGTTTGATCCGTGATATATGGTCCGCATGTCGGGCGCATTTCCCAGACCGAACACACTGCAGGGAGCCGGGCTCCTAGCATCATAGTCATCTATGACGCTAGGTGTCACTGCCTCGCTGTGGAAAACTGCTCTGTACATGATTACAGTATGGGACAGTTTTCCCGCAGCGAGGCAGTGACTCCTGGCATCGTACATAACTATGATGCTAGGAGCCCGGCTCCCTGCAGTGTGTTCGGTACGGGAAATGCGGCCGACATGCGGACCGTATATCATGGACCGAAGACACTCGTGTGAATCCGGCATTAAAGAGGCTCTGTCACCAGATTATAAGTGCCCTATCTCCTAAATAATCTGATTGGCGCTGTAATGTAGATAACAGTGGTTTTTATTTTGAAAACCAATCATTTTTGACCAAGTTATGAACAATTTTAGATTTATGCTAATTACTTTCTTAATAGACAATCGGGTGTGTTTTTACTTTTTACCAACTGGGCGTTGTATGACGCTGACCAATCAGTGACCAATCAGCGTCACACACTTCTCATTGTTCCAGCCCAGCTTCTTTCACTGCACAATCACACTGTGCACAATCCCGCTGTGCTGTGGATCATGCTGTAACAATGGGCTGGAACAATGAGAAGTGTATGATACTGATTGGACGCTTGATTGGTCACTGATTGGTCAGCATCATACACTTCTCTTCACATCGCCCAGTTGGTAAAAAGTAAAAACACGCCAGTTGTCTATTAAGAAATAAATTATCATAAATCTAAAAAAAATTATAACTTGGTCAAAAATTATCGTTTTTCAAAATAAAAACCACTGTTGTTATCTACATTACAGCACCGATCATATTATGTAGGAGATAGGGCACTTATAATCTGGTGACCGAGCCTCTTTAAACACATTCAAGAAATGGGAGAGTGAAAAGCGGAATGATCAATGGCGCAGCCGTGATAAAACAATTTTTAATTGTACAAATAAAACAACAGCGGTGTGTTTCAAGGCCGTACCGGCCCCTTCATCAGGTTAGGTACAAGTGATATAACAACTCTTAATCCATGCTATTGTATAGCGGGCTGAAGAATCGGTAGTCACAACGACTACCGGGTCAGGGGTATAGGTCAAACGTTCACTTGCATAAATGAGGTCTGGCGAGGAAACGTAAAATATTAATGATAGCAATAACAATAAAATACATAATAGTGTAGAAGTCCATCGTTATAAAAAGTAAGCATTTTTACAACAAGGTAAAAATAAAATAAAAAATAAGAATAAAATTCACAATAAAATTCGTAATAAAAATCCTTATAAACCTATGTCCGGAGTGCTACCTGACACAAATTAGTATGAAAAACGTATATGTATATATATATATATATATATATATATATATATATAACACATTGTCTTGTATGAAATTTCCTGATATTTTAAACTGGCTTTTAAAGAGAAGGGGGTGAGAGTTTCACAATAGACAATAATAGAAAAGGTATTTTTGTCATGGGCTACTGTTTTTTTTTCCACTTTGTGACCAAACACCTAGTGAGTTTCAAAGACAACAGCAGACATTCTCACTTTCTTCTGTATAAATAAATGTGTACTTCACTAGAACTGAAAATTCCCACCACACTTTACTTTTTTGCAGAGATTCATTTGACAATCTAGACAAGTATGTGGATTGCATGGCAAAGTTTCACTGTCTGTTTTCCAAAGCATTCATGCTGGCATCTTGACTCTAATGTTCCTAGTACACGGCCTAATATGGGCCATGTAAACGAGCGCCGATCAGCGAGACAGCTCGTTGATTGGCGCTTGTTTGCTTCTTTTAAAAGGAGCAATGCTTGGTTATGTATGGGGACGAGTGATCGTTACTACGATCGCTCGTCCCGATACATTTCTATATTGTCGGCAGCACATCTCCTTGTTTATACAGGAAGATGTGCTGCCGACAACGCCAATATTTAAACTATACAATCAGCTGTTGAACGAGCGTTTTCCCGATAATTGGCCCGTGTAAAAGGGTCTTAACAGATGTTACAGACAAACAAATAATGATGTGATTATAAAAGAATGGAGGGTGTGGGTAATTTAACAAAAAAAAAAACATAATCATTAAATTCCAAGTACATGTTTATATAATTAATCCTTTACTTTGGTTTCAATGGCTAGCAGAGCATCATATAGCATATCAGAGTTTTACAACTGAGATAGTAGATTAGGTTCTATCATATCCAAAATTACTTAAAAAGTTTGATAGACTTTAAACATTTTATTCCCCGACATATAAAAACAAGATTATACCTCTCTACATGTAAAATCATTGGTTTCCTCACAATATCCATCTAGTTGAAATTCCCAAAATATTGAACTGATTCTATTGTGTAGAGTTGTCAAATGCTTTGTAATACTAACAACTGGCTGTGATGGTATTTGTATTAAGTGTGCCTTTGTGAGAGTGGAAGGAAAGCAAATAAAACAGAGCATAATCCTATTTAATTAAGAGTTGTTAATTATAAGTTGACGACTATCTTAGACTGGATCTGGCCATTTTGTTTGATGTGTGTTTCCAGGCTTTCTTGTGCATCCAGTCAATGCAATGTTTATTCAAGAAAATTGTACATATGGGTACGCATGGCTGGGTTACCACTTCATGACATCCGTAGACACTTAACAAAACAAATGGCTCTGAGGGCTAAGCATACATTTAAACCTCTAATCTTTTCACATCCTAGACCTGTCAACTGATAATCTAGCAAGCTCTGAAGATTTCATCACATTACATCTAACAGATGTTTGACTGAAAATGCATATAGTATATATTGTACACATTACACTTTAGATAATAAAGTAAAAAAATTAAGAATTCATGACAAGGTAAAGGTGTCCAAAGATTCAGACTGTTCTCATAACTCCCATCTCCACGGCTATTAAATGGGAATTTCACCTATAGTTATCTTTTGATGTGTCATAAAGACAAGGCAATAAAAAATAATGATGGTGGTCTCTAAGACTTTGTTCACACCATGTTCGGAGCAAGAACGTGAAGTACAACTGAGGTAAGCTGTTTTCACATTGGTGTTGTGTTCCATTGGGTTTCCATTGCTTTTTGATAGCAAGAATATATTTGTCTGCCTCATTAGTTTTGGCATTAAAAAAATTAATAAATGAAACAGAAAGCCCACAGAAACCTAAAGGACCCATTATAAGTCAATGGAATCCATCAGAATTTGTTAGAACCACTTTAAAAGTAAAACAGGATCCATGGCGCTAATGTTATTAGACTGTATGCCAAAAGAAAACTCTGTATACACTAGCTCTAAAGATACAGAAACATTACAGTATACATTTGTATACATTTTTTTGTAAACAAATACATCAGATGTATGGTCCAAATGTGATGTGAACAGAGCCTAAGGTGGGATGCTCATACATTTCCAGAATGAAGGAGACTTGAGACTCATTTGCCACAAATTTTTCAGAGGTGACATTGATTTCATGTGCAAAAGTTTGTTTTTTTACAGAGTGCCAAGATCTCTTTTTTTCTGAAAATGTTTTGGAGTTGCAGTTTAGGGCATGACCACACGTGGCGGATTTCCTCCGCAACTGTCCGCATCAATGCCGCACAGAATCTGCGTTGCAGATTCTGCTGCGGATCTGCACAAAATGTGCAGTAAATTGATGCGGACTAGCTGCTGCGGACTGCGGGAAAAGTGCTTCCCTTCTCCCTATCAGTGCAGGATAGAGAGAAGGGACAGCACTTTCCCTAGTGAAAGTAAACGAATTTCATACTTACCGGCCGTTGTCTTGGTGACGCGTCCCTCTTTCGGCATCCAGCCCGACCTCCCTGGATGACGCGGCTGTCCATGTGACCGCTGCAGCCTGTTATTGGCCTGTGATTGGCTGTAGCCGTCACTTAGACTGAAACGTCATCCTGGGAAGCCGGACTGGAGACAGAAGCAGGGAGTTCTCGGTAAGTATGAACTTCTATTTTTTTACAGGTAGCTGTATATTGGGATCGGTAGTCACTGTCCAGGGTGCAGAAACAGTTACTGCCGATCGCTTAACTCTTTCAGCACCCTGGACAGTGACTATTTACAGACGTCTCCTAGCAACGCTCCCGTCATTACGGGAGCCCCATTGACTTCCTCAGTCTGGCTGTAGACCTAGAAATACATAGGTCCAGCCAGAATGAAGAAATGTCATGGCAAAAAAGCAAGACGCATCCGCAGCACATATAACATGTGCATGACAGCTGCGGACTTCATTGCGGAACTTAGAATATCCATTGAAGTCAATGGAGAAATTCCGCCATGAGTCCGCCACTGCTCCGCAACAGACAGAGCATGCTGCGGACACCAAATTCCGCTCCGCAGCCTATGCTCCGCAGCGGAATGTTACGCATCGTCTAAACGAACACTTCTAAATAGAAGTGGAAGTCAATGCAGAAACGGCTCCGCTGCGGATTAACGCTGCGGAGTGTCCGCAGCGGAATTTAAGTGAAATTCCGCCACGTGTGAACCCAGCCTTACAGATACCCAGTAATTTTATCTTCTGACATATTATAAAACATGTCGGGGAACATCACTTAATTCGAGTAAAACTATACTATACTTGTAAAGATGAGCCAAAAATGTATAGTCGTAAGGGTATTGGTGTTATGAATTATTAGACAAAAGCTCTCTTAGCAACCCTTAACTTATGTCTATAGCAAACTTTTATGGTGTTGTGCTACTTCTCAACATTGTATCCTAAATCATGGTGTGCTCGACTGCTGTAAAGGAGCCCCATGTTCCTGCACTTCGCAAAACTTTTTTTGTTTTATTAACCCAGAAAAAGGCAAAAAAACAAAAATTGATGGTCTATCCTAAGGAAAGACCATTAATATCTGATTGGTAGGGGTCCGACTCTCGGCACCCCTGCCAATCAGCTGTTTTGAAGGGGCCACAGCGCTCGTAAGAGGGCTGCTTGCCCTTTATTTCCTTTACTGCTCACTGTGAATCCCTGACACACTTGTAGTGGCGGTTCACAGTGCTACAGCCTTCTCCCACTCACTTACATGGGAGAAGGCTGTAATACTGTGAACTGCCGCTACAAGTGTGTCAGCGATTCACAGTGTGGGTAGTAAAGGAAATAAAGGGGAAGCATGACTGCGGCTCCTTTAAAATAGTTGGTCAGCGGGGGTGCCGTGAGACTGATGAGATATTGATGGCCTTTCCTGAGAATAGGCTATCAATTTCTTATAACTCCAAAACCCTTTAAAAAAAAATTTTACACAGAAAAATAAACAGCAATCAATAGTTAGCCACACAAGACGTGATACATCCATGCAATCATACAGTCAAGGAAGAGTCAAATAGATTGTATAATATAGTCCACAATTTTTTTTCTCCAAGTCTGGGTGTCCAGGTGTGTTGACATAGTCCTTATCGGCGATATAGTCAGTATGTTGCCATCAACAATAAAGAGTAAAAGAAATTATTTTTGTTGCCCCTCAATTATAGTTTCTAGGTCCAATTTCACACTCCAAGCAGCAGGTATAATTAGAAGGTGATGCACCAAGGGGAGTGTGACATTAATCCATGGGTCACCTACCCAAAAGTGTCCACTATTATGACAGCGACATATGAAGGTCCCCTATCAGTATTTGCTCTGGGTACCATGTGGTGGTCTCGAAGCAGGTGCATATTTATTTTTTTTAATATAAACTAGGAGAAAGGAGAAAAAGTGGCCCGAGTGTTGTAAAAAAGATTTAACTCTTCTCTCTTTGTGTTCGCCCGCCTCTAACCAGTCAATTTTCATTAGAAATTAGAACTTTTTCTAGAAATATCCAAAGGAAGGGGACCTGAGGTTGTAGAAACCTGTAAAATAGCCTTTGTTCTTGCTGTTGTTATTAGGTGAAGCAAACAAAAATCATTCTACTTATAGTGTGGCTATCATTATCAACGTAGATAAATATCGCCCATGCAGAGTTAAAGGGAAGCAAGTGAACCAAGTGCTGGGTCGCAAAAGTTTTTAGTCTAGTCCAAAATGCCAATGATACAGTGTTGCTTCTGGCATGCCACATTTGAAGAGACTCTGTCAGCAGTTTATCAATTCCCTATCTCCTAACTAACCTAATAGGTGCTTTGCTGCTGATCACTACAGTGTAAATTGTGTTTCAAAAAACTTTTATTATTTGCAAAGTTATGTGCATTTTTCTAAATATGATAATGTGGCTGTAATAGCCAAATAGGAGGTGACTCTTTCTTTTCACTTTGGGCAGTGTAATGTTTTCTGTATGACGCTGTCCAATCATCATACAGCTTCTCCCCCTTCCCTGCCCAGCAACACTGCATGATCATATACAGTTAGGTCCAGAATTATTTGGACAGTGACACAATCTTCATGATTTGGGCCCTGAATGCCACCACATTGGATTTGAAATGAAACAGCTGAGATGCAATTGAAGTGTAGACTTTCAGGTATAATTCAAGGGGTTGAACAAAAATATTCTGTGAAACGTTTAGGAATTGCAACCATTTTTCTACACAGCCTCCTCATTTCAGGGGCTCAAAAGTAATTGGACAAATTAATATTACCAGAAATAAAATGTGTTTTTTTTTAATACTTTGTAGAGATTCCTTTGCAGGCAATGACTGCCTGAAGTCTGGAACCCATGGACATTACCAAACGCTGGGTTTCCTCCTTTGTGATGCTTTGCCAGGCCTTTACTGCAGTGGTCTTCAGTTGTTGCTTGTTTGTGGGTCTTTCTGCCTTAAGTTTTGTCTTAAGCAAGTGAAAAGCATGCTCGAGCGGGGTGAGATCTGGTGATTGACTTGGCCATTGCACAATATTCCACTTCTTTGCTTTAGAAAAAACTCCTGGGTTGCGTTCGCAGTATGTTTTGGGTCATTGTCCATCTGTACTGTGAAGCGCCGTCCAATCAACCTTGTTGCATTTGGTTGAATCTGAGCAGAAATTATATCCCTGAACACGTCAGAATTCATCCGGCTGCTTCTGTCTTCAGTCACATCATCAATAAACACTAGTGACCCAGTGCCTTTGGCAGCCATGCATGCCCATGCCATCACACTGCCTACACCATGTTTTACAGAGCATGTGGTGTACTTTGGATCATGAGCCGTTCCAAGTCTCCTCCATACTTTCTTCCTCCCATTATTCCGGTACAGGTTGATCTTAGTTCCATCTGTCTAAAGAACGCTGTTCCAAACTGGGCCAGCTTCTTTAGATGTTATTTGGCAAAGTCTAATTTGGCCTTTCTATTTTTGAGGCTGATTAATGGTTTGCACCTTGTGGTGAACCCTCTGTATTTGTTCTCATGAAGTCTTCTCTTTATGGTAGACTTAGATACTGATACACCTACTTCCAGGAGAGTGTTCTTCACTTGAGTAGATGTTGTGAAGGGATTTTTCTTCACCATGGAAAGGATTCTGCGATCATCCCCCACTGTTGTCTTCCATGGACGTCCAGGCCTTTTGGAGATCACCAGTGTGCTCTTTTTCTTCAAGAATGTACCAAACTGTTGATTTGGCCACTCCTAAAATTTGTGCTATCTCTCTGATGGATTTCTTCATTTTTTTCAGCCTAACGATGGTCTGCTTCACGTGCATTCAGAGATCCTTTGACCTCATGTTGTGGGTTCACAGCAGCAGCTTCAAAATGCAAATGCCACACCTGGAATCAACTCCAGACCTTTTACCTGCTTAATTGATGATGGATTAATGAGGGACTAGCCCATGCAGCCCATTAAATAGCTTTTGAGATAATTGTCCAATTACTTTTGGTCCCTTGAAAAAGAGGCAGCTACATATTAAAGAGCTGTAATTCTTAAACCCGTCCTCAAATTAGGATGTGAATACCCTCAAATTAAAGCTGAGAGTCTGCACTTTAAGCCCATATTGATTAAATAACTGTATATTCAATTTATTTTGATAAACAGCTAAAATGCCAAAACTTGTGTCACTGTCCAAATAATTCTGGACCTAACTGTAGTATCAAGCTTCCATTCCCGGCTGTGTATTCAACTAGCGATATCTCCGATTGTGTCACAGGTAGAACTGATCCTGGTGTCATATGAAAGATTAGAATCACCTCTCATATGCCACCAGAACCGCTGTTGAAGGTGGTCCACAGCCCGAGATATGGCTATTTGAAGTGATCCCCCTTCCCTCCAGCCTCAGTCTCTCACACTGTGTGAAGCAGCTTCATGCTGATTGGACGGCGTCAGAGGCTGTGAGGTAACTCCACCTCAGGAGAATTGCTGCTGTTACCTCCCAGTTGTCTAATAAAGGCTCATTAACATATTTAGAAAAATGCTTATAACTTTGCAAATAATAAATATTTTAAAACAAATCACACTGTAGTGGTCAGAAGCAAAGCATCTATTAGATTAGTTAGGAGATAGGGAATTGATAAACTGGTGACAGAGTCTCTTTAAAACAGCAGGGAGTATTATAAGGACCCATCCTATGTTTCCTTGGGGGTGTAGGCTCCATGCCCCAATTTGAATTCAGTGTAACATGCAGATGGCAAGACCATGCACCATGTAAATGGCCTTTAGGATGATAAATGGCATCAGCTCTGGATCCACCCTACCATTATTTCGAACTAGTGTTAGAAGTAGTCCATGCTTCTTTTAAAACACAACATTATCTTGCGGGCCTTAGAAGCAGCTAATTGACATTGCATGCTGTTTTTTTATTCTATGATCTACAAGTACACATAGATCCTTTAGTACTAGTGACTCTGCCAGTGATACATGCAGATTATTAGCAACCAAATTCATAGCTGTAGATTTATCCACATTGAATCTCATTTGCCAAGTGGATACCCAGACACTCAGTGTGTCCAAGCTGGCTTGTAATTTATGAACATCTTCCATACACTGAACAAAACTGGTTGCAGCACTTTGCTCAAATTTAACTGAAGGACCAGATCTACATTCTTCCAATTAAGTATTTTAATTGATATGTTAACAGTACTGACACAGTCAGTTTCAATTGGTCATTTTTAATGCCATAGATTTAAAAATTATCAGTCATCAATAATCCTTATGTCCATAGTCAGCTTAAACTACATTAAAGTCTTATCGTTTTACATATATTTTTAAACCATGGGATTTTTGCGTTGCTTTAGTCAATTTAAAATTCTGAGTAAAGGTCCTTTTACACTGGCCAATTATCGGGCAAACGAGCGTTCATAGAATGCTTGTTCCCGATAATTGACCTGTGTAAACAAGGCAGCGATTAGCCGCATGACTAGCAAGCATCAGCTTATCGTATTATTTCAAATAATGAAAATATTATAGTATCCCTGTGTAAACAGGAAGATGTGCTGCCGACATGATAGAAATGTATGGGGACGAGCGATCGGAGAAACGAGCGCTCGTCTCCATACTAGCTCCTTGCGAAAGGAGCAAACGAGCGCCGATCAACAAGTTGTCTCATCGATCGGCGCTCATTTACACGGCCCAGGTCGGGCCGTGAGAGTGCAGCAGTTCTGACCTCTGACATTGTGTGGACACAATGATGTTAAACATGTCGCTGAATTTAATCCTTCATTAGATGAATCACATATATATCTGTAATGAATTGTTTTGTGTTCAAATGATCCGTAAAGTGATTGGTTAAACTGTTACTTAGCCAGAAAGGTATTTTCATCCCCATTGAACAGCACATTAGTGTTGTTTGCAGCAAATGACAGAAAGAACTTTAAATGACATCTCCAAACATTCTAATTAAACTAATTACACTACTCTATGTTCTATTCAACAAATGCCTGATAAATCTTTAGATTCACAAAAGAGACTGCTGAGACTTGTCAGACTTGGATTAGTTGTGATTTGATCGCTTCTACCACTGTTTACCTTTGGTGAAGGGAAAATGCAAAAGATTGGGAAAAAAAAGATTTGAAATATTTTTTTTAAAAAACTGAGTATATGAGATAGTAAAGAAATATTCGGCATACAAGGTGATGATTTTAGCAAATCTTTCGGTTTTATTTTATCAAAAATTGATGCCAGAGGTTTAGTGCGACGTTTTGGACCTTCATCAGGCACTTGTACCTCCCGGTGTCTGGTTCATCAAGTCGTTGGCGCTGCGTAGATTAGTAGCAGTTTACTGCTTTTTTATGGCGCTCAAGTATTAGTATATGAGTTGTTTTCATATTTATATGATAGGGTTAACATTAACAAATATACTCCTTTCTTATAGTTCACTATCCTACATCCCTTCCCCATTTTTTAAAACATACACAAAAAATTAAACCTTCCACTCTATTTCCATACCTACTGCATACTGTTAATTTGGTCCTTGCTCATAATAAATAAGATCAGAATAGGATATAATTTCAGTTACTGAAATAATAGATATGGATAAGTATTTAGGGGTTTTTACACTGGACGATTATCGGGCAGACGAGCGTTAATATAACGCTCGTTGCCGATAATTGTCCTGTGTAAACAGGGGAACGATCAGCAGATGAACGCGCAAATGCTCGATCATCTGCTGGTTGTATCGTTTAAAAAAAGTAAAAGATTATCGTTGTCGACAGCACATTTCCCCTGTGTAAACAGGGAGACGCGCTGCCCACATGATAATAATGTATGGGGACGAGCGTTGGGAGTAACGACCACTCTTCCCCATCCATAGCTCCGTGTGACAGGAGCAAGCGAGCGCCGATCAATTATGTCTGCCAGTCTTAAAGGCCCTTTAACCCCTTCCCGACATTTGCCATATGGATAAAGTCCTGGACAGCTACTGCTTCCCGCATTTTGCTGTATCCATACGACAAATGCATGGCACCGGCTCAGAAGCTGAGTCGGCGCCATCATCACTGGATGTCAACGGTGTATTACAGCTGACATCCGACTGTAATGGTGGGGACCCAAATTAGCTTAGATCCCTGCCATTAACCCCTTAAATGCAGCGGTCAAACGCGATCGCTGCATTTAAGTTGTTTGCAGCTCATCGGCACCCCAGCAATGAAATTGTAGGGGTTCCGGCGGCTGCAATGGCAACCAGAGGCCTAATACTGGCCTCCCGGTCTGCCTAGTTTGGAAACCTTCCAGGCCCCATCCAGAGGCGTGGCCTGAAAGGCTTCCAAAGCCGATGGCAAGATGGCGCCGGCTCAGGAGCTGAGCCGGCGTCATCAGTGGTGGATGTCAACTGTATATTACAGCTGACAACCACCTGTAATGGCATGAACCGGAGCTAGCTTTGATTCCTGCCATTAAACCCTTACATGCGAAAGCGATCGCTGCATCTTAGAGGTTGCTAGCAGATTGGCAGCCCTGCCATGCAGGGCTGCCGACTGCTGCTATGGCAACAGGAGGCCTAACAATGGCCTCCTGCTCTGCCATTACGGAAGCCGATTAGGCCCCGCTGGGAGGCGAAACCTAATCGGCTTGCTGTCAGTGAATGACTGACAGATCTAATACATTGCACTACATAGGTAGTGGAATGTATTAGAAAAAAACAAATCAGACAGTTGGACCTCCAAGTCCCGTAGTGGGACTTGAAAAAAAGTGTATAAAAAGTGTAAAAAAAAAAAAAAAGTCAAAAAAAGTTTTAAAACATATAATAAAAGTTTCAAGCAATAAAATAAGACACAATCAACGTTTTCCCTTTTTGAAGTCCTTTTATTATTGAAAAAAATAAATAAACCATGCATATTTGGAATCGCCGCGATCATAACGGCCTGAGCTATAAAAATATGATGTTATTTATTCCACGTGGTGAACAGTGTAAAAAAAAAAAGTCAAAATCTATACCAGAATTTCTGTTTTTTGGTCACTTTGCCCTACAAATATTGGAATAAAAAGTGATCAAAAAGTCGCACGTATCCAAAAATGGTACCTATATAAACTATAGCTCATCTCGCAAAAAACAAGCCCTCATATAGCTCCATCGACTAAAAAAATGAAACTAAGGCCTCATTCACACGACAGGGTTTCCCGGCTGGGTGCCGGCCGTTCATAAATCGGCCGGCACCCGGCTGCATTAGGAATAATAGACCCCTAATGGGGCTATTCACACAACTGATTTTTTGACGGCCGGGAAAACCGGCCGTCAAAAAATAGGACATGCTCTATTTTCGGCCGGGTACCCGGCCGCCCGGCTCCCATAGAAGTCTAAGGGGCCGGGTAATACACGGCCATCACCGGAATGTGTCCCGAGTGATGGCCGGGTTTTCCGTCGCTTGCGCTCTATCTCCTCCTCCTCACAGCGCAGAGTGCATGTGAGGAGGAGGAGTTGATGCCATTCGGACGAATGGCTGTACGCTGTACACTGTGTGGCAGGGCCGGGGTGTACAGCAGGTGGAAGGGAGCTCTGCGCTGGCTCCCTTCCCCTACTTGTTTTAAAAGCGCCCTGGCCCGGCGACACCTTCCATGGCGCCGCTAGCAGCTGCTGCGGCTGCTACTACTGTAGCGACGCCACTATAGCAGAGCAGGGAGGTATCTCCCCGCTCTGCTATGTGCTAGCTCCATTTTAGCTCCCTGAAGGAGCGGAATCCCCGTGTGTTCGGGGCTTCCGCTCCTGGACAGAGCGCTTGATGTCTCTGTCCATATCTGGGCAGTGACATCAGGGGAAACTCCTGAAGCGGATTCCCCGAACACATGGGGATTCCCCTTCAGGAGTTGCCGCTGATGTCACTGTCCAGATCTGCCCGGCCCGGAACGGATGCAAAAAGAATGCAAACCGGCCGGGAAAAATGGCCAATTTTACCGGCTGATACTCGGGCTCGGGCGGGACCCGGTCGTGTGAATCCCGCCTTATGGTTCCCACAACTTGGCGACAGAAAAAATACATTCTTTTGACAAAAGTAATTTTATAGTGCAAAAAGTTGTAAAACATAAAAAAGTGGTATAACTTAGGTATCGCCGGAATCGGTCTGACCCGCAGAATAAAGTTAACATGTAGTTTATAATGCATGGTGAACGCTGTATAAAAAAACCTAAAATAAACTATGCCAGAATTGCTCTTTTATGGTCACCTTGCCTCCCAAAAAATAGGGTAAAAAGTGATCAAAAAGTCACATTTACCCCAAAATGGTACCAATAAAAACTATAGCTTGTCCGGAAAAATCCCAGCCCTCATAACACTACGTCTATGAAAAAATAAAATTAGTTAAGGCTTCCATAAATCAGGAAATAAAAAATATGCAGTTGTGCAGGCCCGAGGGGAACAATTCTTCTGTTTCAAGAGGCAAATTACCAAGTCCTTAAAATTAGGGAACAAGGAAAGGGAGGGCCCAAACATTTCTGCTGGAAGCGAGGGTGCCCGTATTATACTAGGACAATACTTCCCAGCAAAATTCCCCAAACTGCAAAGGTGCGGAGTGCGGACCAAAAGGGGGATAAGGAAGGACATTTTCAGTGTGACACTGGCCTGTGCAGAAAGGATTGCTCCACAGCGTAACACACATCTATGGATTATTTTACAGTTTTTTAATAACCCAATTATTATACCACCTGACTATGCCCCCGATGTACTCTGCCCTGCTTACATATGCCCCACATTATAAACGGATACACCAGCAATACTTAAAGGAACAGTGTCATGGCAAATAATTTTTTTTATATGTTAAAGATGTTAGTGCTTTAATAAAAACGTTTTTATTCATTTGTGTGTTTGTGTTTTACTTTTTCTTATTTTTACACTTTTTCTTCCCTATGGGGGCTGCCATTTTTTGTTCCATTTCTGTGTGTGTCGATTAACGACACACACAGACATGGAGTACGGCAGCCACAGTCCCATAGGGACTGTGAACGGCTCCCGTCCCATTCACGTCCGTGTACGGCGTCTGTGTGGGAACTGCGCATGCGCCGCTCCCACACAGTCCTATTCGAAATTGGCGCCGTCCGGCGCCATTTTCCTGTGGACCGGAAGTCGCGGCCGGACTGTAATATTACTACTTCCGGTCGCGGCTTCCGGACTTGTGCACATGGAACAGCGGCAGCAAACGGAGCGGACGGGCCAGAGGGAGCCGCGGCGGCAGGAGCAGGTAAGAGATTTCAATGTATGTTAGTGTTTGTGTGTGTTTACTACTATATGTAAACCTACTACACTGTGGGTTACCTCAAAAAATGGCGACACGCAGTGTAGCAGGTTAAACCTTTCAAACCCCTCGTTTATCCCGGCACTAGCCAGGATAAAGGAGGGGGGGATGCTGAGAGCTCACTAGAGCGAGGGCTTTTAACCCAATGTTGCAATGCTGCAATTTTGGGAACAGCCCCATCTAGTGGCCAAAAATGGGTAGTATTATAAATTAGAAATAATTTATAATATTACATGGCTCGTGCCAAAAAAAAAAAAAAAAATTTGAACAATGTTTAATCACCCACACACTAAATGTTTAATTTTTTAAAAAAAAACATGTTTTTAGGGCAACACCATGCCTTTAAACAAATCTACTACCACTACTACCACCACGCTCCAAAAGCCAAATGGCGATCCCTCCCCTCTGAACCCTACAGCGTGCCCAAACAGCAGTTTACTTTCACATATATGGCATTGCCATACCCGGGAGAACCCTTTTAACAATTTTTGGGATGTGTGTCTCCAGTGGCACGAGCTGGGCATGACATATTTGCCACTGAAATAGCATATCAAGGGAAAAAAATGTATTTTTACTTTGCACCATCTGCAGCGCAATCATTTTTGGAAAAGTCCTGTAGGGTGAAAATGGTCACTACACCCCTTAATTAATGCCTTGAGGGGTGTAGTTTCCAAAATGGGGTCACTTCTCATGGGTTTCTTTTATTATTTCACATCAGACCCTCTGCAATTGTGAACCAATTTTTAGTAAATCACCAAATTAGGCCTCAATTTTACATGGTACTCTTTCACTCTTGAGCCCTGTCAAATGTCCAGGCAAAAGATTAGGGCCACATGTAGGGTGTTTCTAAAACCGGGAAACACAGCATAATAATTAGAGAGCTGCCTTGTTATGGTGGCACAAGCTGGGCACCACATATTGACATATCTATGGAAAAAATCCAATTTTCACTCTGCAACATGGAGTGCACACTAATTTCTGCAAAACACCTGTGGGGTTAACATGCCCACTACACCCCTAGGTGAATACCTTGAGGGTTGTAGTTTCCAAAATGGGGTCACTTCTGAGGGGTTTCCACTGTTTTGGTCCCACAGGGGCTTTGCAAATGCGAAATAGTGACCAGAAACCAATCCAGCAAAATCTGCACTCCAAAAGCGAAATGCCGCTCCTTCCCTTCTGAGCCCTGCTGTGTGCCCAAACAGCAGTTTATTACCACATATGGGGTATTGTCGTACTCTGGAGAATTCCTTTACAAATGCTGGGGTTCTTTTTTTCCTTTATTTGTTGAGAAAATGAAATATTTTGAGCTAAAACTACGTCTTATTGAAGAAAAAGGATTGTTTTTATTTTCACTGCCCAATTCTAATAAATTCTATGAAACACCAGTGGGGTCAAAATGCTCACTACACCCCTAGATAAAGTCCTTAAGGGGTGTAGTTTCTTAAATAGAGTCACGTTTTGGGCGTTTTCATTGTTTTGTCCCCTCAGGGGCGTTGCAAATGCGACATTGTTTCCTCAAACCATTCCTGCTAAATGTTATCTCCAAAAGCCAAATAGCGCTCTTTCCATTCTAAGCCCTGCCGTGTGTCCAAACAGCCGTTTATGACCACATGTGGGGTATTGTTTTACTCGGGCGAAATTGCTTTACAAATTTTGCAGTGCTTTTTCTCCTTTAGTCCTTGTGGAAATGAAAATAAATCAGCTAAACCTGCGTTTTCTTTGAAAAAATTTAGATTTTAATTTTTTACGGCCTAATTCCAATAATTTCTGCAATAAACCTGTGGGGTCAAAATGCTCTCTATACCCCTAGATAATTTCCTTGAGTGGTGTAGCTTCCCAAATGCGGTCACTTTTGAGGGATTTCCACTGTTTCGGCACCGCAAGAGCCCTTCAAACCTGACATGGTGCCTAAAATATATTCCAAATAAAAAGAAGGCCCCAAAATCCTCTAGGTGCTCCTTCGCTTCTGAGGCCTGTGCTTCAGTACATCACCACACTAGTGCCACATGTGGGATATTTCCTAAATCTGCAGAACCTGGGCAATAAAAATTTAGTTGTGTTTCTCTGGTAAAACATTCTGTGTTAGAATTTTTTTTATTAAAAATGAATTTCTGGAAAAAAAAATTTAATTTGTACATTTCACCTCTACATTGCTTTAATTCCTGTGAAACGACTAAAGGGTTAAAAAACTTTCTAAATGCTGTTTTGAATACTTTGAGGGGTGACGTTTTTAAAATGGGGTCACTTATTGGGGTTTATAATATATAAGGCCCTCAAAGCCACTTCACACCTGAACTGGCCCCTGCAAAAGTAGCCTACAAGCAGTTACATTTAAATTTAGAAAAATGCTAATTATTGCAATTTTTCGCTAAATTTGGGTGTTTTTCACAATTAAATACTGTATGTATCGTGCAAATTTTTATAGTAACATAAAGTCCAATGTGTCACGAGAAAACAATCTTAGAATTGCTTGGATAGGTGAAAGCATTCCGAAGTTATTACTACATAAAGTGAAACATGTCAGATTTGAAAAATTAGGCTCTGTTAGGAAGGTCAAAAGTGGCCAAAGAGGGAAGGGGTTAAAGAGGACTTGTCACCTCTCCTGACATCTATGCTCTAGTAAATATTTGTATTCCCAATTAAATCCAATTCCTTTACATCTATTCTTAAAACTATAAAGCGCTGTTCACAGAGTTTTTTGCAGGCAGATATTAACCTGCCTGCACTCTCTTTCCCACGTTTTCGCAGAGTTTTTCAGCCACGTCCATTGAGCACCGCGGGCAAAAATCGCCAGAGTCGGCAACGGGGATTCCGCTCAAGGAGTAGCCACTGACATCACTGTCCATATATGGACAGTGACATCAGGGCTTCCCTCTAGGAGCGGAATCCCCGGCCTATGCTCTGGCTGGAGATTCCGCTCCTAGAGGGATTCCCAATAGTGCTATCTACAGGGGGATGGCGCTATCTTCAAGTGGGGTGGCACTATCTACATAGACACTGTGGCACTATATAGGGGCACTATCTACATTGGCACTGTGTAACTATCTACAAGTGCATTGACACTAGGAGCAGCTAGGGGTGCATTATGCTGTATGGGGCAGCTTTGGGGGCATTAAGCTGTATAGGGCAGCTATGGGGCATTATACTATATGGGGCTGCTAAGGGGGCATTATACTGTATGGGGCAGCTATGGGGGTATTATGCTGCATGGGGGCAGAAATGAGGCATTATGCTATATGGGGGCATTAATTTGGGCATTAAACTGCATGGCGGCCTCTGTGGGCATTATACTGTTTGGGGCATCTGTGTGGGCATTATACTGTATGGCGGCATCTGTATTGGCATTATACTGTATGGGGGCATCTATGGGTAGGTATACTGTATAGTGGTAGCTATGGGGGCATTATACTGTAATATGGCAGCTAGAGGGCATTCTAATGTGTGGGGGCAGCTATTTGTTATTATACTGTGTGGAAGACACTATGGGAGCATGATACTGTGTGGGCTGAAACGGGTGTGTATGGGCGGGGATTGGGTGGGATTAGAGGCATGGCTTAATTTTAAAAAATTGCCACAAAGTGAGGTGCGCCGCATCGGTTGTCCCTCATTGTGATACTTGAAAGTATAGCACTGTCTACAGGAAGGGCTGTATAGCACTGTATGGGGAGACTGTATAGCCCTGTCTACATGGGGGGCTGTATAGCACTGTCTACAGGGAGGCTGTATAGCACTCTCTACAGGCGGGGCTGTATAGCACTGTCTACAGGAATGGCTGTATAGCACTGTATGGGTACAGTATGGGTATAGCACTGTATGGGTGCGCCGCAATGGTTGTCTCTCTTTGTGATACTTAAAATTATAGCACTGTCTACAGGGGGGCTGTATAGCAGTGTCTACAGGGGGGCTGTATAACATTGTCTACAGCGGGGGCTGTATGGCACAATCTACAGGAGGGGGCTGTATAGCACTGTCTACAGGGGGGGTTGTATAGCAATGTCTACAGAGGGGACTGTATAGCACTGTCTACAGGGGGGCTGTATGGCACAATCTACAGGGGTGGCTGTATAGCACTGTATGGGGACGCTGTATAGCACTGTCTACAGGGGGGTTGTATAGCACTGTCTACAGGGGGGGCTGTATAGCACTGTCTACATGGGGGCTGTATGGCACAATCTACAGGAGGGGGCTGTATGGCACTATCTACAGGGGGCACTATCTACAAGAGCGGGCTGTGTGAGGCACCCAGTGGAGGGGGGCCCAGTCAAAGTTTTGCTATGGGGCCCAGTGTTTCCTAGTTACGCCCCTGATCGACAGGGACTAGAAAACTGGTCAGGATTGAAGGAAAGATGGATAGCAATAATTACAGGTCAATTCTTGAGGAAAACCTTTTTCAGTCTGCCAATGACCCTAAGCATACTGCTAAAGCTACACTGAAATGGTTTAAAGAGGATCTGTCACTAGTTTCTAAATTCCCTATCTCCTAACTAATCTAATAAGTGCTATGATGCTTATAACTACAGTGTAATTTTTTTTCAAAAACATTTATTATTTGCAAAGTTATGTGCATTTTTCTAAATATACTAATTTGGCTATACTTGTCAAAGGGAGGTGACGCTTTCTTTTCACTCTTTCTTTTCAATCGTCATACAGTTCTCCCCTTCCCAGCCCAGCAACACAGTGTGATCGTATAGTACACTTCTTCCATTCCCGACTGTGTTTTCAACTGGTGATATCTCTGGTTGTTTCACAGCTAGAACTGCAAACTCTGATCCCCGTTCCCTCCAGCCTCAGTCTCCCGCACTGTGTGAAGCTGCTTCATGCTGATAGGACAGCGTCAGAGGCTGTGAGGTAGCTCCAGCTCAGGAGAATCACTGCTGTTGACACCCACTTGTCTAGTATAGCCTAATTTGCATATTTAGAAAAAAGCTAATAACTTTTAAAATAATAAGCTTTTTGGGATACAATTTTCACTACTATCAATGTGACCGCACCTATTAGATTAGTTAGGCGATTGGGCACTAAACTAGTGACAGTTCCTCTTTAAGAAGAAATATTTCAGTGTCTTGGAATGTCCTAGTCAAAGCCCAAAGCTCAATCCAGGTGAAAATCTGTCATGACTTAAAGACTGCTGTACACCAATGCAACCCATGTAACTTGAAGGAGTTGGAGCAGTCTTGCATGGAAAAATGGGCAAAAATCCCAGTGTCTAGATGTGTCAAGCTAATAGAGACACATCCCAAGATACCTGAATCTGTAGTTGTAGCAAAAAGTGGCTCCACAAATTATTATTTCAGGGGGTGAATACTTATGCACATTACAGTTCTCTGTGGTTTTCGTCCTAATTATTGTTTGTCACAGTAAAAATATATTTTGCACCTTTAAAGTGATAAGCATGTTGTGTAAATCAAAGGGTACAAACCCCCCCAAAAAAGTAATTTTAAATTCAGCTATATGACAGCTGTAGCTCCAATCCTGACTCCATCCCTCCCTTATGTTAGGATTTTTCTTTAAATGGTGGATCTTCCACAGTGAGAGCCTCTCCTTGTGGTCACTCTCTGCTCTGGCTATTAGATGGGGTCCTGAATGGTGGATGCCCCACCATTCACTTAATTCCCTATCTGAGCATTTGGAAATGGTTTATCTAATTCAGGCAACACTATAAAAAAAAAAGCTCAGAATGAGGGTCCTTTTACATGTGAAGATAAATTGGTAAAAACGAGTGCCGATCAACAATATAACATGTTAATACCATTCAAAAGACATTCATTTTTATGTAACAATAATCACCTTATTTCTTTTGTAACTTCAATCGCTTTTTTGAGATTGCTTGTCTTTCCTCCTTTCCTCAGATTCCTGTTTACACGAGTGGATATAACGCCAACAAACAATAATTTTTATGCCATCATAAAAGATTCAATCAACGACAAACGAACAAATTCTCGCTGATTGTGAAATCGCAGAACATGTTTAGATTGCACAATAATTAGAAACATTTGCTCAATATTGCGATTTTTTTACATGAGAATTGTCCCGGGAAAAGGTCCTTAACTAATCACAGTTCATCTTGGCAAGCCTGATAAAAACCCCAGTTAATTCATGCAGAAATGAAATCAGCCATGAAGATAACCTTAAAGAGACTCTGTCACCAGATTCTCAAATCCCTATCTCCTATTGCATGTGATCGGTGCTGCAATGTAGATAACAGTAACGTTTTTTGTTTTTTTAAAACGTTCATTTTTGGCCAAGTTATGAGCTATTTTATATATATGCAAATGAGGTTTGAAATGGACAACTGGGCGTTTTTTTTTCGTTATGTCCAACTGGGCGTGTATTGTGTTTTTAACTGGGCATGTTTACGTGTATGACGCTGACCAATCAGTGACCAGTCAGCATCATACACTCCTCTCCATTCATTTACACAGCAGCGATGTGCAGCCACATAAACAGAGATTAACGTTAATCAAGTGTCCTGATAATGAATACACATGACCATCCAGCCTGGACGTCATGTGTATTCAGAATCCTGACACTTCTGACTCTTTTCTTTGAGATTTCTAGCAAGGGAAACGAAATCTCGCGAGACTACGAGGTAAACGAGATTTCGTTTCCCTTGCTGGAATCTCACAGAAAAGATTCAGAAGTGTCAGGATTCTGAATACACATGACGTCCAGGCTGGATGATCATGTGTACTCATTATCAGGACACTTGTGTATGTGGCTGCACATCGTTCTAGTAAGAACACTGTGCTGCTGTGTAAATGAATGTAGAGGAGTGTATGATGCTGACTCGTCACTGATTGGTCAGCGTCATACACGTAAACACGCCCAGTTAAAAACACAATACACGCCCAGTTGGACATAACGAAAAGAAAAACGCCCAGTTGTCCATTTCAAACCTCATTTGCATATATATATATAAAATAGCTCATAACTTGGCCAAAAATGAATGTTTTTTTTAAAAAAAAACGTTACTGTTATCTACATTGCAGCGCCGATCACATGCAATAGGAGATAGGGATTTCAGAATCTGGTGACAGAGCCTCTTTAACAGTTAAAGCAAAAAAGCAACAAAAAGGTGGGCACCCAAAATAAAACGTATCAGTTAGGCTCTGTTCACATGTCGTTTTCGCGTTCCGTCAGAGATATATACGTCAGGAGAATCTCCCAACATATAGCTCTGACAGTAGGCTACAAAGTATGGTATTGTATAGGCATATCGTAGCATACATCACCCATAGATTCCCATATTAAAAACCTATAATGACTGACATTAATTTTTTTACTGAATGCCACTGTATAAGAAAGTGCAGCAGGCTATTCTTTCCTATATAGTACATAAAAATGTATGCCGCTGCATACCGGAATAGGCTAATGCCAAAAGGACACTCTTTTGGCATGTGCTGGGTGCATGGGGTACTATTGATGTGTTCGGCATATGCACTGGGAGTTTCTCAGTACACACACCAAATTTAGAGCTAGATGTAAACAGACCTTTACTATATTGTTACACCTTTATTTTTATACACTATTTTATTGATTTTTTTGCATGTGGAAATTACGCTTCACTCTTCTGACCAGTAAAATTCATAGAAGTCTTCACTTCATTTCCCTTGGTGTAATAATCCTAACAATATGCATCAATGTGTCATCACACATTAAGGGTGAAAGGTTTGGAAGAATTATTTGTTATTTTTGTTCCCTCACCTTTTCCTGAAGGTTGAGATTTGTTTGCTTGTCTCCTTGTTCCGGCTTGCTGCCAATGTCAAGTGACTCCCCAAGCAGTTTGTGGCAATTAATGGTCTCATTCTATTAAACAATATGGACAGGGTTTGTTTTCTGTTTCCGTCATGATATATTTTTTTACTTTTTAAAGCATGCTCAACTATTCCACCAACAAACATATTATTAAGACTGTGTACAAATCTCACCTATGACAATAAACTTCTAACAAACAATACTAATCTCCCAAGATAATATAGACCTAATAAATAATAATATTCTTCATTTATATAGATTTAACATATTCTATTGCACATTAAAACCTTTAAAAGGAAATTGTGTGAAATTGTTTATTTTAATTATTTAAAAACATTGAAGTGTTTATAGCTTGAGAACATAATGTCCATAATATTACATAGTGTCCTGAAAACTAACTGCATATGCATGTTATATGGTTTGGGTCTCAGATGTATAGTTTGTTTGTTTGAATTTCATAAAAAAAAATATTTATTGGAAATGATTTTTGAAAATATCATATTTCATTAAAATGGAATAACACTTTAAAGATTTACTTATACACTGTATAAATACAATATTGTATTCAACTCAATATAGTCCACAATATGATGGCAAAGCAAATTATGATTATTAATAAATAGGAGTGGAAGGAGAGAGGAGTAGAGTTTAAAATATACATTCTCCAATTTTTTCCCCATTTTATTTAAACAACTTTGTCAATAGCAAAACATATAAATAGGTTTAGACTTCAATATATTCTAGAAGTTGTTCAAATGCAAATATCAATCTTCAAAAAATATCACCTAGATTTGCAAGTATAGGTAAACTTTCACTGTATCCTTATTTCCAAATTGTCATCAACATGGCAGTGATATAAAGAATTCCATTATTATTCATTGTATTATTAGCAGGTACAATAGGGAGAACAAAAAGCGTTATACTAATCTTAAAATTCCTTGTTTTTCTACATTGCTGTAAATGTTCACGTTTCTTGGAGTAATGAGGAAAGAGCAGCTTCAGTTTTATTTACATTCAGATGAGGTCACTGTCTAATGGTAAGTTCCCAACCCCATGAAAATCAGTTGAATACATGCATACGAGCTCCAGAAGAATAGCTAGGCTTTCCTCCACTCGAGGCAAATATTTACATTGCCCCCCCCCCCCATCTGAAACATAACTCACTTTCCTGTAACATAACTTTTTTTGTATTTCATTGTTTTATTTAACAACAATAGACAATAGAAAAGGCATATACATATCTCACCATACACACATATTCGCCATAGCCGTTCGTACTATTACATCCATTTATGTAACATATGACATCCATAAGACCTAATAGGGCTTATCCTAATGAGTCAACCCCTTTAACCACTGAGCCACTCTGCTACCTAATATACAAACTACAATTTCTTCTTAGGGTAGGGCAAAATCTTGTAGCTATTTGCCACGACCTCTGGGCATGGTTTTGGCCGCATGCGGGGGCATCTATGCGGGACCGTACCCTAACCAAAATTCATTATCCTTTACATATTTGTAATTTTAGTATAATGTTAACGTCAGAGGATTCAGAGGACAACTCCTAGACTTTTAAGATGGATTAGTGGTTAATGGTCCATTAGTTTTCTCTAACTGTCCTACAAAGAAACAACTATATAGAATAATGCTGATGTAGACACATCTAATATTTTCTACTGCTGATCTTTTTCCTATCTGTAAGTTAAACCATATTTTCCTTAAATATGATATGATAAGTATGAAAGTTAAACAGCAATATGTACAAGGGCTTATTTTTATCTTCAGCTTTACAAAAATATACAACAACATGCCAAGAGCCAAGGGGAAATTAATGTAACTAAAACTATCCCATAATAATGTTTATGCTTTCTACTAAATATTTATAACAAAGAGATAGAGTTTTTTTCTAATATTTAAAAGAGTTTCTCCTAAATAGAATTTCTTCATCATTAAAGATGATAGATAGATAGATAGATAGATAGATAGATAGATAGATAGATAGATAGATAGATAGATAGATAGATAGATAGATAGATAGATAGATAGATAGATAGATAGATAGATAGATAGATGATAGATGATAGATAATCAATGTTTATCAGACCTAAAATGTCACTTGGCATAGTAAATCATGATATCCAGTGCTATCTATATTTTCCATAGGACTATAGGTTCACTGAATTATCCTAAATCAGTGGGTTACCACAGTGTATGAATGAAATAGCGCAGTGGAAATTCAGCTCTGCTACATCTTTGTTTATTAATTAAAATGTTTTATATATAATTTGCAACTTGCAATACAACTATAGATTTTGTTTTAGAAATACTTGATGTATTTACATTACCAGATGCCATCCATGTGATTAATTACTTTATTTACATTCTGCATATTTGTTCCTCATTATTTTAAAGTGTAGCCCACAAAATCACAATTCTTAATTACCTTTTTGTTTCATTGACTTGTAAGTCTCACATTCTCCCATGTTTTAATAATTAGGTTTTCAGATACGGAATGAATCCCTGAAGTAGCTTGAGCTGTATAAAATGTACCTAAGAAGCCTGTACAGAAGTGATTAAATGGAATCCTAAGGTTTGCACTGTGGCGATCTGTGGTGTAAAGTGATAAGGGTGATAGGTTTATCAGATGGAAAATGCCAAGTCATAAATCTTGACAACATTTTTTTTGTCTGGGCAAATGGTCCATTGCCAAAAAACAAAACCTAGGACTGTATTTATTTATGTGGTTGATTGGGTTAGTGCTGTGAAAGTGTCTCCACCACATTTCCATACATCTCCTCATCAGCCCACATCCATCACTTGCACAGTACAATGCTTTCCAGCTGACTGGTCTACACTGCTTCTAACACATGTCCACAGGAAATACTTGTAAATTTTGCCACTCGCTCTGTATTGATCGTAAAACAAAACTATTTTATAATGGAAACAAACATTACTTGTTAATTCCCAGTATCCTACCGTCACCATAAGTGACTCAAAGGTCCTAATGAGGGGAGACTCTAAACTACACAAATAAGTAAATTACAGTAACTGGTTTGAAAGCTGTTACAATGCTCAAAAGCGCAATACTGCCCTATTTGGAGCCAATCACTTGCCACTAGGGTATATTTCTTATGGGTTAATTGACAAATAACCTACTAGATCCTATTGATAATATGTCCTGTGTGTGCAATATCAACAGTTTATAATGCTAATAAAAGTGAACGAGCACTTATTCTGTATAGATGTAGGGTGGGCCCTCAGTATCATTACTTCTGGTAGGCCAAAATAATCCTAGTCCTGTTACTGTAATGGTTGCATGCACACTAGTTTCATTCTCCCATCCATCCCTAATTACTAAGAATGGGATTGGAACCCAGCTCAAGGAAGAAGGGAAACATTTTGGGAATTGTTCTTCACCCTCAGCTAGTTTTCACTTCCATTTTTAGTAATTATGGATGGACGGGAGAACAGAAGTGTGCATGCTGCCCTAGTTGGCTATAGACATATAGATAACTTGCATGATCTGACTAATAACGAGCATGTCGAGAAATACTTGAAAAACAAAACAATAGATAACTATTACAGGAAAATTTATCAGATGCATTTATTTATTCTCAGGTGTTATAGCACTTGTCCTGGCCCTTAACATAAGATAGCTTTGATTGCAATAGAGGGGAGATAACTGGTGGTAGATGCATCTGGCACTGCTTATCTCCTAGGATACATCACATCAGTGTAATTACAAAGAATGCAGTGATATATTTATTTGATGTCTGGGGCACATATTTCTTCCCATGGTGTGTGCTTGTCTGCTGATTCAATAACATTGGAGAAAAGTTCATCACTTTCTGGCTTCCTGATGTTAGGCCTAGTTTAGGGCCGGCTCCAAGTTTATGTGGGCCCTTGGACGACACAGACTTAGTGGGCCCATTTGCGGGGGAACTCATGGCGGCAGTAAGACAGCAGAAAACGTCTTTGGGCCCCCATATAGATGTTAGGCCATTTTTATGCCTCCATATAGAAGTTAAG
Source organism: Rhinoderma darwinii (assembly GCF_050947455.1). Lineage (NCBI taxonomy): Eukaryota > Metazoa > Chordata > Amphibia > Anura > Rhinodermatidae > Rhinoderma > Rhinoderma darwinii. The sequence goes on from NC_134689.1 coordinate 275,027,992, forward strand.
CCTCCAGATTGTGGCCCCATATAAATATTAGGACCCCTTTATGTCCCCAAATAGAAGTTAAGCCCCTAGTTTGGGCTTCCATTTATACAGTGACCTCTGTAGATAATGCCACAGTGCCCTCTGTAGATATTGCCACAGTGCCCTTTGTAGATATTGCCACAGTGCCCTCTGTAGATATTGCCACAGTGCCCTCTGTAGATAGTGCCACAGTGCCCTCTGTAGATAGTGCCCTCTGTAGATAATGCTACACAAGCCCCCAGTAGATAGTGCCACACAGCCCCCTGTAGATAGTGCCACACACACTACTTTGTAAATAGTTACACAAACACCTCCTTGTAGATAGTGCCACACCCCCCTGTAGAGAGCGCCACAAACCCCCTCCCTGCTGATAGCGCCATTGGGGCTCCCTCTAGGAGTGTAATCTCCAGCCAGAGCTTTGCCGAAAATCTGGCTGGGGATTCCTCTCATAGAGAAACACCTGACGTCACTGTCCACATATGGATAGTGACGTCAGGGGCTTCCCCAGGAGAGGAATCGCCAGCCAGAGCATCGGCAATGCTCTAGTTGGGGATTCCATTCCTGGAGGAGCCCCTGACTTCACTGTCCATATATGGATAGTCACATCAGGGGCTTCTCCAGAAGCGGAATCCCCGGCCAGATCGTCGGCAATGCTCTGGCCAGGGATTCCGGTCCTGGAGGAGCCCATATATGGACAGGGACGTCAGGGGCTCCCTCTAGGAGCGGAATGCTCGACAAGAGCGTCGGCAATAATGAGGAGCCATGATGGCAGTGTAAAGCACCTGGCGACCGAATGGTAGTGGGCACCAGAACTTGCTTGGGTTCGCGGGGATCTGACGCTGACCCTGGCCTAGTTCACATCACGTTTTAGCCCTACGTTTAGCATGTCCTTCAGGAAAGCTCCCTTGTACATAGGGCTCGATAAGCCTGACGGTGCCCAAAAGAGTGTCCTTTTGTCGGGCTGGAAGAAATAGGTAGGCCTTTTTTAAAAAAGATGGAATAGCGTAGTAGACTACAATGTTCCATCCTAAGGGTCCACGCAAAGAAAAACATATATGGCGCGGTATTTATTTTGTTTTTTTCTAACATGGGAGCCTATGTGTGATGAATGCTACTGATGGCATCTATCAGAGGTATACATTAACCCCTTAATGACCGGGCCTGTTTGGGCCTTAATGACCAAGCCAGATTTGTTAAATCTGGTATGTGTGAATTTATCAGAGAATAACTCAGCGAAAGTTTTGAATATCCAAGTAATTCTGACATTGTTTTTTCGTCACATGTTGTACTTTATTTTAGTGGTAAAAGTAGACTGATACGATTTACGGAAATTAATAAAAAAATAGAAAAAATGAAGAAATTTTGTAAAAATTATCATTTTTCCCTATTTTTAACGGCAATATGTCACATATGTACATACATACAGTACAATTTTTTTAATTAAATATATATTTCCATCTCTTTACTCTATTTTGGCAGCACTTTTGAAAAAAAAATTTTTTTTTTGAGCAATTTAGAAGACTTACAAGTTTAGTAATAATTTTATACATTTTGAAATACATTTGGTTTTCCTGCATCAAGCCAGGTTTTCAGAGGCTCATAGGTGTCAGAATGGTGGAAACCCCCACAAGTGACCCCATTTTGCAAACTACACCCCTTAAGGTATTTATTAAGGGGTGTTGTAAGTATTTTGACTCAACAGTTTTTTTATAAGAATTCATGCAAAGCAGGCGTAAAAAAATATAATCTCACTTTTTTCATAAAAGTATAACTTTGAAGACCGATTTCTTTGTAAAGCGACCATGAGAATGAAGAAACACACCCCAAAATCTATCACCCTGTTTCTCCTGTTTTCAAAAATGCCCCCATTGTGACCCTAATGCATTGCCTGGACACACGACAGGGCCCGAAAGGAAGGGAACACCCGGAGACTTTCAGGTCTCATATTTTGCTTGAAAATGTTTTAGGCCCCACTGTATATTTGGAGAGGTTTTGAACTACCAGAACGATAGAAACTCCCCATAAACGACCCCATTTAGAAAACTAGACCCCTTAAGGTATTTATCTAGGGGTGTAGTGAGTATTTTGACCCTACAGTTTTTTGCTAAATTTAATGCATAGCAGGTGAAAAAAAAATAAAATCACTTTTTCCATAAAAATATCACTTTGAAGACCGATTTCTGTGTAAAGCGACCATAAGAATGAAGAAACACACCCCAAAATCTATCACCCGGTTTCTCCTGTTTTCAAAAATACTCTCATTGTTGCCCCAATCTGCTTATTAGACGTGTGGCTGGGCCAAAAAGAGAGGGAGCACCCTTTGGCTTTCAGGGCACAATTGAATAAATTCTAGGCCCCATATCATGCATTTAGAGGCATTGAGCTGCCTGAACAAAAAAAAAAAACACGCAGAAATGACCCCATTTTAAAAACTAAACGCCTAAAGGTATTCATCTAGTGGTGTAGTGGGCATGCGGACCAAAAATTTTTTAAAGGAGGAAATAATGGGTATCATTTCAGACACTATGGGTATATAATGTTTTCTTCAAACTCTTATTACGTTTCCACATGAAATAGAGGAGACGTGGTAGAAGGTTATTTTGTTAGAAATACGCCACATTAATAAATTTGTGCGGCACAGAAGAGAAGTGAAGCCGTGTATTCATAATGGATACATGTCGCTATAGACGTATTTGCCTGTACTTATGACTATGTCTTGCTGAAGAAGCAGTTGGTGCCATTATGATGTCATTGTGGACAGAATTCTGTCCTAATATAAAATCAGTCAGAGAGGAAAAAATAAACTGTACTGGAGTGATGGGCAATATCTTCAAACAAATGGAGGAAAATGTATCCAACTATGTTGCAAACTCGAGTCTGTTTACTAGATAGAAGAACACCTGCAGGGCTGTCATGACAAGGATTTTTTTTTTCAGTGACTGGTTGTACAACATCTCTTTAGCTCCATCAATCCTTATGAGGGACGAATGTGCCAAGTGACGCGGTACACCATAACAGGCCCCTGCCCGGCAAGGTAGGAACCGCTATGTGCACAAAACAACCAATCACCTGCAGAATATATAGAGGGGCAATGTCCAAAACCATCTATAGGAACAGTAAAGGATCACTAATCCCCAAAATGATGTCAGTATTTCCAGAAGAACCGTAACAAAGACCATGGTGTATTGATAAGGAACAGCTCGATTATTAGAGATCCTCCAAAAAAAAAATATCATGCCCGTATCACGGTACAGAATTAGGAATGTAACCGCTGTATGTGGCAGGACATAGTCCTAAGAAAAAGGAAATACATCCCCAATTTATTCTTGTAACCATTTCTAAAATGCACGACTTCCACTAATTCAGGGGCGGCATGGGCAATGCCCACATTTATTTTTTATTTCAAGAACACTTGTGGGGTCCATGTTCTGAATAGACAGATGTGGGCTCCTGCACAATAAACTGTATTCATTTGTGAGTGGTCAAGTCCTGGATTTAATTGTCCAAGAATTGTATAAAAAAAATCATAAAGGGGAAATTTAGTTTTACAGTCTGAAATAAATAAACCTCCCCATGAGAATCCCTCCCTCCCTTGGAAAGCCCAGAAACTAAACAAAAAAATATGCATAAATGAAATTGACCCCCTAAAAAGAATCCCCCCCCCCCACCCCACCCTTTTTGGTTTTCCCTAAATTATAGATAAAATTAATAATTAGAAACGGTGTGGTAGGTCTCAAAACAGGGGTAGTTGCACAGGCCTGGATTTGAAGGGCACATGGGGCAGTAAAACCGGGAATCGCTCCTCCTTCCGTGTTTACTGCACACCCGGCATCTCTTTTGGGGGTATCTTTGGTTCACAGAGGCAGGGACGGGGTGAAGGAAGTGGCGCTCAGTGAGCCTTTTGACATCCTCTGACTCGAAGGAGTCTCTAGGTGCGGGGGAGTCAAACAGCAGGTGCTCTATAATTTTCTCCTGATACTGGAGGAAACTGAGCGTTCCCTGGGTCTTGTACAGCACATAGCTGTTGTAAGTGGCCATCTGGATAAGGTAGATCGCTACCTTTTTATACCAGGCCCCTAGTTTTGCGCTTGACCAGGTACGGTTGTAGGACCTGGTCAGATAGATCGACTCCCCCCATGAACTTGTTATAGTCCACCACGCAGACCGTTTTCCTCTTATCAGAGGTAGCGCCCCTCTCTCTTACTGCCACTGTGGTGTCCTCGTGCACGGTGGAGAGCATGTACACGTCCTTTTTGTCACTCCATTTGACAGCGAGCAACTGGTCACTTGCAAATGAGAGTGACGCACCCCTTTCTAGTCGCCTGGACACCAGTCGTTGAGGGAAGCCGACTCTATTTTTTCGTACCGTCCCACAGGCCCCTGTATTCGCAGCATGGAGGGACTTATACAGGGGGACACTGGTGTAGTAATTGTCGGTGTACACATGGTACCCTTTTTGTAGGAATGGCACCATGAGTTCCCAGACAATTTTCCCACTAATGCCAATATCCTCTGGGCATCCTGGGGGATTGTCCCTGCCCTCATAAATGAAAAAGCCACAGGTGTAGCCCGTTGTGCTCTCGCACACCTTATAGAGTTTCACTCCGTATCGGGCTCTTTTGGAGGGGATGTATTGTCGAAACGATAGACGGCCCTTGAAGGACATAAGGGACTCATCTACTGCTAGTTTTTGGCCTGGGGTGTATAAATTGAAAAATGAGTCACTTAGGAGGGAGATTAGGGGTCTCAGTTTGTTGAGGCGATCATAGGCTGGGTCACTTCTTGGGGGGATTTGTGTATTGTCAGAAAAATGCATGAAACGCATTAGAGTCTCATAGCGCGTTCGGCCAATAACGGCTGCAAATACAGGCGTGCTATGGATAGCGCTGGTAGCCCAATAGGAGCGGATAGAGTTTTTTTTTACTATACCCATGTTTAGGGTAATTCCCAAAAAAAGGCCCGTCTCCAGACGCTTCACCGCTGACCGCTGCGTCCACCACCATAGGGCTGGGGGGTCCAGTGGCAGAAGCAGAACTTGTGTCGCTTTCTGAGCCAAGTTCTGCTTCTGACGCAGTGTCCGTATCACTGCCGGAACCGCTAGAGCACAGCATGGCGTATGCCTGCTCTGCAGAGAACATTCTGCGGCTTCTGCGGTTCATGTTCACCACACTAATAATTGTTTTTTTTTGTTTTTTTTTAGAAGACAAACAAAAAAACGGGGGTGATTACGTGTAATCTGGGGTGATTACTGGTAATCTGGGGTGATTACTGGTAATCTGGGGTAATTACGGGTAATCTGGGGTAATTACGGGTAATCTGGGGTGATTACGGGTAATCTGGGGTAAATTACGGACAATATTCGGATAATATCGGAAAACACTGGCGAGTAAGTATGTGGTGTATTTTACAGTATAATACAGCACAAGATTTGTATAGTATTTCTCTCTCTCCTCTCACAGATCAACTACAGTGAGAGGAGGGAGGGAAAGAGCACAAATCTTGTGCTGTATTTTGAAAATATGGGACTATGGTCACTGTGATAGGTATATCACAGTGACCATCTGATCAGGGACCAATTATAACGGTCCCTGATCAGTTTCCATTTACAGGCAGAATAGCTGCCTTTCACTGACAGCCATTTTTTTTTTTTTTTCCGGCGGTTGGGGGGAAGGGGGGCACGATCGGAGGCCTAACAAATAGTTTTTTATCTCCTCTCACCAAACATTCATGGTGAGAGGAGATAAAAAGTCAGATTTCAATGCTGCATTAATTGTAACGGCGATCGCCGGTATTCATTGAATACCGGCGATCGCCGGTTTGGGGACCGCAAACAACGGTCCCCAGACTGTGCTCCAAGCCCTCAGCTACCTCTGGTAGCTGAGGGCAGGGAGCTATCCCTCTGCACGGCGCCGCAATCTTAATTAGATTGTGTGCGCATGCGCGGGCGCCATTTTTTTTCTCTTCCCGGCAGCTGCGGGAGGATAAGAGAAGGGGGACACGATCGCGGGCATCGGAGGCCCTTCAGGTTAGTTTTTTTATCTCCTCTCACCAAACATTCATGGTGAGAGGAGATAAAAATGTCCATTTTCCACCGCTGCACTAGTTGTAACGGCGGTCGCCGGTATTCGTTGAATACCGGCGATCGCCGGTTTGGGGACCGCAAACAACGGTCCCCAGAGTGTGCTCCAAGCCCTCAGCTACCTCCGGTAGCTGAGAGCAGGGAGCTATCTCCTTTCACGGCGCCGCAATTTTATTCTGATGCAGCGCCGTGAAAAGGCATATGTATCAGAAAAAAGCCCGTTAGTGGCCGCCGTTAAAAGGCGTATTGGCGGTCACTAACGGGTTAAATGTATACCTCGATGAGCTTATATGGAGCCAGAGTCCCAGAGAAGAGCATTAGGTAGTGCTCGACCACGGAATTCTTCCTCTGGGCAAGCCCTTAACGTCAGAGTCCATACAAAGACAGTGATTTTGGGAGCTTTAAAACTACGGAGTCCCCGGCCAGAGCATTGGAAACGCTCTGGCCATGAACCCCGGGACTAAAGAAACCCCTGACATTACTGTCTATATATGGACAGTGGCGTCACAGGCTTCCTCAGTCTTGGAGTCCCCGGCCAGAGCCCTTCCAATGCTCTGGCCAGTGACTTTGTAGTTGAAGGCCATTCTGTCCATCATGTATACCTCTGATGGAAGGCTGAAACGTATCCCACTGTATAGGTATAGTAGTGGATAGTGATGTCAGGAGCTACAGCCGGAACACTCCGGGACTAAAAAAAAACCTGACGTCACTATCCTTATATGAACAGTGACGTCAGGGGCTCCTCCAGTCCCGTAGTCCCAGACCAGAGCACTTCCAATGCTCTGGCCACGGTCACTGTAGTTGAAAGCCTCTGACATCACTGTCCATGTTTTGATAGGGACGTCGGGGCTTCTCTAGAGCCAGAATCCCTATTCGTATACAAATACAGTGTGATAAGCTTCAGCCTTCTGTCGGATGTAACCGTCGGGAGTCCTTCCGATGTATACCTAAGGCATCCGATGTATACGGAAGGCTATAAAGATCATGTTAACAGGACCTTAGCCTCCTAGGTTTGTTTGAAGAATACATACCTAGAAAATATGGTACAAAAAATGAATAAATTATATTATCAATGTTTTATCTGAGAAAACTTTATAATATTTTACTGAGAGTTCATGAGGCATCCATTCCTTAAACCCTGTTCCTACACGTATCAATTATCATTATGATTGTAAGTTATCGTAATGATAATTGCCTATTATAATAGCACAAAATGATAAATGATAAGAAACAATAAACCATTTATCGTTCATTAAAGTAATTTTTTTTAATTTGTTGAATGTAATTATTCATTATCTGACCTTCTCTATTAACATATATTGCTTATACAATCAAATGCGTTGAAAAATTGCGGCATATGTTGATTACATTGCAGAAACGTCCATCTATTGTTCGGGAAATCTTTCAAACTAGCCATTTTTTTCCCAATTCATTTGGTGGTCTACAAAAATGTAGCTTGTAAATGCAGCTTCACTCATTGACCGCAGGTCTTTAATGACTGCCTCCCTCTATACAAGATAACATACTCAATTTCTCACAAGGTAATCCTGGCATATTTCTTAAAGTGGTTGTATGAGATTACAGCGCCCATCTTGTCTAAGGGCTGTATCTGGTACTGCACCTCATCCCCATTCACTGATTCAGAATAACTGAATGGAACATGCTCAATGTCAATAGGTGGATATATACTTTGTATCAATTGACACAATTATTATTTTTTTCAGCTGACAGAGATAACGGAACATTGGATAGAAGTCTTTAATTTATGTAAGGCTCTGTTCATACTTGCGTTGTTTCTTTTTCTGTTGCTTTTTTATGTCAGAATAGTGTAGCATGCTTTCCTATTCTATCCTGACCTTAACATGACTGAACCATTGTAAGTCAATAAAAGTAAACAGAGATTGCTGAATATTTTTCATCCAATAATGCAATTATTATTATTATTCAGAATAACATTGCATTAACAATATTGCAAACTTCTGCATGGCTGCGATATTGCTACATTGATACCGAAACATCAACAGTGCCTGTCTGTCCTGTAATTGTAAAAATAAATATCCAGATGGTTTGGTTAAGCTATTATGTTCAGTTTTAGATATAAAAAATACAATTTAGATATCTTTTCATGTTAAAATAATTGATTCCTGAAGCATTAAACTCTTGGCGTGCAGAACCACATTAGTTTTTCTTTTGTTTTCACCTCTCTGCATTCCTATTTTTTGTTGACGTAGCTTTTTAAGATCTCTTTTTTTTTTGGAGATCGAGTTGTAGATATTTTAGGGATTATTTTGGGGTACATATAATTTAATATTTCATTTATATAATTTTTTTAATACATTTTGTTATAATGGCAGCATACATAAAAAAAAGAAGCAATTCCACCATTGTTTTTTATGTTGTTCACAGTTTACCAAAAATAACAGTATAGTAGTAGTATAGGTTGTTATGGTTACAGGGATACCAAATATGTATGTTTCGTTATTATTATTATTATTATTATTATTAATAATAATAATAATAAAATATTTAATAACAATCTGTTTATTAAAAAACAAAATAGTATTTTCTATTTTTTACAAGTGTGAAATGATTTCTTATTTACATCAGTTTATTTAAATATATTTTAAAAATGGTTAATCTTACTAGGGGACTATTGATTATGGATTTTTTTAATGATAGAATATAAAAAATGTATGTCCTCTATTGTACTGAGTAGCAATCTTTTTAGTCATTTTTTTCCAGCTTTTATATTTTTTGCCTTCTGAACTTTATACATCACTGTAACTTGGAGGCAATCAGTACCACAAGAGTCTGAGATATTAGTTTTGTAATATGTTGGCGCTATATAAGTAACTGAAATAAATATTACAATTCTCATATATTATTAGATTACATTATATTAGTCCTCATCTAATGAAATCTTTAAAAAATAAATGAAAATATTTAAAGGACTGAGGGGTTAACATAGGCTGAATACATGAATCTTGAATACTTGTAAACAGCCCAACCTTGACATCCAATGTCAGAGGGAATATTTGTGACTTCACACATTCCATGCATTATTCTCTGGTTATTCTTTAGTAAATGAGGTAAGGTTGGGGAAAAGCCAAAATCTGATACAAATGTTTAATATTTACACATTAATACTAGTGTAGATGATGTATATTTTATACATAATTAAATGCTATGAAAGCGATTATATATATATATATATATGTGTGTGTGTCAATCAGTGGGTTTTGGGCAACTTTACAATTAGTTTTTATTAAAAATTATTTTTACTTGTTGAGATACAGATACTCTGTATTCTGTATACAGAGCAGCTGTACCGTTCGCTAAGACCTGAATTTGTCAGTGTCAGCGAGTCCTCAGTGTCAAATCCACCTGTTATCCATCACATCTAGTACATGACTTAGATGTGATCGGTGACAGCTTGATCCTCTGACACTGAACCCGTCAGTCCCGCAGACCTGACGGATTCAGGTCTTAGTGCACGATACAGCTGCTCTTTTTTACGGGATACAGAGCAGCTGTATCTCAAAAAGTAAAAATTATTTTTAATAAAATGAATTATAAAGTTGCACAAAAAAAATAATAGACCTTTATTTATTAAAAATAAAAAAAAAGCGTTTGAAGGTTTACATAGCCTTTAAGAAACTACATCTAGAGGAACCTGGGATATGCACATGTTGTTGTACCTAAAGGGGTATTCAAACAGTCACGCACACACAAAAAAAGTGGTGCAGAAGCTTCATCATAAATATAGGTTTAGCCCGAACACCATCGTTTTTAATGTATTTACACCAGAAAACTTGCGTGAATAAATTGATAAATCTATTTTTTTCTCAAAACAGAATTAAAGTGGAATGTTGAAAATCAGATAAAGCCAAAGTAGAATGCTAGTGAAACTATGAAATGGAATGAATGATGAAAATATGAATAAAAACTATGAACAAATTATTAAAATTTTTGATAAATGCAAAAGAGTATTTTTTCACTACAAATGCAACGTATAATAATTGCACAGGTTTAAGGTAAAATGATAACTAATGGAATAGGGTTTAAACAGTGGCTATTAGAGGTTACTGCAGCATGCTGTAATATGCCATATCTTCTCTCCGAATAATCTGTTGCAACTATAATCTCTTAAATGCAAACTATTCCGCTCCACTGCTTATCTTTGACTGTAGATAATGTCACAGGAAGAATTACATATAGCCACTTTTCTGCAGGTCTGCTGTTGTATGTTGCTGTCAGTGGAGTAGAGAATTGTGCAGGACCATAGAGGAGTCAAATGTGTTGCACTTCTGTGCAGAACACTTGCACGGTTGTACCACTGTGTAGGATCTTTGTGACCCTAGTGTGGAGACAGTCTGCTCTGAGCACTACCATTTTAAACAATTCAGTGGTATCATTGGCATCACTGGTTATCGGCACCCATAAAAAACAGTAATGAGATATAACCAGGGTTGGCAGGTGCTTCTATAATCTGGGCTCCTAAATGGTGTCTAGCCATCAGTATGAGTGAGAAAAGCCAGTTAGGGGTCACTCCTGATGAACTGTTGAAAATAGTCTTTAGCTTTCAAAAAGACTGGCAGGTAATATAATTATATTTATGTCGTTTTCTTATATTTTATGTAAAGGTTCTCCAAACAAGAGGTTAATTTTGAACAAATGTCGTAACAATATCGCCATTATACATTCTGTAACATTACTGCTATACACATGATAAAGAATTTTTCAGACATTCGATTTAGTTGGAAGATTTAAATAATGGGATTTATATTCTGTATGCTAAAAATATCAATTATAATTTACAATCACATCCTATGCATCGTCCAAGCATTAGTTCACCAATGTAAATCAAAACAAGATGACATGGATTGTTGCTCCCTATGCGTTTTCCATCCTGCTGGACCCAGTGACATCAGAGGTGCTAGCTGGATTGTACATAATGCAAAATTCAGATCAACGTTAAGTGCAGAAAGTGTTAGCTAAAGAGTGGCTATGATCGGCAGATGGGGACTGTTAGTTCTAGTAAAGAAATTAGGTGCTGTACCAGGTGCAAAAAAGCTAAACACCATAATCTACAAACCATTCAATGTAGTACAAACAATAATACGAGTCATAAATGGGACTTGTAAATCTTTACATATTTGTCAAAATAAAATGTATTATATTTATTAAGCGGCATAATGATGGGTTTAAAAGATGCAACTGAAGGCCCTTTTACACTGGCCGACATTCAGCCGGTGCAGCAAGCGCCGATCAACGAGACATCGTTGATCGGCGTTCGATTGCTACTGTCACATTGAGCTATGGACAGGGATGAGCGGTCGTTACTCCAATCGCTCGTCCCCATACATTATTATCATGTTTACACAGGGAGATGTGCTTCCGACAATGATAATCTATAACTTTTTAAAAAATGATACAACCAGCAGATGATCGCGCATTTGCTCGTTCATCTGCTGATCATTCCCCTGTTTACACAGGGCAATTATCGGCAACGAGCGTTATATTAGGAATCATCCTGTGTAAAACCCCCTTTAATAAAACTATATTTCACTAACATATACAATCTATGATTACTATGCACTTAGGGTACTATTACAATGTTCGACATGGGCCGTGTTAACAAGCGCTGATCAACAAGACAGGTGATTGATCGCCGCTCGTTTGCTCCTTTCACATGGAGCAATGATTGTATATCTATAGGGACGAGCGCTCGTTACTACGATCACTCGTCCCCATACATTTCCATCATGTCGGCAGCACATCCCACTGATTACACAGGAAGATGTGCTGCTGACAATGATGATTTTTAATTCTGAATAAAAGAGAGGATCAGCCAATGAACGACCATGTGCTCGTTTATCGGTTGAGCCTTGCCCTGACTACACAGGGCAATGATCGGGAATGAGCGTTCATATGAACGCTCATTTGCCCGATCATTAGCCCGTGTAATTGGGCCTTTACTCAGCGGACATTTTCAGCAGCAATATGCAGATTGGCTGTGGCACTTAAACAATAATGAGTTGGTATTAAGGGTTCCAATGTGTGCCAAGAAACTATTTACCACACCATTGTACTACCCCCACCAATGTTTACAAAAGGACAAATGGGTCCATAGATTCATGTCATTTATGGCGAATTCTAACCTTACCATCCGAATAATGCAGCAGAAATCAAGATCTGATAGTTCCAATTTTTTGACTGTCCAGTTTTTCTGATCCAGCATTCATTGTAGCCTATATAGTGTCTTTGTAATGATGGGGGTAGGGAAACAGACAAGTGAGCCCTAATCTACCCGCCACTCAGTCCCTGCCTACTTGCAACGACCCGCCATAGACGACGGGGTACAACTTGGCGACGGTCCCTACGCTCAGTAAGTGCACGACAGACAAACAGACAAGGGTACACAAAGCTAAGGGAAATGGGGCAGTTGCCCACGGCAACACCGTGAGCAACAAGAGTGGTGAACGAGCTGAGTCAAACCAGGAGTGTACGAGGTACCAAACGCAGAGCAGGAGAGTAGTGAACAAGCCAAGTCAAACCAGGAGTGTACGAGGTACCAAACGTAGAGCAGGAGAGTAGTCAGTAAGCCAGGGTCAGTATGAAGCAGGGTCAAATAGTTCAGAAGCTGCAGCAGGGCCAGGAAAACAAACGAGAAGAATCACAAGCAAGGAGGAACAGGAAAGGCAGGTATAAATAGACAGAGGGCGGGAGCTAGCTCCATCTGGCCAGGCTGTGATAGGCTCTCCCACTCCTAAGCCTGCCATCCTGAGTGGTGGAAGATGGAGTCAGTCTCACAGACATAGAAGCAGGTGCAGACTGATTACCTATGGGCATTGACACAGAAGCTGTGCCTGGCAGATCCTTTACAGTACCCCCCCTTTTATGAGGGGCCACCGGACCCTTTCTAGGTGGACCTGGTTTATTGGGGAAACGAAGGTGGAACCTCCTGACCAATACCCCAGCGTGAACATCCCGGGCGGGTACCCAAGTCCTCTCCTCAGGCCCGTATCCTCTCCAATGGACCAGGTACTGGAGGAAGCCTTGGACCATCTTGCTGTCCACAATCTTGGCCACCTCGAATTCCACCCCCTCAGGGGTGAGAACGGGGACAGGAGGTTTCCTCGAGGGAGCCAAAGACGGGGAGCAGCGTTTAAGGAGGGAGGAATGAAACACCTCGTGTACTCGAAAAGATGGGGGCAACTCCAGTCGGAAGGAGACAGGATTGAGGACTTCAATGACCTTGTACGGCCCTATAAACCGGGGAGAAAACTTCTTGGACGGGACCTTAAGGCGCAAGTTCTTAGACGATAGCCACACCAGATCCCCGACCATAAACAAGGGGTTAGCAGAACGTCTTCTATCTGCCTGAGTTTTTTGTATGCTCTGGGACGCCTCTAGGTTCTTCTGAACCTTTGCCCAGACTGTGCACAGTTCCCGATGAACGACCTCTACCTCGGGATTGTTGGAACTACCAGGTGAAACGGAGGAGAACCGTAGATTAAACCCAAAGTTACAGAAAAAGGGGGAGACACCTGACGAGTTACTGACCCGGTTATTAAGGGAAAATTTGGCGAGGGGAATGAATGAGACCCAATCATATTGACAGTCAGAGACTGATTAGTCCTCTCAGTTTGGCCATTAGTTTCAGGATGGAAGGCAGAGGAGAAGGACAGATCAATCTCCAACTTTTGACAGAAGGCTCTCCAAAACAATGAAACAAATTGTACCCCTCTGTCAGAAACAATATTGACAGGGACCCCATGGAGACGCAGGATGTGTTTGACAAACAAGGTAGCTAACGTCTTAGCATTGGGTAGTTTCTTGAGGGGCACAAAGTGGCACATCTTACTGAAGCGGTCTACTACAACCCACACCACCGACTTACCATGAGATGGAGGCAAATCGGTGATAAAATCCATGGAGATATGGGTCCAAGGTCTCTGTGGAATGGGCAAAGAACGTAGTAAGCCCGCTGGTCGGGACCTGAGAGTCTTGGACCTAGCACAAACCTCACAAGCGGCGACGTAGGCCTTAACGTCTTTAGGCAACCCAGGCCACCAATAGTTTCTGGCAATGAGGTGCTTGGTACCCAGGATGCCTGGATGACCAGATAGTGCGGAGTCATGATTTTTCCTAAGTACCCTTAGCCGGAATTTCAGGGGAACAAACAGCTTGTTCTCAGGAAGGTTCCCGGGAGCTGAACCTTGATCAGCCGCAATTTCAGAGACTAAATCAGAATCAATAGAGGAAATGATTATACCTGGAGGCAAAATACAAGCAGGATCTTCCTCCGAAGGAGGGCTGGCCATGAAGCTACGCGACAGTGCATCAGCCTTAATATTTTTAGACCCAGCCCTATAGGTTACCAAAAAGTTGAATCTGGTAAAAAATAATGCCCATCGAGCTTGTCTCGGGTTTAGCCTCCGGGTAGATTCTAGGAAAACCAGATTCTTGTGATCGGTAAGGACCGTTACCTGGTGCCTAGCCCCCTCAAGGAAGTGGCGCCACTCTTCAAATGCCCATTTAATGGCTAAGAGTTCGCGGTTGCCAATATCATAGTTACTCTCAGTGGGCGAAAACTTCCTGGAGAAGTAGGCACAGGGACGGAGATGGGTGAGGGACCTGGTACCCTGGGACAAGACAGCCCCCACTCCCACCTCGGACGCGTCAACCTCCACGATAAATGGCTCCATTTGGTTGGGCTGAACCAGCACAGGGGCCGAGATAAAGCACTTCTTAAGGACCTCAAAAGCCTGGACAGTCTCAGGAAGCCAGTGGAGGAGATCAGCACCTTTGCGAGTGAGGTCCGTAAGAGGCTTAGCGATGACCGAGAAGTTAGCAATAAATCTCCTGTAATAATTAGCGAACCCCAAGAAACACTGTAACACCTTCAGGGAGGCAGGTTGGACCCATTCCGCCACATCCTGGACCTTGGTGGGGTCCATGCGGAATTCATGAGGAGTGAGGATTTGACCCAAAAATGGTATCTCCTGCACCCCAAACACACATTTTTCGGTCTTCGCAAACAGTTTGTTTTCCCGAAGGACCTGGAGCACCTTCCTGACATGCTCAATGTGGGAGGACCAGTCCTTGGAAAACACAAGTATGTCATCAAGGTACACTACAAGAAATACCCCCACGTAATCTCTTAAAATCTCATTTATGAAATTCTGGAAGACCGCGGGAGAATTACACAACCCAAAGGGCATGACGAGGTATTCGAAATGACCTTCGGGCGTGTTAAACGCAGTCTTCCACTCATCCCCCTCTTTGATGCGGATAAGGTTATACGCCCCCCGTAGATCAAACTTAGAGAACCATTGGGCCCCCTGAACCTTATTAAAGAGATCAGGAATCAAAGGAAGGGGATACTGGTTCCTTACAGTGACCTTATTCAAGTTACGGTAGTCAATGCATGGCCTAAGACCACCATCCTTCTTCCCTACGAAGTAGAAGCCAGCACCTACCGGAGAAGTAGAGGGGCGAATGTAACCCTTTGCCAGGCATTCCTGGATATACTCTCTCATGGCTTCACGTTCGGGACAAGAGAGATTAAATATCCTACCCTTAGGGAGCTTAGCTCCTGGTACCAAATCGATAGCGCAATCGTATTCTCTATGAGGAGGTAACACTTCGGAGGCCTCCCTAGAGAAAACATCAGCGAAGTCCTGAACAAACTCAGGTAGCGTGTTCACCTCCTCAGGGGGAGAAATAGAATTAACAGAAAAACATGACGTCAAGCATTCATTACCCCATTTCGGTAAGCTCCCCAGTATTCCAGTCAAACGTGGGATTATGCAACTGCAACCAGGGAAGGCCTAAAGCCAAATCGGACGATAATCCCTGCATCAACAGTACAGAGCACTGCTCCAAATGCATGGAGCCAACAAGGAGTTCAAAAACAGGGGTATGCTGTGTAAAATAACCATTAGCAAGAGGAGTGGAGTCGATACCCACTACCGGGACAGGTTTAGGCAAATCAATCAAAGGCATAGCTAGAGACATAGCAAATTCCACAGACATGATATTAGCAGAAGACCCTGAATCCACGAAGGCACTGCCGGTAGCAGACCTACCACCAAAAGAGACCTGAAAGGGAAGCAAGATTTTATTATGTTTCATATTTACGGGAAATACCTGTGCGCCCAAGTGACCTCCCCGATGATCACTTAGGCGCGGAAGTTTTCCGGCTGCTTATTCTTACACCTAGGACAGGTGTTCACTTGATGCTTGTCATCCCCACAATAGAAGCAGAGACCATTCTTCCTGCGGAACTCTCTACATTGTCGGGGGGAAACGGAGGCCCCGAGTTGCATAGGTACCTCCGAGTCTTCCGTGGAAGAGCGAAGCAACGGGACCTCGGGAGGCATCATGGGGGAGTCAGAGGGGAAAACACAAAAACGTTCAAGTTGTCTTTCCCTGAGACGTCGGTCAAGTCGTACCGCTAAAGCCATAACCTGGTTTAGGGAGTCAGAAGAGGGATAGCTAACTAGCAGGTCTTTCAGGGCGTTCGACAGACCCAACCTAAACTGGCACCTTAAGGCAGGGTCATTCCACAGAGAAGCTACGCACCACTTCCTAAAGTCAGAACAATACTCCTCAACAGGTCTCTTACCCTGACGTAAGGTCACCAGCTGACTCTCGGCAAAGGCAGTCCTGTCAGTCTAGTCATAAATGAGTCCGAGAGCAGAAAAGAAAATATCAACGGAGGAAAGTTCAGGGGCGTCAGGAGCCAAGGAGAAGGCCCACTCTTGGGGCCCTTCCTGGAGCCGGGACATAATTATACCCACCCGCTGGCTCTCAGAACCTGAGGAGTAAGGCTTTAAGCGAAAATAGAGCCTACAACTCTCCCGAAAAGAGAGAAAAGTCTTCCGGTCCCCTGAGAACCGGTCAGGCAACTTGAGGTGGGGTTCAAGAGGTGAGGTGAGGGGCACTACCATGGTAGCGTCAGGCTGGTTGACCCTCTGAGCCCTCTGAGCCTGTAGGGAGAGACCCTGCATTTGCTGAGCCAGGGTCTCAAGGGGGTCCATAGTAGTGTGAGGGACCAGAGTAGACTAGGTATATGGGCTTGTGATTATGTAATGATGGGGGTAGGGAAACGGACAAGTGAGCCCTAATCTACCCGCCACTCAGTCCCTGCCTACTTGCAACAACCCGCCCTAGGCGACGGGGTACAACTGGGCGACTGTCCCTACGCTCAGTAAGTGCTCGACAGACAAACAGACAAGGGTACACAAAGCTAAGGGAAATGGGGCAGTTGCCCACGGCAACACCGTGAGCAACAAGAGTGGTGAACGAGCCGAGTCAAACCAGGAGTGAACGAGGTACCAAACGCAGAGCAGGAGAGTAGTGAACAAGCCGAGTCAAACCAGGAGTGTACGAGGTACCAAACGCAGAGCTGGAGAGTAGTCAGTAAGCCAGGGTCAGTATGAAGCAGGGTCAAATAGTTCAGAAGCTGCAGCAGGGCCAGGAAACCAAACGAGAAGAATCACAAGCAAGGAGGAACAGGAAAGGCAGGTATAAATAGACAGAGGGCGGGATTTAGCTCCGTCTGGCCAGGCTGTGATAGGCTCTCCCACTCCTAAGCCTGCAATCCTGAGTGGTGGAAAATGGAGTCAGTCTCACAGACATAGAAGCAGGTGCAGACTGATTACCTATTTGCATTGACACAGAAGCTGTGCCTGGCAGATGCTTTACAGTCTTGTTCTATGCTTACAGGTGTGGAACCTATAGTATGTACTATTTAGCATGCACTGTTGTCCACTTTTACACGGGCCAATGATCGGGCAAATGAGCATTCGTATGACTGCTCGTTCCCGATTATTAAACACCGCAATGATCAGCCGACGAACGAGCAAAAGTTAATCTGCTAGTTTATGCGGTCAATAAAATAGTCGCTAGTTGAGATGTGCTGCCGACTTAATAAAATTGTATGGGAACCAACGATCGTAGTAAAGATCGCTCGTCCCCATACATAATCGATCATTACTCCTTGTGAAAGGAGCAAACGGGGGGAAGATCAATGAGTTGTCTCGTTTGCTGCTTGTTTTCTCGGACCATGTCGGGCTATATAAATGGACCTTTAGTTACTTATGTCTTTTTGTCAACTGGTTTGTCCATTTTTTATCTGTCCACTTATTAGCAAGGCATTTATGCTCTACAGTACAGAGCCATTGTGTGTAACATTGGATTGGCTGTCTGCCAAATGTAAAGGCCCCAAAGTCTACCTCTGCATACATGCAGACAGGGGCTGTATGGTTTAGAGAACAAAGAAAGACTAGAATGATCGTCTCCTGCTCTGAAGGACCCAGTACACCTGTGTATTACATGAACAGCTCATTCATTTGAATGGGAACTGTGTAATATTACTTACCCCTTTAGTGGCGCTTAAGGAAAATGTAACACTTATTGTTGGGCTTCAGGACAAATTACTGCTGTAAGTCCCAACAGTGGGACATCCTATGTGAAGCTTATTATCAGGGAAACTTCTAACGGAAAGGAATTGTGCAAAGAGGTCAACCATTTCAACGTTTATCCCTTATTTTTATTAATTTGTCTTGGTTTAATATCAACATACCAAGTTTTCACTTTTTTTGTATTTGAACTATGTATAGTTTTTAGATCCAAGTAATATTTCCAGCTATGTAACTATATTGGTTCCCTTAAGGCATGACAACCAAGTCTTTTGCTTCATGTAAATTTGAAGAAAGAATGCAGACTCTTCTACAGAGCCGGTTGTGATCAACTTGAGCATGTGCATTTGTTTTGCTGATAAATCCAAGGCTCTCTCATGGCAAATTACAGGATGAGGTTAGGGGGAATTTCAAATCAGAAAAAACCATGGCACCATTTTTATAGCCTTTGTTGTGGAATGATAAACTCTTTGTGGTCAGGAGACTGTTGGGACCTTGAGGGCACAAAACTTCAAATAACAACAAAATCCAACAACAACATTATTATACAATGAGAAATCTCATGGCTCTCAAGAACCCTCATTCTTCATGTCCAGTTGTAAATCTTCATGAAATAGCTTGCAGGTGTCAGGATTAAAGTATATTCTTTGGGAGCTTAAACATAGCACCAGCTGGGCTCCTCATTTACCAGTTGTAGTTGTTTCTTTGTTCTGAAAATGTTGACAGTACAACTAAAACTATTCCCAGGAGTACATCCGCAGCTAAATCAGGATGAGTAAGAGAACAGCTGTACTTATTTTCTGTGTTTACCATACCTGCCTTTTTGATTTATTGGACATCCCACTCACGTAATGTACATTCCATAATGCAGAATATTTTGTTTGTTTTCAGATATGGCTATGATAAAGCAATGGAAAGCAGCAAAGTGCCTTGGCAGGTGTTTCTAGGCGCACTGGATATTTAAATGCTCTCTGTATAAAATGTAATTCATTCAGGTCACACCGTTTCTACATAAAGACCAATGAACATGGCAATGCAGGATCAGCATAAATTCCTGCTTATATATGTGCCTTCATGAAAAGGCCATTTATGTGAAATATTCTCAGCTATCTGGCTCCATGTCATTAAGAGAATGGCTTTTAAATACATGCTGAATTATGACACAAATGCTAAAAATTCCAGAGACCTTTTATTGCATATCCACTACATTTTGCTAAATGGGCTGATGCTTTTGAGATAGAAAACCCAAGGGAAGAATAAACATCTATTATTGAAACATATTGTATTAAGGAACAGTGTTTGACACGTGCAGATTAAGTGGACCAGGAAAGCCTGCATGGTAGTTAGTGATCCTTAATATAAACTATACTTACAAATTGAATGGGTACCATGTAGGATACAGTTAATAAGGTCCTAGTCTTTTTACAAGATACAAATAACTAAGAACAGTGGTGTTATACTTGGTAAACAGCTCAGCATTTTTGGAACTTTGTTTTACATTTGATGCCTTAGGAAATGAAATGGCTATGTAAGCAGATTGGCAAATATATATTTATTCACTTATAAAGCAAAGTTCACATCTGCAGTTCTGTTAAGTTTAATGGCAAGAATAGCACTGCATGTGGCACTATTAATGCATCAAAGCAACAGACAGCAAGAAGTTTAAGTCAATGGCGTCCGCCGGGTGCCATTGGGATTCGTTATACCATGGAACCGGAACAATGCATATGTGAAATAAGCCCAATATTTGCTGTATTGAAATTGTCTTTATAATCTTATCAATTTCTTTGGTCTAGCTATAGACGAATAGCCAAAAGCATTTAGACACCTGACCATCACATCTATATGAGCTTATTGGACATCCCATTTCGAAACCATGGGTGTTAATACAAAGTTGGACACCTTTTGTGACTATTACAGCCACCACTCTTGGGGGAAGTCTTTCCACAAGACTTTAGAGTGTATCTGTCTATATTTGTGCCCATTCAGCCAAAAGAGCATTTGTGAAGTCAGGTGCTGATATTGGCCAAGAAGGTCTGGCTCGCAACTCATCCCAATGATGTTCAATGGAGTAGAGGTCTGAACTCTGTGTAAGTCACTCAATTTCCACCACACCAAACTCCTCAAACCATGAACCTCGCATTGTGCAAAGGGGCACAGTGATTCCTGAACAAGAAAGAGCATTCTTCAAACTGCTGCCAAAAATCTGGAAGCATATAATAGTCTAAAATGTATTTGCATGATGTAGCAGTAACATTATCCTTCACTGAAAATAAGGGGCCTAGCCCAAAACCTGAAATATAGCCCCAGACCATTATTCCTCCTCCACCAAATTTGACAGTAGGCACTATGCATTCCAGTAGGTAGCTTTAAAGATTTGTTATTTCAGACTGTCAGATGTGAATCATTAATCCAGAGATCACATTTTCACTGCTCCAGCGGCAGCATGCTTTTTACCACTCCAGACTATGCATGGTGATCTTAGGGTTGTTTGCAGCTGCTTGACAATGGTAACCCATTTTATGAAGCTCCTGATGTACAGTTCCAAAGGCAGCTTGGAACTCTGTAGCAAATGATGCAACAAAGGACAAGCGATTTTTACACGTGACACCCTTAAGTACTTGGCGGCACCGCAATGTCAGTTGCATGGTCTATTGCTACATGGCTATGCTATTGTTACTTCTAGATGCTTCAACTTCCTAATAATAGCACTTTGGCCAGGATCACACACGCAGTTTAAAAGAGGCTCTGTCACTAGTTTATAAGTGCCCTATCTCCTACCTAATCTAATTGGCGCTTTAATGTAGATAACAACAGTATTGTTTGTTTTGTTGTTTTTTTTTAAAACATTTATTTTTGACCAAGTTATGATCATTTTTAGTTTTATGCTAATTTGTTCCAAATGCCCAACTGGGCATTTTTTTTACTTTTCACCAAGTGGGTGTTCTAAAGAAAAGTGTATGACGCTGACCAATCAGTGTCATACACTTCTGGTCATTCATGCCCAGCTTGTTTCACAGCACAGCATGTCCACAGGTTATACCATTAGTGTTCAATATATGCGGGTCCCACCTTTGGGACAGAAAGCTATCTCTAGAATGGGGCCCCCTGACCCCAGTCCTGCCATCTCCCGCTGTCACTGGGATCCAGCCACTGAGTTACGAGGTGGCCGGGGTATGGAAACAGCCGAGTTTGCTGAGGTATGCTGTTTCTGTGACTCTAATAGAAGTGAATTAGAGTTCCGGAAACAGCATAGCTCAGCTGTTTCCATACTTCCAGCCAAGTCGTAACTCAGTGGCCAGAACCCAGCGACATCGGAAAATGGTAGGACTGGGTTTAGGGGGCCCTGTTCTAGATAGGTGCAGGTCTCTGAGGTACAACGTATACTACTAGCAACGTTTGTCTATGGAGATTGCATGACTTTGTACTTGATTTAAAGCACCTGTTTACAATCGGTGCGGCTGAAACCCCTGAACTCTAAGGCCCCATGCCCACTTCAGTTTTTTCCTTCAGGGGGTGCTAGCCGTTTTTCTGACAGCTAGCACACTGACCCATTCATTTCAATGGGGCCATGCACACTTCAGTTTTTTTGACGGTCCCTTTGCTCCGTTCCGATCCAAAGTAGAGCATGTCCTACTTTGGTCCGGGATTCCGTGACCGTGAGGCCCATGCAAGTCAATGGGGCCGTCAAAAAAACTGAAGGCACACGGAAGGCATCCGTGTGCCATCCGTGTGTGATGGAGCCGTTGCATAGCAACGGCCGAGCGGGCAGAAAAACATAACAGAAATATTACACTAAATGGCAGCCACTTGTCTCTATCAATCACTGATAGAGAAAATAGGCTGCTGATTAAAAATAAAATAAAAATCAGTTCATACGTACCCAGTCACTGCCTTGGTGATGAGTCCCTCTTCTTCCTCCAGTCCAGCCTTTCTTTCTGACGCGGCAGCCTATGATTGGCTGCAGAGGCCGCTGCAGCCTGTGATTGGCGTCATCCCTGGAGGCCGGCCTTCTGACGTCATCCTGACGTACCTGACCGCCACTACAGCCTGTGACATGGATGAAACGTCATCGCTGGAGGCCGGACAGGAGGAAAGTAAGTATGAAATTATTATATATATATTTTTTATTACATTAAAATTCTATTTTCCGTGCGCCAAGTATGGTACTGTCCAGGGTGCTGAAAGAGTTACCGCCGATCAGTGCAGCCCATTAACTCTTTCAGCACCCTGGACAGTACCATGCTCGGCGCATGGAAACGGAAACACGGAGTGCACACGGGAGTGCACACGGTCGCTAAAACGGGCACGCGGATCCGTCACAAACGGCCGTGAAAACTGTGGCGGAAGTGTGCACGAGGCCTAAGTGGAGTGTCCATATACTTTTATATAGGATGTGTGTATACCATTAGCATTCTTAACAATCTTTGATCATTTTAACCAATGTTAACTTTAAATAATGGGGTCCAGTGCAACATCTACATGAAATTTGTATATCCTCCCTGTGTTAGAATGGGCTTCCTCTGGGTACTCCAGTTTCCTCACAAATTCCAATAAAATACTCGTAGGTTAAATGTTGTCTTAGCAAATTGGCCCTAGACGTGTCTATGTGCGCGCATGAGATAGGGAAATTTAGGTCTTTATTGGAATCAGAGATAGATTCTCTGTACAGCTGCTGTTGGAACTATATAAATAATGGAAAATAAGTAAAAGAAGCAAACAATAGAAGAATGTGTAAACCCTTCTTACTGTAGAGTGAATTAAGTCCACAGAAGTTCCCTTGGTACACAAGAAACTGCACTAAGCTGGCCGTGCAGGCTGATCGCCTCCATGCCACGCCACATTGATGCAGTAATTCATGCAAAAGGAGCCCCGACCAAGTATTGAGGGCATATACTGCACATACTTTTCAGTAGACCAACGTTTCGGTATTAAAAATCATTTTTGAAATTGGGATTTTATAATATTCTTATTTTCTGAGACACTACATTTTGGGTTTTCATTAACTGTTAGCCATAATCTTCAATGTTGAAACAAAAAAATGATGGAAAAAGATCACTCTGTGTGTAATGAATCTATATAATATAGGAGTTTCACTTTTTGAATTGAATTACTGAAATAAATTAACATTTTGATGATATTGTAATTCATTGAGAAGGACCTGTACATGGATTTCTGTAAGTTCCATTTAGATGAATGAAACTGATTTTCAGTCCCTGAAATTTCTGCAACAAAATTTGCCACATGTGAATCCACCCTTACTGTCCCACAACATTAAACTCCCATTCAGAGGGCTGTTCAAAAGCTGCAACTCCTTTCACCATACAAGGCTGCGTCCGCAGGATTCCTCCCAGCCAATCAGGCACCGCAATTAGTATGTGATGGAGAATTGCATCGTTTGACTGCCGCCAAGCTGCTTTTCCCCTTTTGTGCTGTCAACAGAGTATGAATCCATCTATGAGCTAAACAGTCGACTGTTGTCTGACAGTCTTGTTGCTAGGGGTTCATTACCTAACAAACTCTTTTCAGGATTTGTCAGACAGTGAGTTTCTCTCAGGGCTTCAGTTGGAGATAGAATTGCCACTGAACTAAGGTCAGAGAAGGTCAAGGAGGCTTGGCAGGTCTTAAACCATGAATCTCCATAACTTTTACTTATATTAATGATACTTTTAAAAAGACATGTAAGTGGATTGTTTTTTTTATGTAACACAGAGCTGTAAAGACTTGTAAGATAAAGCAGCATTTCACAACCAACAGTCTAAAAACTGATTGTGTATTACATTATAACACTTGTGCATCTATTTGTCAGGTTCTTGTTCATGGATTTTGTATTGAATAGCACTTCAAACTGTCAATGAAAGACCACACATTAAAGAAATGTTGTTACATAAACTATTTATGGATGTCAATTTTCTTAATTAAGTGGATTTTCCTGGAGGGTAAATTAGAAATTTCAGGAAGGTGAGAGGCCAAAAGGGGGTCTGAGGGATAGTCGGAAAAGTGAGCAGATGGCATTAAAAGAAATAAATTCTGGAGAACAATACGCCCAACATCAGATGAGAATTATGTCTACAGTTCTGGTGAAGATTAAATCATATAATAAAAGCTAAAATGAATGCTCCCTGTATAGAACTAATAGTATTCCCTATTATTTGTTCTTTTAATAAATTCTATAAAATTAGTTCTTGTATTGATGTGTTGTCAATTGACTATTATATCTTTATAGTAGAATTTTTTTTATTACCATAACATTTTCATAACAATAGACCAATAGACATAACATTATTATTGTAAGTGAATTATTGACACAGCATTTAGCATGCAGTTTCTCCGCAGTATACCAGTCTGTAGAGCTACCGTATATTTACAGTCCCACTCCTCCCAGCGATAACAGGGTTCAGGCAGCACGGAGGTGCCCAGATCTGGATGTTAACGCCTCTGGTCCAATAAATGATTTGTGAAGGTCCTGATGACGTGATCATGGCAAAAGTTCTCTGTACTCCTTCAGTCCTGTAAGATCGTGTGGCGAGAGAGGGCATTCTTGGGGTGCAATTTATAAACAAATAGTGGCAAAAATGGCACCATTACACAAAAATTTTGTAAAAACGACGCAGTTTTTTTTAATACCCTCAGTAGAGCAATTTTGCACAAATCATGGCAGATAAGGAAAATTTGGGAAAGATTTAGGCTGGGTCTATAGGCTATTTTTTTAATAATATAAATTAAAAGTATTATAGCGATAGTCAATTGATAGTTAATTATAGTTAATTAATTATATTTATCTGATTGTTCATAAATTTAAAAAACAATAAAAAATTAGAAACCCCCCACCTTTCCAAACTCACACATACCAGTATTAGATGTACTGCAGGACACAAATACATTTTGCATGGGTGTTGGATACTGATTACCCCAAACATACAATAATTACCCCCAGCCACCAATATTTGCCTATTCTTCCTCAGTCCTATGTGCTTTTGCACCTTCACTATAAACGTCTGTACCTTGTTGATTATCAGCTATGTACAGATGCTGAGGCCCCCTGCACACGCCATGCCCGTAATCATGGTCCAGGCGCGGACAGTCACCCGCATTTGCGGAATGTGCTCCCATTATAAATCATAGGAGCACGGTACGTAAAATAAAAAAATATTTTTTTACAGATGCTTTCTACGGCCTGGACACCTTCCCGTAAAGAAGTTGTCCGTGCACCATAGAAATGAATCTATCAGTATTTTGATCCGCAATTTCGGTCCGTAATTGCGGATCAAAATTACGGTTGTGTGCATAGGGCCTGAGTCTAAAGATAAGGGAGAGAGATACATGTAAAACTAAACTGGGGTCTTTGTTCTTGAAACTACATTGATGTCATAAATTACACAATGTACTCAATAGAAAATGTAAAAATTAAATTAAGTTAGCAAAGTTATCTACAGAAATACAAATCGCTAACGACATTAAAATGAATCCCCAAAAATGTTCTAAATATATTAATGGCAAAAAGAAAATGTCTGATAATATTGGCCCTCTTAAAGATGACCATGGGAATATAATTGTAGAGGACAAAGGGAGGGCTGACATATTAAACATGTACTTTTCCTCTGTGTTTACGGATGTGCTGCCAGGGCCAGATATTCAGGGGGACAGTAATAACGGTCCCACTCCCAATATTACCAATATTACCTGCTTAACACAGGAGGAAGTACAGCTGGGTCTAAGCAAATTAAATATTGATAAATATTCTGGCCCAGACGGCATTCATCCACAGGTATTAAGGGAATTAATCTCAGTATTGGACCATTGTATCTCATCTTTTTAGACTCTCTTGTAACGGGATCAGTGCCACAGGATTGGAGGATGGCTGATGTTGTACCAATATTTAAGAAGAGTAAGAAGGTGGAACCGAGTAACTACCATCCGTAAGTTTGACATCTGTGGTATGTAAAGTATTTGAAGGTATTCTAAGAGATGAACTCCAAAAGTATATAGCAGAGAAAAGTCTTATAACTGATAACCAGCATAGATTCATGAAAAACAGGTCGTGCCTAACCAACATGCTCGGTTTCTATGAGGAGGGAAGTGTGAATCTGGATGTTGGTCATGCGGCTGATGTGATTTATTTGGATTTTGCAAAAGCATTTGATACTGTACCGCACAACAGTCTTGTTCTGAAGCTACAGATACAGAGATTGGGGGACTATATATGGAAGTGGGTAAAGAATTGGTTAAGGGAAAGAAAACAAAGAGTTCTTATAAATGGAACTTACTCAAAATGGGCTGAAGTCAGAAGTGGAGTACCACAAGGATCCGTGTTAGCCCGAATTCTTTTTAATCTCTTTATTAATGACCTTGTGGAAGGGATTGATAGCAAGGTGTCAGTTTTTGCTGACGATACAAAACTTTGTAGGATACTTAAAACTCAACTTGACTATAAAATATTACAGAAAGACCTAGATAAGCTGGCAGCATGGGCAAAAACATTTCAGATGAAATTTAATGTTGATAAATCTAAAGTCATGCACTTAGGACGCAATAATAGCATTAATAAACATACATGAAATGGAATAAAACTGGGAATAACGGAACAAGAGAAGTATCTGGATATTCTGGTAACAAATAAGCTAAGCTGCAGCACTCAATGTCAAGCAGCAGCTGCAAAAGCAAATAGGATTTTAGGGTGTATAAAAAGAGAAATAAAAATCTGTGATTCAAATGTAATATTACCCCTCTATATATCCCTTGTAAGATCTCATCTGGAATATGGAATTCAGTTTTGGGCTCCACATTGTAAAAAGAACATAGGAGAACTGGAGAGGGTTCAACTAGATTATTAAAGGAACAGTGTCACCACAATTTTTTTTTTTATATGTTAAAGATGTTAGTGCTTTATTAAAAACGTTTGGATTAATTTGTGTGTTTGTGTGTTACTTTTTCTTATTTTTACACTTTTTCTTCCCTATGGGGGCTGCCATTTTTTTTTCCATTTCTGTATGTGTCGATTAACGACACATACAGACATGGAATACGGCAGCTCCAGTCCCATAGGGACTGCGAACGGGGCCCGTTCCATCCACTAACATGTACGCCGCTGTGTGGGAACGGCACATGCGCCGCTCCCACACAGTTCAATTTGAAATGCGCGCCGTCCGGCGCCATTTTCCTGTGGACCGGAAGTCGCGGCCGGACAGTAAGATTACTACTTCCGCTCGCAGCTTCCGGACTTGTGCAAACGGAGCAGCGGCAGCAGACGGAGCGGATGGACCGGAGGGAGCGGCGGCGACTGGAGCAGGTAAGGGATTTCTATGTATGTTTGTGTTTCAGTGTGTGTTTACTACTGTATGTAAACCTTCTACACTGTGTGTTAGCTCAAAAAATGGCGACACACAGTGTAGGAGGTTAGACCGTTCAAACCCCTCGTTTCTCCCGGCACTAGCCAGGATAAAGGAGGGGGGGATGCTGAGAGCTCACTAGAGCGAGGGCTTTTTACCCAATTTTGCAGCATAAAGCAATGTGGTTGCTTTACCACATGCAATGCTGCAATTTTGGGAATGGCTCCATCTAGTGATCAGCAATGGGAAATATTATAAATTAAAAAAACAATTAGAACAATGTTTAATCACCTATACACTAATTGTTTAACTAAAAAAAAAAAAACATGTTTTGCTGGTAACACATTCCCTTTAAATAAGATGGGAGGTGTCTCTTACAATGAAAGGCTAGAAAAATTGGGCTTGTTCAGCTTGTAAAAAGACGTCTTATAGGTGATCTTATTAATATGTATAAGTATATGTGTGGTCAATACAGAGAACTAGCACATGATCTGTTCCTTCCAAGGACTCTACAAAAGACCAAGGGACACCAATTGCGTGTGGAAGAAAGACGTCTCAGACACCAATATGCGCATGCCACGATTTGCTCCATATGAAATCAGAGGCATATGGCTGTACAGTAAAGGGTTCTATTACAATATTTACAACACGGCCATGTGCATGAGCTCTAGTACAACATGATGCAGACCAAAAGTTAACATAACCGCAATATTGGTCCCTTCCTGTAAGCATGTAAGCAATTGGGTGTGGGGCGCGGGGACGGGGCTCTAAAAATGTTGCTTGTTTTGCATAGTAAAAATCAGCATTTTTATGTGAGATTAGTTTTACAGGACACCAACAGACAACTCCTACAAAGAAATGGTACACAGCACACAACAATCCAAATAGCAGACAGTCTTTTTTTATTTATTAAAAATATATATGAATATAATTAAAACAAGCAAGTGGAAAACTTGCTCTCAAAAAAACTGATGTAAAGTGGTCAGGTGTTACATACACATCAAATATATTGCCCAGGTATAATACAGTGTAGGGCACCAGCCAAAGAATATCTAGAGCAATTAATGCCACAACAGGCTTATAAAAATGTAGCAAATCTGACATGTAAAACACATAGAGTGGATACCGACCAACAAGACAGCCACACCCCAACGTACATTTAACCGTTTGCTTCTTCCAAGGGGGTAGTCAACTCCAACAGGACATATAACACAGTGCAACTTCATAATCCCTTCTCCCTGTCTGCCACCTGCATAGCTTGACACCCTCAATACCAGTATCGGAATGACCTGACAAAATATCTGAATACAGCTGCATTTGCATGTTACAATTTCTAAACCCAATGACGAATATTAACATTTTTTTTTTTTATGTATAAGCAATTAGTTTTAATTCATTATAAACAATCGTTCTGGACAACATTGACAGAAATGTACTGGCCAATGCTTCTAAGCACCTGTAACCAAGTCATCTAACTATGTAGATTTTCTACTTATGTAATATTTTTTACTGCCTGTGTGATAAATTATTGTGTGCTTTGACATTTACAATGCTTACATTTTATTAACATTGAACCGCATTGTAAGTGTTACACAGATACGTTGTATTTTACTTACAACACTGACATGATGAGTAATTAATGAATGTGTTTTTAACTTTATAACTTAGTATCTTGCAGACCATAGGTCTGTTTTAAAATGTTGTGCTTGCCTGTATAATTTTAATAAATACTCAATAAACAAATTTTAAAAAGTCCTAACGGAAAACACTAAATATAAAAAAAATAAGCAAAAAAGTAAAAACATCCCAGCAAGTCCTTCCTCCCTTGATCATATTTTGCTTCATATTGCAAACAAATCACTGAAAAATATATAAAGAATTATTCTATATGTGTCCTAGGTCAGCCACCCCCGCCCCCCCCCCCTCCTCCTCACAACACTGTGTCTGACGCTAAGACAAGACTACAGCTGGAATCTCTCCCCCCTGCCCTGCCTGCAATAGGGGACAAAGAATGCTAAGCCCTGCCCCTTTGCTAAACCCCACCCTCTTCAAAATAAAAATAAAAATCTGGAGAAAATGAACATCTGTGTTCTCTACAAAATTTCTACAAGACTTTTTGATAAATTATTATATAGAAAATCCTGCAGACTGATAAGCAGTGTTGGCAACTTTATCTCCTGTTTACTTCTATCATCTATTTCTCGGTTAAGTGTTCCTTTAAGGCTGGGTTCACACGACCTATTTTCAGGCGTAAACGAGGCGTATTATGCCTCGATTTACGCCTGAAAATACGGCTCCAATACATCGGCAAACATCTGCCCATTCATTTGAATGGGTTCGCCGACGTACTGTGCCGACGACCTGTAATTTACGCGTCGTCGTTTGACAGCTGTCAAAAGACGACGCGTAAAATTACAGCCTCGTCAAAAGAAGTGCAGGACACTTATATACATTATATGCAGGACACTTCTTGAGACGTTTTTGGAGCCGTTTTCTCATTTAGGGTATGTTCACACGCTGAGAGGCATTTACGTGTGAAAAGACAGACTGTTTACAGCTGCCTTGATTCACACATAAATGCTCCTCCTCGTAATTTACGAGGCGTCTGTGACGCTCGTAAATCTTGAGCTGTGCTTCATTGAGTTCAATGAAGAACAGCTCAAATTACGTGGCAAAGAAGTGCCCTGCACTTCTTTGCCGAGGCAGTCAATTTATGCGTTGTCGTTTGACAGCTGTCAAACGACGACGCGTAAATTACAGGTCGTCTGCACAGTACGTCGGCAAACCCATTCAAATGAATGGGCAGATGTTTGCCGACGTATTGTAGCACTATTTTCAGGCGTAAAACGAGGCATAATACGCCTCGTTTACGCCTGAAAATAGGTCGTGTGAACCCAGCCAGACTGTATTGAAAACAGCTCCAAAAACGGCGCGAAAACGGCACGAAAAACGCCGCGAAAAACGTGAGTTGCTCAAAAAACTTCTGAAAATCAGGTGCTGTTTTCCCTTGAAAACAGCTCCGTATTTTCAGACGTTTTTGGCTCAGCGTGTGAACATACCCTAAGAAGTCTGGGAATTTAAACCTGAATCTGAAATAACTGTGTATGTCTCTTATCTCTTAGACTAAATAAAATAAACATCTATTATTTCGATATACTAAACATTTTTTAAACAAAGCATATCCGACAGAGGTATCTGATTCAGCAATAGAACGTGTGTTTTATATTTATTGTACCTATATTATTGAGGTTAAATCACTATATATTTCTACATATTTTTGCAGTTCTAAAAATCATATATTTTTAAAATAATCCCTTAACCCCCTCCCCCCCCCCCCCCAGATTATCTTGAATAGTACAATACAGTTTTGCGGGGCACAGCTCAGGCAGAATTGGGAGTGCTTGTAACCAGCAGCAACTCCTCCCTGCAATGTAATATATTGATGTCATTTTTGCAAGCAAAAAAATTGCGCCACAATTCGCTGAAAAAAACTATGGTAAAAAAAACTGTACATTAGTGTACCCCATACTCTACTCTTCAGCCCTCTT
Source organism: Rhinoderma darwinii (assembly GCF_050947455.1). NCBI lineage: Eukaryota > Metazoa > Chordata > Amphibia > Anura > Rhinodermatidae > Rhinoderma > Rhinoderma darwinii. Next base: position 275,059,397 of record NC_134689.1, read on the forward strand.
TATGTGCTCTGTCCCCCCACTTTTTAACTTAGCTCCTCTGTCCATGTTTCCATGTTCTATGCCTTTCTGCTGCTTGATTCCTCTTGTTCAGGAGTTCAAACCTCAAGTTATAAGGTGGAAAAAGAAAAGAAGGAACGAAAAATAATAACTCAAAAATGTTTTGTTACTAAATAAGAAAAAAAAGATATGCATATATTTGATATCCTCATAGTAAACTGTTGAATTAAAAAAGATTGCATGATGATTAGTGAACTCTGGTAGAAACATTGTTATTATGAAATTTTATGCATTTTTCCTGAAAATATATCCTAAAAAATCTACAACTAGTCCTGCCAAAAAGTTATGTGTAACTAATGCAGAGGGGCAAACAATTTTACCCATCTTTAAGGCTACAATCAGTAACATCATTAAGGGGTTAATAAGCACTAAAGGGACCTGAATTATGCGCAAACTATATTTACATGACATTTATTAATGTCTACAGAAGAAAAAAGTGACACCTTCGGGATGGTTTTTCCAATTTTATTATGATTATTTGGTGGTTAATCTCCAGTGTGATATGCTTTTTAAATATATTTAGAGATCCAGTATTAAGAATTTTTTCTCCATTTTTTTCATTCTTTCTTTTTGGATAGTCTTTTTTTAATATGCTTTTTATGTTATTGTAAGTTTTGTTTAATATGAACTGGTAAGCGCAGGTTTAATTTTCCTGTATTATAAATATTACTGTGTTGCTTTAAACAGATCCTTTGACTTATTTTGATGAGATATTTCTGTTCAGGATGCTGTCAGCCACGCAATTTATTGGCAGTTAATGGATCCCCTAGACTAATAGTAATTTCTGAAACCAGAGGCTGTATCAGACATTGCTTATAGACAGAGTATAGATTTTACAACTTTGCTCAATGAAATTTTTTATGAGCTTTGAAGCAGTGCCCTTAAATCACTTTCAGCCACAAACTGAAAAGGCTATTCATTTTTATTAATTATAAGTCACAAAATACACAGACAAAATGTGAATTATATAAAGAAAATTGGAGACAAATTTGGGTGGACCCTGTCAACCAATATAGTCTATTTTAAATGCCAGTGTTTTTGCCTCTTTTATGGTTTGCTTCTTTAAATGTATTACTATGTTAAATGGTCACTGACTTTTCAACAAACTTTGGATAAAGTAACACAAGCAAGTACAAGAAACTTTGTAATATAACAGAGAAAAATGCCTTCTTCTCCACTTCTTAGACTCTTTTGCCCCCCCCCCCCCCCACAGATTTTTCCATCTCATCATAAGGATGAGTGATCAGGTTACAGATGCCCATAAAAGTCTATAGAGAGAGGAGGGGGAGGAGTGAGCAGGAGCAGAGTGAGGGAGAGGTAGAGAGGGACACAGACACTGCTGCAGCTTCTAGTAAGTGTTGTATCTTACTCCAGAGTTGGATTAACAGCTACACTGCACATTACAGTTGTGTAATCTCCTCCATGCTGCTGCTGTTTCTGTATAGGTGCTAGTTCACAAGGTAACTATGTGAAACCGAGGAAGAACTTACTGAATGGTCCACTTTGTTCCTTGTAGTAGGCATGGGCTTTCAATAGGTTCAGTATGGTTGGTCTTAACCAGGAACCTTTAATTGAGGACATTGCCTGGCTCTATTCTACCCACATGTCATTTCTCTTAGGATCAATGCAGTTCAAATAGGAACACTGTCTGGACTACAGTGTAAATGCTCAGGACAAAGGAATAGTAATAAGAAAAACTGCAGTGAGTAAATCTAAGCAAAGCTACAGATTTGGACAACTGTATCCCCTGAGCCTGCTGTATACTACTGTATATAATATACCCCCTGACACTGCCCCCACACAGTTTAATGTCCCATAGCTGCCTCCACACATTATAATGCCCCTATAACTGTCTCCACACCGTATAATGCCCCTATAGTTGCCCTCCACACAGTATAATGCTCCCATAGCTGCCCCCACAGAGTATAATGCCACCCATAACTGTCCTTCACACAGTATAATGTCCCCATAACTGCCCTCCACACAGTATAATGCCCCATAGCTGCCCCCACACAGTACAATGCCCCCCAAAGCTGCCCTCCACACAGTATAATGCCCCCCATAGGTGCCACCACACAGTATAATGCGCCCCATAACTGCCCTCCCCACAGTATAATGCCCCTATAGCTGCCTCTACATAGTATATATTTAGATGAGAAAAAATATTTTTGGGACATCAGATAGCGCTACTTCATCAAGAAGGTGGTAGTGAAAATCGCTTGGTTATAATAAGGTCTTTAATGGGGTGACGCATTTCAACGCCGGTCTGGCGCCTTCATCAGACCTTATACATAAAAAATACTATGCCCTAACACAGAACCAGTTGCCCTGGATCGGGCGGCTCTACATTACCGGCTCAATAGAGCCAGATAACGATATTATTTTTCTCCCCCGCTAGGTACACATATCTTTTGTTCTTTAAATAAACAAAGTAACTAACTACACACAAATATGCTAATTTACTGAGCCCTATGTTTTATGTATGGAATAGTTTTGTGGCTAATGATCTTATACCACTGTCTGTACATTTTCTCATGCACCTCTGATTGGCTGTTGTAACTGCCACTCATGGGGTATTCTGGCAGTTTTTTATGTTTATAAACCACACTATCTGTGGCTTTTTATGTATAAGGTCTGATGATGGCGCCAGTCCGGCGTTGAAACGCGTCACCCGATTAAATACTTTATTATAACCAAGCGATTTTCACTACCACCTTCTTGATGAAGTAGCGCTATCTGACTTCCCAAAAATAATTTTTCTCATCTAAATGCAAAACAACGTGGTGGAGCCTTGTGGTCCCATTGGCTAGGAAGCAGCAGCAACTTCATAATTTCATTTCCTTTAAACAGTGTTGTGCCTGGATACCACACAACTACCCCAGATGAGGATTATTCTTACGACTGTATTTACAGTATCCATAGTTTTTTTGTATTCTGCACCATGAGGCGCTTCTTCCCGTTATATATTTCAGATATAAAGTGTCTACATAGTAAAAAAAAAAGAGTTCCAAGAAGTATATAATGCCCCCATAGCTGCACCCTACAAAGTATAATGTCCCCTATAACTGCCCCCACACTGTATAATGCCCCCATAGCTGCCCCTAATAGTGCCTGATAAAAATAATAATATACATACGCAACTAACCCTGTTCCAATGTAGAGGAGATCCCTCTGGTCTGTGCACCACAGTGCATACAGGCGCGATAACATCACTGCCTCGAATCCGGCGATACATAGTGAATGGTAGAGCAGGGACCTTACGGTCTACTGCTCTATCATTGAATCCAACTGTATCTGCGTCCTAAAGATGCAGATACAGTTTAAACCGGGAAAACAATTGATAAAATCGAAATTTGCAAGGTGACGTTGATTAATTGCGCTGAATGACGATTTTGATTATTTTTCAATTAATTGCCTAGCCCTAGTACATAATATATGTGCAAAACACATTTCAGAGCGAGACTAGTCCGTGTTCAGGCAGTTCACTCTGAAGACTGGATTTATCACCACTGTGGACAGTGTTTCTATTGTACTTACCTTAATGTTTTACTCCACTAATTGTAGAATATTATGAATTTGTCCTCTTGCACAACCCACAAAGGAGAGTAGGGGACACTTCTAAGTTTGTATTATATACTAACATCAGTACGTGATGTTATCCCACTATAGAATGCCTAATTCACTTTTTACTTTTCTTTGTCCATTAATGATTAGAGGCGTAATGTGTCAATAATATAATTTGTACGACACCTTTGTTTTTACTGTGATGCCCCAAAATCAGCATGAAATTTATGGGCACTTCATAGATATGTTGCACTGGGTTGCCCTAGGCTGTCATACAGATACACTCATTTATCCGGTTCACATGGTTTTACATGTGTTAACACTTGGCAACCGCTCAGCCACACCCACTGCTTGAAACGTTTTCACCATTTTATCTATTACTAACCCCTTTATATTTATGTATTATGTAATTCACTATTAAATTGTATAAACATTTGGATAAATTCTCTCTTGTTCTATAAATGTATATCATACAGGGTCTTTTGTACAATATAAAGATTTTAAATATTTGCATGCACACAGGCAAAAGGAGCACTATACATAGTACCACTATACTACCAGTTCTCAAATTGTTCTATATAAAGAATATGTTCTTTAACCCCTTCCCGACATATGACACACAGTTATGTCATAGGTGGGCAGGGGAAGTATGGAGCGGAATCACGGGCTGAGCCCACTCCATATAACGCGGGTGTCGGCTGTATGTTACAGCCGACACTTCACAGTAACAAGCAGGGTCGTGCTTGAGCGTGAGCCTGCTCATTTAGCTCATTAAATGCCGCGGTCAATGGTAAAAGAAAATGGAAATTTGAAAAATGGCTGCCGTGGGAAGGGGTTAATGTTTATTATACTGTATGTATCAGTAAAAATAATTTTCCCATTGTTTCTGGGAATGTTATCTTACCCTCTAAATCAAAACTAATACAACCACTAAGTTTTAGCAAAAGAAATCACAGTCACGTTTGATATACATTATAACTGGACCCAGGAGGGTTTTTTGAAATTTTGTCCCATAATTATCAGATGAAAAATAGCCAACTCGTACCCTGGTTGCTAATATATTAGCCTATTATTTGCAGTGAGAAGCTGGGAAAGGATGTCTCAACTCGCACTCAATGAATGGTTCTGATTTTAACATTATACCATGAACAGATATATAGATACTGTTAATAGCTCCTTCTGGAAACATTAATCACAGGGTTTTGCTAATAATATTTGCTGCAAGTATTTAAAGTTAAAGCACTTTCAGGATTGATACGATTCAAAAAGTGTCACCTTGCTAAAAGTATCATTCATTAACTAAAATGGATAGATGCGAACCACTGAGGGTGTCCCTTACATATAGAGATAGTTTCCATTATGCTTTATGGGTAATCTTGTGTGGGTGCCAAATCAATTAGAAATGAATCTTTCTGCACCTCAACCTTAGTGATACATTGGCAAGTACTGGAGAGGTTCCAGTATTCTACCAAGGAAATGATTGCACTTTTAATGTAGAGGGAAGGATTGATGGAGGTAATGTTATATTACCCTGTCCAAAGACGTTTTGACTGTTGGCCTCATATATCATATATAGAAAGGAAAGGACCAGAACCCAGTTCTCTCTGCAGTAGGAATTAACTTTTACAAAGACTCATGAATCAACTGATAGGAAGACTTTCAGCCCTGTAGGTATGTTTTTAAACCTATTTGTAATATATACACTTATTTTTTTAGCTATACCGCCGAGCGTGTGTTTAATTAAATAGGGAGTGGGGAATAACCCGCTGCTAGACCGCTCTGGAAATGGCTTATCTCCCACCACAATAAAGAATTGGGCATATTGAAATCCAACATGCCTGATGCTTTTTTTTTTCCCATACACATTGGATTATTGACTAATCCTGATTAAATCGACATACTATCTAATGTGTATGGACCGCTGAAAAAATGCTATATAAAGTACATGACTTGATTACATTCAAAACTAGTTAGCAGGGAACTTGACCTTTTGGCTAGATGATAGATAGATAGATAGATAGATAGATAGATAGATAGATAGATAGATAGATAGATAGATAGATAGATAGATAGATAGATAGATAGATAGATAGATAGATAGATAGATAGATAGATAGATAGATAGATAGATAGATAGATAGATAGATGATAGATAGATAGATAGCATAAAAAAATAATTAATGAAGTAGTTTTTTTGAGGTTTTTCTAAAAAGGTTCAGATATTCATAAAGCGCATTTGGCGCATCGGGCCATCGATCTCATCTGTATGGAGGCCTTTCCACTCTCCGCTGATGACAGATGTTGGGGAAAACAGGGATCGGGCATGAAGGATTTCAGCATGACTAATCCTTTGTTCCAGGGATAATCTGCTGAGTCAAGCATGTTTATGGTAGAAATCAAATATATAGGTTACTCCTGGCTCAAATGGCTACAACGAGTATAACTCAGACCAGAGCGGGTAAAATAAATCTGGTGAAATCCGAAAACACCCTACAACATAAAGTACAACACAGCAATGTTTTACCACTTAAAAGGCACTGGGTAGACAGTCCAACATGTAGTTGGTATGAACAAACTCAGTCAATATGCAATAGACAATCCGCGATCCAGTATGGGTATGAATGGTTGTTCTTGTTCCTGTAGTTCCACGGAGCTCCGTACGGTCTCCTGACGTTCGAGCTCCTGGCAAGATTAAATCCTATATCTCTAGTGTAGAAAAAGAGAAATATAGTGCAACAACCTCTGGAAGTTTTGCTGCACACTGGTTTTAATCCATACTTACAAGGTTAAAATAAATAAAACATCAGTGGTTCGATACAATGGATAAAAAACATAAGCGGCACACCACTCAGTCTCGCCCGACCCTGGGTTTTGCCCTTCCAGCTTCCTCTGGGGCATGAGTGATGTGTCTAATGGACATGGTTAAATAGCCGCCACAACGTTCATATGTATATACAAAAAGTTATTTAAGCATCATAAGTATAAAAAACATTTTTACAATTTCAGCAATAGTCAAACTGATCTATAAAAAAGACAAACATTATTAAAAGACTATGTATATTTTGTATACCTATTTGTGCGAACATTGTATAAACAATGGTTTATGGTAGAGTCAGGAGAAATAGCTGATTGACGACAGCTTTCTCATGTGTATGGGATGTTTTAACTTCACATTCTCTGCCCACATTTCTTGCAGTTTATCATTATCATAGATTTAGTATCTATTAGTACTAGACTTCAAGTGATACTCATCCAGCTCCCCTACACCTCCCATGCTTTTCTTTACTTGGAACTTTCCCTGGTGATATTAATATGACATCAATGTAATCCCTAGATATGCAGCTGTGTTTCCGAGTTTATTAAGCCAGGAATTAAAACATTCTGTCCCTGGCTTCTCTACTGAGGCTGATTTTACTTTGAGTCATAATTTTACATTTAAATTCATATCACTTTGGCACAAATTAACCCAGTCCTACATGAGGGTTACGTCTTTAAGACAAGGCCCATTTTTTGTACTTTGAGTTTTATGGAAAAAAACAAAACAACATTTTTAATTTGGAAAGTCTAAAAATGTAAAACATGTAGTGTTGGTTGTATTAACCCATTGTATATTTTGGTAACATATTTCTTTTTTTCTTTGTATCCGTGCATTTTTTAAGGCTTGCTACATTTTATCAAATATTTCCGTCTCAAATTCAACTTGTGTGTTGTAGTACAACCAGGTGCAAACCAGCTAGTTTGTGACATTAATTCAATAAGTTTAGTTGTCTTTTAAAGTTGTTTTAATTGTTTTTGTGACTTTATTTTTTTTAAATGTTTATTTATTTAAAAACGATTTTGATTTTCTTTTTAGTTCTATTATGGAATAATTAACTGCCATTAATAATAATAATAATAATATGCACATGCATCTGTTAGAATATATCTAAAGTATGCCATAAGAAGCATTGTCACAGGACAATGGACTTCTAAAGGATATAGGCTCCTTTTACATAAATGTAAACCTCAACGATAGCGATGCTGGTGAGTCAACAGAGGACGCTATCGGTTGACAGTATTAGCACCACATTCAGCATTTAAATATTAGATGGCCAGGATTGGGGGGTTCTCCGATCCAGCCTATTGGTGCAGGAGTGCATCTGCCAATCACAATGACCCTCTCAAGGGTTATCATGTGACAACAAGTTTTGTGCCCTCACTTTCACCTGGACATTCCTGTACCTCCAAATGTAGAAATTACTTCCCCCTTTATATGTACATATACATCCAAACATGTTAACAAGTTAATATATTTAAAGGACATCTCTACCTTGGTGAAAGGGTATAAACCAGCCATGGCTGCTCATCATTGCTTTCATCATTGATTATAAAACTATCAGTGTATTATTAATAAGCATGGGAAGGCCAATGAGATCTGCCTCATACTTGCACATATAATATATTTAGTACATTGTCAACGTTGAGCCCTACTATGGAGCAGTCGCAGAGATCCACACAGAGATGGATGAGTCATTTAAGCTATACAAATTATTAGAATGAATTGAATGGGTTTTTAGTGGGGTGGCTACAACTTTAACAGCATTAAACTATATCACTTTTTATACAATGAGCACAACATACTTTACCTTGTAATAAGAAAAGTAAGGAATTAAGAGAAATGTATTTATATAATAAATTGATTAAATTATTGCAGAGAAATGTGGTTCCTAATAAACTGTAAATAGATAAACCCTACTAGACCATAGTTCATGTGAAAAATTTAAATTTTGGCACCATTATTCTGAATGTAGGTATTATAATGATTACTTATGTAAAAACATGTTCTCCTGCATGGGACTTATTGTTTTAGTATTTTAGGGAGGCAATGTACCAGTCCTATGGGTTAAGTCGTAAAACAAAATAATAAAAATACATCATTCAGCTAAAAGCCTGTTTCACATCAACCATTTGAATGTTTATTATTTGAACAGTAATTATATTAATATGTGACCTATTAGAAAGCTTTATATGATTTCCAATAAATACAATCCAATTAAGGTTTGTAGAAGAAATTGTGCACTGTAGTTCCAGAATGTTCATTCTTATCTCAGAAAATTCATAGTTTAATTGATCCTTTTAATGCCAGAATGGCCATTGGGCATAATGTTCCACTTTGATACTTACCATTTTCTGGCATAAATAAAAGCAGTCTGGCATGAAAACTTCGGCTTCAGATAATCAGATATTTATTTTTAGAGCATCAAGTTAAAATAGTAGGTTGTACTGGAAATTATCAATGATGGATTAATTTAAAAGAGTATTTCGGCATGATCTGAGAAACTCCATGCTCGGTTTAAAACTGCAAATGGTGCCTGGGATATATAACATATAAGGTCACATGTATGGACCAACACTGTCAAAGTCAAGCAACAAGGTTGTTGTGACCACAGATGCAGTTATTTTCATATTTTGCAATAATGTTTTCTTATTTATGATAAGATCAATGAATATCTTTATTAAGAGAGATTTTTTTTAACATATCTGATTAATTATCTAATCAACGCACCAAGTTTTGATTGGATCGTACCCATTAACCCTACCATGGATGCACAAATTATAGTTCAGAACAAAAAGATTACATCAAATCAGACAAATCAAACCAGGGCATAACCTTGTTGCATCATACCTTACTCAACCCAACCCAACCGATCAGCCATCTTGGCCAGTGGCGTAAACAAAAGAGAGGGGGCAGCATTATGGGGCCGTGTTTAGCCACCCTGGACAGAAGGGCGTTGTTTTCCCCTTCAAACCCCTTTAACCACCACTTGTTTGCTAACAATGCAGTTGCTGCATAGAGAGGAGATGTCACTGGCAGGGGAGTTGCTAGAGTCTTAAAAGATCATGGGCATGAGCCCCAAAACAAATGTTTGGTTGCCATTCTCCCAAAAATATATTTCAGACAGCATATTTTTAAAATAACTTTTAGAACACATGATAGGCTTAAATGCACCACCTCATCAGTACACTGTCCCTAGAAATTACTTTATAATGAAAATCACTGTGGAGCATGGTAGCTGTAGCCATAGATACATCAGCCCTGTCCCTAAAGCAATTTTATCCATCATAAACACTAATGTATAAATATAATAGTATATCTCTGAATAATACCGTACAATTATGCACTTACCAAATGATATCACTATAAAAGGGCTAAATCATACCTCCACACCATTACTACATATAGCTACCACATATTCATTAAATTATACCATCATATTGTTACTGAATAATACCACTATATTATGACCAAATATTATTAGTACATAGCTGAATAATACCATCATACAGTTACTAAATAATACCACAATACAAGGATTAAATAATATCACAATTCCACCACACCATGACCACACATTACCACCAAAAGACCAATATTACCAATAATATCATACCAGTACTACACTGGCACTTTGCTGAATATAATCACGCTGCAGACCATATAAGTGAATACAGTACAGTTAAATACAGTGACTTACAGGTGACATCTTCTCTGATTGCAGCCATTCTCTTTCCCTTTTCCTCTCCATGCAGCTTAGATCTTCATGGCGACTTCTCCTAAGCCACGACTCGTTCCTGCGGAGTTTGCTGCCCAAGCATCTTTGGATCTTCCCTTTTCCAGAACATCGCCTCCCACTCATAATGCCCCCCTTAGCGGCCCACACAATAATAGTGTCCCACACAGTAATAGTCCACCTTACAGTAACAGTGTCCCATGTGCTCTTCACACAGTAATGGTGTTTCCCTTAGAGTTCCACACACCGTAATCATGCCCCCTTAGTTCCTCCTCACAGTAACAGTGCCCCCCCTACAGTGTCGGCGCCAACTTAGTTCCCTCTATACAATAATTGTGTCCCATTAGTGGCCCCTAGTCAGTTAGAGTGCCCCCCAATTAGTAATGGTTCCCCATTAGTGGTCCCCACTCAGTGCCAGTACCACTTAGTGCCCCCACTCAGTAATGGTGGCCTCGCAGTGATGCCTACTCAGTAATAGTGCCCTCACTCAGTAATGGTGCACGCTTAGTGCCCCAAATCAGTAATGGTGCCATCTGGCAGGGCTTAATAGAAGCACAAAGATGGCAGATCTTGGGGCCTTCATCAGGCCCCAAGGCTGCCATGACAACCATCGGCACCCCACAATCGTGTCACAGGAGGAGCGATGGGACGTCAAAGAGGGCTGCCTCCCTCTTTCTAACGGCTGTGATGCCACAATCGGAATTGACCGCGGTAACTAAGGGGTTAAATGAGTAGAATCACGTTTGAGGCAGTGAATTGTCGGCTGTAACATACAGCCAAAATACGCAAGCTATGGAGCATGCTCAGCCCGCGAGCCTGCTCCATACTTTAGCTCCCAGCCTCTGTTGTACATATACTGTGGATGTCGGTAAGGGGCTAAATAGTTTTTATTTTCTACCATTAATAAAAATGGTCAACATAACTGTCATCATTAAAGATCTTTTTTAATTTTTAATTGCCCATACTTAAATGATACAATGGAGAGAGAGAGAAGTTTTTTCAGACTATTTCAAGCATAAACACATATTTTTGTAGCTCTTAGAGCTGCAAACATTATCCATTACAAGATAAAACCTCTGTTATTCCCACTACACAACCATATAACACTAACCAGACTCATAGTAATTGAAGGGCAAGGTCCTTGTACCAATGTTAGCTCTGCAGCCAATCAACTCATATTCCCACGTGCTGGACAACTTCGTAACGGAACCACTGAGCTACCACCTTAGCCCCATACATCTGCGGAGACTGCAATTTGCTGCAAAACAATAGTGGCCTCTCCAGATGTGCAGGGATTAAAATGCTTGCACATCTGGCAATGAAGCTCCAGTATCCCCCATAAAGAGAAATTGGGGAAAACACAGGAAAACAAAGGACATTGAAATTAGTTAGAATTCTCCATTCTCTCCCTGTCTTCACTATATTACAAGCATTAAATCTAACAGTTTGCAAACACACTCTGCATAGAAAAGGAAATGACTATCATTCTTATTGTTGTCCAGCAAGGGAGAAAGCAAAATAAAATGCAGAGAAAAGCTCTTACAAACGCACACCTGTTCCACTTTCTGGATATGAACAGGTTCTATTGCAGTAGAATTGTATATGCCAAGACAAATTTTGTGTAAAGCGCAGAATTTTTTTTATTTTCAATGATTACTGATTTAATATAATATTTAATATATAAATTACATTTTGTAAATGTATTTTTCGGAAAATATGGGAATTGTGGTAAGTCACATATAGTTTATTGCAACGTTAACGGACACTTTGGCCTGATGAAGATACTGGTACGCCATTGAAACGCGTTGCCCAAAAAAGGAGGACTAAAGTGTCCTCCTTTGATGTCGGCAGCGCTGGGTATCTCCCCAGTTTTTCCCCTCAAACCGCCACTTTTAGCAAGCTTTGCACCATTATATTCTACATAGCTTATCTGTTCAGGAAGAAGTGGCTGTAAGATGCTCCCAGAGGCTTAATTCACACATAGAAGCTTTTTCATTAATGTTTTATGTGTGTTTTTCACTTTTTTTTTGTAGAAATATGTTGTGGCCAGATGTTACGTTAAAGACTATAGTAAAAATAGTAAATGATGAGAATGCCTCCATACACATTGACATTTCTGCTGCATTTTTGGTGATAGCAGTGTTTTTTTCAAAATGCTGCATGCTCTAGGTGTGGTGTTTTGATCATAAGCTTTTTCCTATTACTTCAAAAACGCCTGCAAAAATGCAAAATGACACTAAATTAAAAACGCAGCTCCTACTGGCCCCTCCTAGCCGGCATCCATGATGTTTGCCCTTACACCAGTGCCAGGCTCTGCTTGGGCCCTCTGTAACACTCAATCACCTCATCCTGCAGTGATGGCAAGGACTGGCGGCGCAGCCTCGAATGAAGGTCTGCCAATATTTCATCACAATGGACAAGCAGAGTGCGTAACACATCCCAAACACACCAATTGGCACAATACAATATTCAATTGGATACAGAACAATATGTACATAACATGGCAACATGACATAATTAAATAGATAGGGAAGCGTAATTCATCACTCCACAGAACACGTTTCCACTGCTCCAGAGTCCAGTGGCGGCATGCTTTACACCACTCTGACGCCTGGCATTGTGCTTGGTGATGTAAAGCTTGTATGCACCAGCCTGGCCATGGAAACCCATGCCATGAAGCTCCCGGGGGACCGTTTTTGTGCAGAAGTTAATAGCGGAGGAGATTTTGAACTCTGCAGTTATTGAGTCAGCAGAGCATTGGCGACTTTTATGCACTATGCGCCTCGGCACTTGGCGACTCCGCTTTGTAACTTTACGAGGTCTGCCGCTTTGTTGTTGTGGTTTGTAAACACTTCCACTTTGCAATAATACCACTCACAGTTGATCGTGCAATATCTAGGGGGGAAGAAATTTAATGAACAGACTTGTTGCAACAGTGACATCCTATTACAGTACCACGTTGGAATTCAGTGATCAATTTAGAACGACCTATTCTTCCACAAGTGTTTCTAAAGGCAGACTGCTTGGCTAGATGCTGGATTTTATACACCTGTGGCAATGGGACTGAATGAAACACCTAAATTCAATGATTAAGGAATGAGGTATGTCCCAATACTTTTGTCCATATAGTATATCTCACATCTGTGTGATATTCTCATGCATCAGTTCCGTGACTGCCAGTTCAACTAAGTAAGAGTAAGCATTGCAGTGTATATTTACATTAACGATGGATAATTAAGTTGATTCTTGGGAGCGGTGTATAAATCAATAAGGAAAATCTTTAATATAATCAGCTCCATAATCAATGTTTATAACAACGGGATTTAATAACATATTTAGTCCCTGCTGTTTCTCAGAGTAGGCAACAAATTACTTTTCGGAAAATTATTGTTCGCTCAAATTATCCAATCAACACTCCAGTTCACACCTGCACATTTGTATAGCATGAGTGTGCTAATGTCATGTGACACTTGCCCTAAAGCATTACATGAACCAGTAAAATAATTTTCGCATGTTTAAGCGCGAAAGGTCTTGTATAATTCCCAAAGCAATTTTCAATTAGCAGTATTGAGAATTCTAAAGGGATATCCCAGAAAAATACGGCTAATTTAACGTAACCCGTTCTCCTAAACTGGGATGCTTATATTCACTAGAAAGAAGAGTAAAAAATGTTAATGCCAAGCAGATGAGGATAGTGGAACCAAGGAAAATAGTATGTTCAATGATTTAAATGAATTATCACTATTAAGTTTTCCCACAGCAATTTTAAATTACCCTTCTCAAGCTTAACTATATTATGAGGGGACCCAGGCAGGAGCCATACTCTGCTTAACAATACATTCTATAATTAACAATGGGCCCGATTAAGCAGAATATATCATATTTTTATTAAAGGAAAAATGTGACTCCGTTTTTCCAATTGGAAACACTCAACATATTTTTTGGGAAATCAATGCTTTCTAATGAACTTTCTTGTTTAGTTAATCAAACAAGTCCAACCCAGCCCATAGTGGAATACACTTAAATTAAACATTTTAACTGGAAATTGTATATGTATAAGGAAACACCCAAACAACTTTCTGTGCCCTCATAACAAATTGTAAAAAAGAAAATGCATGTGTAATGTCGGGGTAGAGAGACAAACAGGTGAGCCCAAATCTACCCGCCACTCAGTCCCTGCCTACTTGCAACGACCCGCCCTAGGCGACGGGGTACAACTGGGCGACGGTCCCTACACTCAATAGGTGCACGACAGACAAACAGACAAGGGTACAAAGAAGCCGGTGAAATGGGGAAGTTGCCCACGGGAACACCGTGAGCAACAAGCGAGGTGAACGAGCCGAGTTAAACCAGGAGATGAGCGAGGTAAAAAAACGCAGAGCAGAAGAGTGGTCAGTAAAGCCAAGGTCAATAACAAGCAGGGGGTCAGTAGTTCAAGAAGCTGCAGCAGGGCCAGGAAACCAGCAGAGTAGAATCACAAGCAAAGGAGGAACAGGAAAGGCAGGTATAAATAGACAGAGGGCGGGAGCTAGCTCGATCTGGCCAGGCTGTGATAGGCTCTCCCACACCTAAGCCTGCCATCCTGGGTGGTGGAAGATGGAGTCAGTCTCACAGACATAGAACCAGGTGCAGACTGATTACCTATGGGCGTTGACACTGAAGCTGTGTCTGGCAGATCCTTTACAGTACCCCCCTTTTATGAGGGGCCACTGGACCCTTTCTAGGTGAACCTGGTTTATTGGGGAAACGAAGGTGGAATCTCCTGACCAATACCACAGCGTGAACATCCCGGGCGGGTACCCAAGTCCTCTCCTCAGGCCCGTATCCTCTCCAATGGACCAGGTACTGGAGGGAGCCTTGGACCATCCTGCTGTCCACAATCTTGGCCACCTCGAATTCTACCGCCTCAGGGGTGAGAACAAGGACCGGAGGTTTCCTCGAGGGAGCCAAGTACGGGGAGCAGCGTTTAAGGAGGGAGGCATGAAACTCGTCGTGTACTCAAAAAGACGGGGGCAACTCCAGTCGGAAGGAGACAGGGTTGAGGACTTCAATGACCTTGTACGGCCCTATAAACCGGGGAGCAAATTTCTTGGACGGAACTTTAAGGTGCAAACAAGGGGTTAGCAGAACGTCTTCTATCTGCCTGAGTCTTTTGTATGCTCTGGGACACCTCTAGGTTCTTCTGAACCTGGGCCCAGACTGTGCACAGTTCCCGATGAACGACCTCTACCTCGGGATTGTTGGAACTACCAGGTGAAACGGAGGAGAACCGTGGATTAAACCCAAAATTACAGAAAAAGGGGGAGACCCCTGACGAGTTACTGACCCGGTTATTAAGGGAAAATTCGGCGAGGGGAATGAATGAGACCCAATCATATTGACAGTCAGAGATAAAACACCTTAAATATTGTTCTAGAGACTGATTAGTCCTCTCAGTTTGGCCATTAGTTTCAGGATGGAAGGCAGAGGAGAAGGACAGATCAATCTCCAACTTTTTACAGAAGGCTCTGCAAAACAATGAAACAAATTGTACCTCTCTGTCCGAAACAATACTGACAGGGACCCCATGGAGACGCAGGATGTGTTTGACAAACAAGGTAGCTAACGTCTTAGCATTGGGTAGTTTCTTGAGGGGCACAAAGTGGCACATCTTACTGAAGCGGTCTACTACAACCCACACCACCGACTTGCCTTGAGATGGAGGCAAATCGGTGATAAAATCCATGGAGATATGGGTCCAAGGTCTTTGGGGAATGGGCAAAGAACATAGTAACCTATGGGACCTGGGAGTCTTGGACCTAGCACAAACTTCACAAGCGGCGACGTAGGCCTTAACGTCTTTAGGCAACCCAGGCCACCAATAGTTTCTGGCAATGAGGTGCTTGGTACCCAGGATGCCTGGATGGCCAGATAGTGCAGAGTCATGATTTTCCCTAAGTACCCTTAGCCGGAATTGCAGGGGAACAAACAGCTTGTTCTCAGGAAGGTTCCCTGGAGCTGAACCTTGATCAGCCGCAATTTCAGAGACTAAATCAGAATCAATAGAGGAACTGATTATACCTGGAGGCAAAACACAAGCAGGATCTTCCTCCGAAGGAGGGCTGGCCATGAAGCTACGCGACAGTGCATCAGCCTTAATATTTTTAGACCCAGCCCTATAGGTGACCAAAAAGTTGAATCTGGTAAAAAATAACGCCCATCGAGCTTATCTCGGGTTTAGCCTCCGGGCAGATTCTAGGAAAACCAGGAAGTGGCGCCACTCTTGAAATGCCCATTTAATGGCTAAGAGTTCGCGGTTGCCAATATCATAGTTACTCTCAGTGGGCGAAAACTTCCTGGAGAAGTAGGCACAGGGACGGAGATGGGTGAGGGACCTGGTACCCTGGGACAAGACAGCCCCCACTCCCACCTCGGACACGTCAACCTCCACGATAAATGGCTCCATTTGGTTGGGCTGAACCAGCACAGGGGCCGAGATAAAGCACTTCTTAAGGACCTCAAAAGCCTGGACAGCCTCAGGAGGCCAGTGGAGGAGATCAGCACCTTTGCGAGTGAGATCCGTAAGAGGCTTAGCGATGACCGAGAAGTTAGCAATAAATCTCCTGTAATAATTAGCGAACCCCAGGAAGCACTGTAACGCCTTCAGGGAGGCAGGTTGGACCCATTCCGCCACAGCCTGGACCTTGGCGGGGTCCATGCAGAAATCATGAGGAGTGAGGATTTGACCCAAAAATGGTATCGCCTGCACCCCAAACACACATTTTTCGGTCTAAGCAAACAGTTTGTTTTCCCGAAGGGCCTGGAGCACCTTCCTGACATGCTCAATGTGGGAGGACCAGTCCTTGGAAAACACAAGTATGTCATCAAGGTACACTGCAAGAAATACCCCCAGGTAGTCTCTTAAAATCTCATTTATGAAACTCTGGAAGACCGCGGGAGCATTACACAACCCAAAGGGCATGACGAGGTATTCGAAATGACCTTCGGGCGTGTTAAATGCAGTCTTCCACTCATCCCCCTCTTTGATGCGGATAAGGTTATAAGCCCCCCGTAGATCAAACTTAGAGAACTATTGGGCCCCCTGAACCTGATTGAAGTGATCAGGAATCAAAGGAAGGGGATACTGGTTCCTTACAGTGACCTTATTCAAGTTTCGGTAGTCAATGCATGGCCTAAGACCACCATCCTTCTTCCCTACGAAGAAGAAGCCAGCACCTACCGGAGAAGTAGAGGGGCGAATGTAACCCTTGGCCAGGCATTCCTGGATATACTCTCTCATGGCTTCACGTTCGGGACAAGAGAGATTAAATATCCTACCCTTAGGGAGCTTAGCTCCTGGTACCAAATCAATTGCGCAATCGTATTATCTATGAGGAGGTAACACTTCGGAGGCCTCCTTAGAGAAAACATCAGCGAAGTCCTGAACAAACTCAGGTAGAGTGTTCACCTCCTCAGGGGGAGAAATAGAATTAACAGAAAAACATGACGTCATGCATTCATTACCCCATTTGGTAAGATCCCCAGTATTCCAGTCAAACGTGGGATTATGCAACTGCAACCAGGGAAGACCTAAAACCAAATCGGACGATAATCCCTGCATCACCTGTACAGAGCACTGCTCCAAATGCATGGAGCCAACAAGGAGTTCAAAAACAGGGGTATGCTGTGTAAAATAACCATTAGCAAGAGGAGTGGAGTCGATACCCACTACCGGGACAGGTTTAGGAAAATCAATCAATAGCATAGCTAGAGACATAGCAAATTCCACAGACATAATATTAGCAGAAGACCCTGAATCCACGAAGGCACTGCCGGTAGCAGACCTACCACCAAAAGAGACCTGAAAGGGATGCAAGATTTTATTACGTTTCATATTTACGGGAAATACCTGTGCGCCCAAGTGACTTAGGCGCGGAAGTTCCTCCGACTGCTTATTCTTACGCCTAGGACATTTGTTCACTTGATGCTTGTCATCCCCACAGTAGAAGCAGAGACCATTCTTCCTGCGGAACTCTCTATGTTCTTGGGGGGACACGGAGAGTTGCATAGGTACCTCCGAGTCTTCCGTGGAAGAGCGAAGCAACGGAACCTCGGGAGGCATCATGGGGGAGTCAGAGGAGAAAACACAAAAATATTCAAGTTGTCGTTCCCTGAGACGTCGGTCAAGTCGTACCGCTAAAGCCATAACCTGATCTAGGGAGTCAGAAGAGGGATAGCTAACTAGCAGGTCTTTCAGGGCGTTCGACAGACCCAATCTAAACTGGCACCTTAAGGCAGGGTCATTCCACCGAGAAGCTACGCACCACTTCCTAAAGTCAGAACAATACTCCTCAACAGGTCTCTTACCCTGACGTAAGGTCACCAGCTGACTCTCGGCAAAGGCAGTCTTGTCAGTCTCGTCATAAATGAGCCCGAGAGCAGAAAAGAAAAGATCAACGGAGGAAAGTTCAGGGGCGTCAGGAGCCAAGGAGAAGGCCCATTCTTGGGGCCCGTCCTGGAGCCGGGACATAATTATACCCACCCGCTGGCTCTCAGAACCAGAGGAGTGAGGCTTTAAGCGAAAATAGAGCCTACAACTCTCCCGAAAGGAGAAAAAAGTCTTCCGGTCCCCTGAGAACCGGTCAGGCAACTTGAGGTGGGGTTCAAGAGGTGAGGTGAGGGGCACCACCAGGGTAGCATCAGGCTGGTTGTCCCTCTGAGCCAGGGCCTGGATCTGTAGGGAGAGGCCCTGCATTTGCTGAGCCAGGGTCTCAAGGGGGTAGTGTCAGGGACCAGAGTAGACTAGATATATGGGCTTGTGATTATGTAATGTCAGGGTAGGGAGACAGACAGGTGAGCCCTAATCTAACCGCCACTCAGTCGCTGCCTACTTGCAACGACCCGCCCTAGGCGACGGGGTACAGCTGGGCGACGGTCCCTACACTCAATAGGTGCACGACAGACAAACAGACAAGGGTACAAAGAAGCCGGGGAAATGGGGAAGTTGCCCACGGGAACACCGTGAGCAACAAGCGAGGTGAACGAGCCGAGTCAAACCAGGAAATGAGCGAGGTACAAAAACGCAGAGCAGAAGAGTGGTCAGTAAAGCCAAGGTCAATAACAAGCAGAGGGTCAGTAGTTCAAGAAGCTGCAGCAGGGCCAGGAAACCAGCAGAGAAGAATCACAAGCAAAGGAGGAACAGGAAAGACAGGTATTTATAGACAGAGGGCAGGAGCTAGCTCCGTCTGGCCAGGCTGTGATAGGCTCTCCCACTCCTAAGCCTGCCATCCTGGATGGTGGAAGATGGACTCAGTCTCACAGACATAGAAGCAGGTGCAGACGGATTACCTATGGGCGTTGACACAGAAGCTGTGTCTGGCAGATCCTTTACAGCATGGACGTACATTATACCAGTTCAGGACCACTGGTTTCAGGAGGGACACATGAAAGGTGTTGGGGATTCTGAGGGTAGGAGGCAGCCGAAGCTTATAGGAGACAGGGTTTATCGGTTGCAATATTTTAAAAGGTCCGAGGAACCTGGGAGCAAACTTGTATGGAGGCACCTTTAAACAAATGTTTCGTGAGGACAGCCAGACTTTGGTACCAGGAAGATACTGAGGCGGCTCTCTTCTTTTTACATCCGATTTTCGCTTCATGCGATCGACTGCCAGCAAAATAGAGGACCGGGTCTGTTGTCAGATTTCCAGACAAAAAAAAACAAACAAAAAGATGCAAAACGCAATTGTAATGTATCAAATATAAAATATATACATTTTATTGAAAATACTAAAATAGAGCATATAAAAAGGTCCACAGACACACTAATAGAAAGACGACCATCAAATAAACTCCTGCAAAAGAGTACTCAACAATGTATACATGAGTCAGAGAATGAGGTATGGCATACACAAACAGACCAAGTACAAACCAAAAACTGTGCAAATTAATGTATAGCTACATGTTCAACAATAGTCTGTATAGGAGGAAATAGTAACAATACTGACCCATAAAGTGCTGGAGTAGTTGATGGACGTCCACCCCGACGCATATTTCGGCGCACTTGCCTTCGACCCCCAGATAAAGGCAAGTGCGCCAAAACGGGCTTTAGCACGGATGGAGGTGGGTGCAGCAGGTTACGCCAGACGTGGCGGATGACAGCAGGTGCAGCAGGTTGCGCCATACATGGTAGATAACGCTGGACGTGGCAGATGACACTGGACGTGGCAGATGACACTGGACGTGGCCGAAGACCGCATGTGCAATAGGACACGACTCAAACACTAAGGCTGGATTCACACGAACATGTTCGGTCCGTAAAGGACGGAACGTATTTCGGCTGCAAGTCCCGGACCGAACACACTGCAGGGAGCCGGGCTCCTTGCATCATAGTTATGTACGATGCTAGGAGTCCCTGCCTCTCCGTGGAACTACTGTCCCGTACTGAAAACATGATACAGTACGGGACAGTAGTTCCACGGAGAGGCAGGGACTCCTAGCGTCGTACATAACTATGATGCTAGGAGCCCGGCTCCCTGCAGTGTGTTCGGTTCGGGACTTGCGGCCGAAATACGTTCCGTCCTTTACGGACGTAACATGCTCTTGTGAATCCAGCCTAAGGGCGGATTTACACGAGCGTGTGCGTTTTTGCGCACGCAAAAAATGCTGCGTTTTGCGTGCGCAAAAGGCACTTAACAGCTCCGTGTGTCATCACATAGGATGTGCAGCTGCGTGATTTTCGCGCAGCCGGCATCATTATGACACCCCGTTTGGATGTTTGTAAACAGAAAAGCACGTGGTGCTTTTCTGTTTCCAAACATACTTTTGACTGCTGTTGCGCGAATAACGTGCGTCCCACGGAAGTGCTTCCGTGTGGTGCGCGTGATTTTCACGCACCCATTGACTTCAATGGGTGCGTGATGCGCGAAAAACGCAGAAATATAGGACCTGTCGTGAGTTTTACGCAGCGGACTCACGCTGCGCAAAAATCACGGACAGTCTGCACTGCCCCATAGACTAGCATAGGTCCGTGCGACACGTGTGAAAAACACGCGGGTGGCACGGGCGTATATCGCGTTTGTGTAAATCCGCCCTAACAGGCTCAGGAACAAGATATGGGGTGAATTTTTTCCATTTTACTGAAGATCTAAGATTAATGCCTTAGATATATTAAAAAATTTTGTCGTTTAGTATAATAACCATTCTAACATAAAGAAATGTAAATTAAAGCTCAAAAATCTCTCAGATATAGAGGAAGGTTAATACCAACTAGTTTAAACCAGATTGGAGGTGTTGTCCATAGCAATGGGATTGCCGTTTTCATTTTTCAACTATTTTCTTTTACAATCGGCATTGCTCACCAGTGCATTGATCACTTCGAACAGTGACACTACTCATCCAGTGATGATCATCCTGATTACGTTTCAAACTACCAATAACCTGTGGTTTCAAACATTGTACAAGGGGCCTTTAACCCCTTAAGGACAGAACAATTTCCCTCTTTGCATCCCGATGCTCATAACTTTTTTATTTTTTGCATGACGTAGTTGTATGAAACTTTGTTTTTTGCGGGACGAGCTGTACTTTATATAGGTGCTGTTTTTTGGTACAAATACATTATCATTTTATTTAACATTCATTTTTTTTTACATTCATTTTACTTTTTTTGTAATCCCATAGAGGGATTTTTCATTTTGATTTTGATTTTTTTACCTGCAATGTACTGGCATATATCTATGTCCGAGTACATTAGCCTGTGTACTGATAGTACACAGGCAGTTGTTAGGGCATACCTTATTATGCCCTAACAACAGGGAATATGGTCAGACAGCCCTGGGGTCCTTCAATGGACCATAGGCTGTCTGGCCATACAAGTTATGCGCCTTGATCGCGTCACAGGGATTTCCTGTGACGCAATCAAAGGGCATTCCCCCCTTCTCTTATTTACTTTGAATGCCGCAATCAGCTGTGATCGCTACAATCAAGGGGTTAACGGTGGAGAGAAGAGGTTTCTCTTTTCTCTGCCGTTAGAGCGGGGCTGCAGCTGTGTATTATAGTCGCACCCGCCGCTCAGGACGAGTATTCTTGTCCTGTGTCGGCAACTAGTTAATAAGCATCAGTCAGTTCCTACCCCCCTAAGTGCTCATTCAGATGAGTGTGAATCTCGTCCGTGTGATGGCCGTTAAAACAACGGCTGTCCGTCATGTATTTCAATGGGGCCGTTCACACGACCATTCTTTCAACTGAGTGTGTGAAGGGTCTGTGAAAAAATAGGACATATACTATTTTCTTGTGTTTTCATGCATCCCTCCATAGACTCGAACGTGAAAAAGTGCAGTTTTTGAAGTCCAAGGTTGGCTACATTCGTAAGAATATAGTCTAACTCTATGAGCCAGAGCAGAGAGCCGCTTACAAGCAAAGGCCTGCGCTCTGTCAGATTTGGGCCATCCATGTATTACATGGATGGCCATGCATCTGAATGGCTGCCATGTAATACTACATTTCATAATCAAAATCCATCCATTATTGCCCATAATCAGTGCCTTATTTTAGTCAAGCCAAATAGCATTTAGTAATTCTGTCCTTTCTCTAGGTATTTGTATAGTTTCATAAATTATGCAACTAAAAATAGGTAATTGAAGAACACTAAAAATAGATTATTTTTATGTTTTTAAAACAACTCCGGCTAAAATTTGTTGCAGATGTAAAATTCTGGATAATCTAGTATGACACGATCAAGATAATAAAGTAGCATAACACAGGTATTTGGATGTATGTATTTATTTAGTTTAGAGATAATCGGCTTTGTGGAGAAGAACTCTTCCCTTAATCACTTTCCATTGCAGACAGGAATTGATATTCAGATAATGTTCATGCTTTAGTTACAAAGGCAAAAAGAAAAACAATTTGTTTTCCCATAATACTGCCTCTTTTATGACCACCTGTGGTCTGTGGATGATCCAGCCATGAAATATGTAAGAATAAATAAATAAAAGCTGATGTTGCCAACATGTGCATTTTATTATACAGTTTAGGGTGAGTTGGGATTACGTGGGTGTGTGGCCTCACTGATACTTCAGAAACTAAAGCAAAGTGCCATATGGAGAGGTAGGGAATATCTGTTACCATGACTGTCTCTCGGCATTTGTTTTGGCTGAAGAACAAAGGAATAAATTGAATAAATTAAAATTCTTGATTATTTGTGTTGGACATTTCCTATTGGGAAGTCATCCATTTGGGACGTATATATCACTACACTTGTATTAGTTTTTCCGCTAACATCTCTATTAATTCTGTACGGCTAAACACTCTAACTGTTGAGAAGTGTGATAGGGCTTGATAAATTGTGAGAAAACAGAGAGGAATATTACTTTCTGCTTAGTTTGGGGTGAGGTTTTCTTGTGGATCAAGTGTTCTTTCACAGCCAGGAACATTTAGAGAAATACATTTGAATCATTTATTTTAATAGTCTTCTAGGCTGTGGATTTTAGCTTCAGTTCTGTAAGAGAAATACAAAACTGAGCTTCATCTAAAACAAACGTATCACACAATTAAGCATAGTTTTTGGGTATGGGGAGGGATTCAACACTTTTCAGAGGGAAGATGAAAGTCTCCTATAACTGCAAGAGAAAGGAGGTTGCAAGAATAGAAATGCCTGTGCAGCACTCGGTACCACAAATCGAAAAAAAAGTATTTTCGTCTTGGTTGAAGTATCGGCAGATAAAAAAAAGTTGAAACATAAAACTTCATATCATAGAATTAGAGTAGATGGGATTCTATGTCCCCTGCCAGCATCTTCTCTAGCTTGGCTCTAGATTGGCACTCCCTTTGTCAACAGGCGTGAGGGGCAGAGGGTAATTTCAAATTGGCCATCTTAGTCATGTTAAAGTGATACATGGCTGATCCATTCAGAGGGAGACTAAGGCAACAAACATGATTCGATAAGACCATCAGCCAGAGCCCCAGTTCACCATGTGATGTCAGCTCTACTGGTCCTGATTTATCGGATTTGCATTTTAACTATTTGTCATGTGAACCATTTAGAACATTAATACATGAGCCTTCTATGCAAAAAAGTCAACAATCTTGATCTCAAAAATTGTTCTTGAATGTGACGATCACTCCTCTACCCCTCCCTTAAAGGAGTTGTCCACTTTCAGCTAATTAAGGTTATTTCTTTGTATAGTACAATTTTCCAATCTACTTTTTGTATTAATTAATGAATCACGGTTTAGAAGATCTCTGCTTGATATTCAGTAGGAACATTCATTGTTTACTTCCAGTGGATACAATTTTATCCATGGTCATGTGATGGACACACAGGAGCACAGCTAGGTACAGTTACACTATCTGTATCAGAGCTGTGTTTTCTAACAATACCAGCACCTGTGTGTCCATCCCATGACCATGGACAGAATTTTATCCACTGGAAGTAATCAATTAATATGGAAAGTAAATTAGAAAATTGTATAACTTTTACATTAATTTGCTGAAACCAGATACCGAACCCCTTTAACTCCCATCCGTTATGCAGCGCTATTCTTCCTGTCTAAAGAACAAACACCTTTAATGATCTGGTTCCTATGATACCCAAAAAAAGATCCAACCAAGGCAACTATTTTCACCTATAGCACCCCTTTTTCCTATGACTTTGTTTAGGGTCGAGGTACACAGCTTGCCCCAGTACTTCACTGCCTCTAGCTAGCCCGGTGGTTGTTTCTCTGCATAATGTCAGAGGTAAGTGAACCAGCCAAAGACAGGGAAATGGAGATATGATTGCTAAGGCTAACAGCCTTAAAAACCAACTGTACCAGAAATTAGAGAATATTGCCTCATGTAGTCAGAGATTGGTCACAGTGATATATCAGATTTTGGTATATAGTACAGAAGCGGTGTTCAGTTGGGTAGTCAAGAAATCCAGGGCTTGGTGATGTAGCAGAGTCGGGTACACCAAGAGAACGGTCAGGAAAATCAGGTCAACACAGAGAGGTTGAAGTTCAAGCCAGGTAAGGGGAAACAAACACCTATTATTGGCACTTAGACCAGCATGCTGGTGCTTTAAATAAAGTACACAGAGCTGTGACTGGTTGGACAACTATGCGCCCTGCCCGCCCCACCGAGATATTTATTGCTGCGACACCCAGCGGGTAGAGACAGCAGGGCCGCCATCAGGAATTTCAGGGCCCCATACAGCTAAATTTTCTGGGCCCCCCTACCATGGCACCGCCTGTTAACGGTACTCTGTCCAGCACTATATCATGCTACCCAGGGCTGCCATCAGGGGGGTATTAGGGGTACTGTTGTGAGGGGCCCGGCCAAACCTAATTGAAAGGGGGGCCCGGCAACTACCGCGACTTGCCTTTGGTAGAAAAAAAACAGGCCCCTACAATGGGGCCCGTTTTTTTCACCAAAAGAATGTCGTGAGCTGCGGGCCCCCCCTCTCGTCATGGGGGCCATCAAACACCGCCCGCCCGCGCGACCGATCGCACGCACCCACAATCTCCCGCGCACTCGCGAGCGTCCGCGAGCGCGCACCTGCGACCGCACGCACCCGCGAACGCACCTGCGAGCCCCTGGAACCGCGCACCGAATTTTGAGGCAGATTATGCCCACACTATCTTGCTGCGTTTTTTGCCCGCGGCGATTGAGGACAGCAGACAAAAAAAACGCAGCGAAAAATACATTTTCTGTCTCCCATTGATTTCGATGGGAGGTCAGAGGTGGAACAGCGACAAGAAAGGACGTGCTGCTTTTTCTTTTTTCCGCGACTGGCTCCCATTGATTTAATCTGAGGCGGTTTTGGAAGTTGTTTGGTTCTGATTCTGACGCAGTGTCCGAGTCAATATCAAGGCCCAAAAACTCTGTGAACTGGGCCTTATTGTTAGGGCTTATTCAGACGAACGTGTAATACGTCCGTGCAACGTGCGTGATTTTCACGCACCTCGCACGGACCTATGTTACTCTATGGGGCCGTGCAGACTGTCAGTGATTTTCACGCAGCGTGTGTCCGCTGCGTAAAACTCACAACATGTCCTATATTTGTGCATTGTTCGCGCATCACGCACCCATTGAAGTCAATGGGTGCGTGAAAATCACGCCCAGCACTTCCGCAGCAGTATAAACTATGAATGAAAACAGAAAAGCACCACGTGCTACAAACATACAAACAGTGTCATAATGATGGCGGCTGCGCGAAAATCACGCAGCCACGCATCATACGCTGCTGACACACGGAGCTGTTATGGACCTTTTGCATGAGCAAAACGCCACGTCTTTTGCGCGCGCAAAAAGCACACGCTTGTGTAAATCCGGCCTTAGGGTGGGAACACACTAGGCATGAACACTGCAGATTTTATGCAACACATTTTATTGTGGAAAATCCGCAGCGTATTACAGTCGCAGCAGAGTGGATGAGATTTGAACAAATCTCATCCACACGCTGCAAAAAAAATTGACCTGCAGTGTGGCTTTTTAAGCCGCAGCATGTAAATTTATTCTGTGGAATCGCTGCTTCTCTGTTGCGGAAATGCTGCGGTTCTGCCGCAAAAATCACAAATGAGAAAAAAAAAAGCCACCGCGGGCGGGCAGTGTTTGACGGCCCCCATGACGAGAGGGGGGCCCGCAGCTCACGACATTCTTTTGGTGAAAAAAAACGGGCCCCATTGCAGGGGCCTGTTTTTTTCTACCAAAGGCAAGTCGCGGTAGTTGCCGGGCCCCCCTTTCAATTAGGTTTGGCTGGGCCACTCACATCAGTACCCCTAATACCCCCCTGATGGCGGCCCTGAGAGACAGCACTGGAAAGTGACTGGGTAAGTTATATTACAACAGCACAAAGGAACGTAAAGAATCCAATTATAAGACAATGAGTTCCGTTGGGCGCTAGTGACGATGGTTTCCATAAACAAAGCATTTAGAATGAAAAAATATAGTAAAACCTCTCCTAAATACCACCTCTTTAAGAAGGCCAACCCCTTTGTCCAGACTAGATTTTCTGTGGGAGATTTCCAGTTCCATCATATTCTATGCCTACTGGCTATTTTATAAGACCACACCTATATAGAGCCAAATTTTCAATTACATTTTGGATGGTCATATAAATGAGTCTTCACTGTAATTACAATAAGAATTTTTTTTTTTCTGGAGTTCCCTTTTAAAAGCTTAGACAACTTATACAATGTGCAATAGCTTACGTTAATTCCCTTCTGTATTTTCTTTGCATTAGAGAGTTTATTTTTCTTCTATGATTTAACTGTGTTTTTGCTTCATGGTTCCTATGCTTGTCAGGAGGAGGCAATGTTGGGACAGCCGTTGAAGGAGACCTAGGCTGGGTTGCACACCTTCCACAAAAGATATTATTTAAGGGTATGTTTAAAAGTTTGAAGAGTGGTGGATAGCATAAGGAAGGGGATTTCAGATAAGTGGGGAGATAGGTAAAAAGGTGGATTAAAGGTTGAGCATGGGTTGGGACCTGAAGATCATTGAAGAAATATAGGAAGGAGCAGAGTTGAAGAGGATTTTGTATGTTAGCGTAAGTTTCTGTTCAGACTTTGTTTTTGCACTATGTTTGACATGGTTTCTATTTTATGGGGTATGCGTACTGGGAGATTTCCCAGCGTGTAATGAATGTTTGGTGTGAACATAGGCTAAAGATCTTTAATTCTATTCTATGTATAATGGGCAGCCAGTAGAGGGACTGATAAAGAAGAAAGAGAAGCGGGACAAAGGCAGCAAAAAAGCTTAGGCTGGATTGCAGAGGTGTCAGTCTGTTCATTATTAGGCCACAGGCAAATTATTTTGAGTAATTTGATCCATAATTCGGTCCCATTGTGCTTTGTAAATTCCCCCCTCCCCCATGTCTTTAGAGAGTATGCACATTGGGGCAGATTTACTATTTAAAATGCACCGAAATTGGTTTGAACTGTGCCACATTTATTAACTGTTTTATACACTTTTTGTGCCTTGCTCAACAAGGGGGCATGGACTAGGAGGGAAGTGGAAAGGGGCAAGGCTTAAAATGCAACACATTGCGCCCAAAAAGTTGGTCTAAAGTAAGCCAACCAAGAGATGGCATCAAGTTACAAAAAGTGTCCAAAATGCACCAAATTTATTATCCAGTGTGATAAATTTGGCTCATCTAATCTACTTCTAGGCTGTCTAAATTTCAGACGGTATTACTAAATCTTCTCCAGTGCCTTCCCGCTGTGCTTTTGATAGGTGGTACTTGGCTTAGAACCATTCAGAAGCACTGGTCTAGACGATATCATTAGTGAATGGACTAACATTATAGTATCAGGGTGCTTCATAGCTTTCTAGAGTTGACTTGAGGTAAGAGTCCTATTGGCTAATAGGGTGACTCTGATCTCATATATTGCCATTATAGATTATTTACAGTAGTTTATACAGTAGATAACATAGATGTATTTATTTGTTTGTAAAAGGAACCGTTTGGGGAATTTTGTTAACTGTTTTAAAAATGTAAAAAAGACTATACAAAAATTTATATATATATAAAAAAAATATATATATATTATTGGTTTATTTCTTTCTTTCTGTCTAGTTACTAGCTAATTTCTCCCTCCCAGGCACTCACACACATGCATGTTTGCACAAAGGGGTGTAGTTAGGGGTCTGGCGGGCCATGTGTCCCAGACATTGGGTGCCAGGGAGGCATCAACAAGCCACTCTGCCTTGCCCAGTGTACACTAGTTAGATACAGGGCTAGGCAGGCAGCAGGTACTAACCCTTTAATTGTCACAAGCCTCTGTTGGCAGTTTCTCTGTCCCTATTACCCTATATAAAAAAATTCTCTCACCTTTTGATAACTGTTAGCGTTTTAGAAATAATCATAGAAAATGTATGTTGTCTTCTTTGTCATTACACTCACTAGGAGCCCTGTCTGATACTATAATCATAGAATTTGCATGTTCTACCGGTGCTCCCATAGAATATATTTTACACCAAACTCTAGAATTGGTTATTATATTGTTCTAGTCACGGTTCAGTTATTTAGAAATCATTATTATTTTTTTATATCTTGATTATAAAGAAAAGGGCTCAGTTCTAAGGAGCCAGAAATAAATATCTTCTGCACACTTAAGCCTGGCACAGTGGAGTTGGCTGTCAGCCATGCTTTAATATCCATCTACAAAAATCTTAAACCATAACACCACAAAATCCTGGGACCTCCAAGACTATATATTAGTGTGGTTATACATAGGAAGGCCGCAATTTAATAAAACAAAAGTATACTAAAAGGCGGCTACTAGCACAGATTGCTCTTTTTACATGGAAATAAGAGCCATGCTGTTTTCTTTACTGCTAACCTGCCAACATCAGTTAATTCTCAAAATCATGTTATATGGGTGCTGCTGGTCATTGGTTGGCAACAGTAACTCATTAAATGCCAAAGGAAGACCTCTTCAATACTCGCATCATTTTCACAGGCTGGGGCCTTATAGTGTTTTACTTATAATAACTTTTAAAATATTTAACGGAATGTGTTGAATACTTTGTACATTTTGTTTTATCATTTTTGAGAAAAATATGTGTTTTTCAGCTGCCATCTTCAACACAAACTTTGTATGTTTTTGTTCCTATATCTCATTTACAATGAGGACAAAAGAAGTGTCACCTCATACAAAGCGTTCACTTTGCTGCCCTCTTTGTGACTCGCACAAATCCTAATTCAAGAATTCATACTTTCTTTAATTAAATATATCCTTTTGTTCTCCTGAATGGGTTAATGCCATCATGAAGTAGTGTAATTGATGTTGCCAATACACAAAACAAAAGCCCTTCTTTCCAACTACAGACTCTCAAAACCACAATTACCACAGAAAGTATATCTTAAGTAATGCATCTTAAAATTTGCAGGCAATGTTATAAACACAGCTGTGCAAAGGTTAGCGTATAAAAAAAGAATTCTATCCAATTAGCACGCTCCTAGCTGTTTAAAAGCCCCTTTGGCACTTTTACTGTTGTTTTGGTCAGGAACATTTAAATGCCTTTTTTTTTCTTTTCTGTTTTAGATTTTATGCTTTTATGAAAAATGAATTTTCCGTAACATGAATGGATTTAATTTTCTTCTCAATTGACATTTTACTATTTTTCCATTTAAATGCCCAAGATACTCTTAACATAATTCTATTGTAAATGAGTAAATGTCACAGGCAGGGCTGGACTGGGACTTAAAATCTGCCCTGGCATTTTAAAGCATTAAAGCACACAGGCCCACCATGCCTCCATGCATGCTGTCCAGAGTCGGACTGGGGTACGTTGGGCTCACCCTTTAGACAACAAGTGAATGGGGGGCAGTTCCCTGCACAGCCAGGTGGCCGGGGGCATCACTACGTAGGGAAAAACAGTGAAGTGGCTGCAGCCCCTTCATTCTCAGAATTAGTGGATGTCCCATAGGTCCCAGATCATAAAGTGATGGCATATGTTAGAATATGCAATTACTTTTACAAGATGGGAATACCACTTTAGGAACATAACAAATTATTTGTTGAATGCAATCTGTGTGTAAAACAAATACACATTACACAAACTACACACACATACAGTATGCACATTACACACACACACACACACACACACATATACACACATTATACACATATACAATGTATACACATTATATACATATTAGGCCCCATTCACATCACGTTTAAGCCTTCCATCAGAGGTATATATCGAGAAGACCCCGACGTATACCTACGAAAAAAGGCTGAAACGTATCACACTGTAAGGCACACAGTGGGACTATGTCACCCGGGGACCGGCCCTGGGAAAGCTCCTGAATTCACTGACTATATATGGTCAGAGACTTCAGGAGCAGTGCTGGAGTACCCGGGCAGAGCGCTAGCTGATGATCTGCTCAGGAACTCCAGCGATAAGAAACTCCTGACGTCACTGTCCATATATGGGCAGTGACATCAAGAGCAGTGCTGGAGTCCCGGGGCAGAGCGCTAGCTGATTCTCTGTTTGGGGATTCCAGTGATAGGGAACTCCTGATGTCACTGTCAATATATGGACAGTGACATCAAGAGCAGTGTTGGAGTTCAGGGGTAGTGGGCTATCTGATGCTCTACCCCTGGACTGCAGCACTGGTCTGATGTCACTGTCCATATATGTACAGTGATGTCAGGAGTTTCCCATTGATTGAGTTCCCAAGCAGAGAATTAGCTAGCGCTCTGCCCGGGGACTAGAGCACTGCTCCTGACGACACTGTACATATATGGACAGTGATGTTGGGAACTCCCTGAGGTAGACGTTTATGGTACAGTATACCTGTGGCTGATGCCACACAGTGGAAACCGTCACCCATAGGCTCCCATGTTACATTTTTTTGTGGGATCCCTCAGGATGGAATAGTTTTGTCTTCTACACTATTCCATCCTGCAAAAAAAAAGGTATATAAACGTAGGGCAATAACGTGATGTGAATGGGGCCTTACATACACATTAGACACACATACTGTATGCACATATACAAAGTATATACATTACACACACATATACAGTATTTAAACACAATTACATAATTTACACACACATTTACATTTTCTGCTGATAGCTGATTTCTGGACCTCTGACATGTAGGAAACCTTAAAGGAAGGGTGTCGCAAATTTTTTTTTTTTATATCCATTTGCTTTTAGTGTTTTATTAAAAAATGTTGTATTTATTTGTGTGTTTGTGTTTTACTTTTTTATTTTCTAACTTTTTCTTCTCTATGGGGGCTGCCATTTGTTTTTTCATTTCTGTATGTGTCGATTAACAACACATACAGAGATGGAATACAGCACACACATCCCCATAGAGAATGCGAACGGGAGCCGTTCCATTCATTGTAGCGTACGCCGTCTGTGTGGGAACGGCGCATGTGCCGCTCCCACACAGTCCAAATGGAAGGTCTTCAGCCGTGCGAAATCCGGCGCCATTTTCTTGTAGACCGGAAGCCGCAGCCGGACAGTAAGATTACTACTTCCGGTCGCGGCTTCCGGACATGTGTTCTGAAGCAAGCACTAGGAGCGGAGGGAGCAGACAGAGCGGACGGACCGGAGGGAGCAGCGGCGGCAGGAGCAGGTAAGTTATGTCTGTGTTTGTTCGTGTTTTACTGTGTGATTACCACTGTATGCAAGCCTACTACACTGTGCATTCGCTCAAAAAATGGTGACACACAGTGTAGGAGGTTTGTACATTCAATCCCCTCCTTTCTCCTGGCACTAGCCAGGATAAAGGAGGGGGCATTGTGTGAGCTAACTAGAGCGAGTGTGTCTTCTCAAATTTTGCAGCATAAAGCAATGTGGTTGCTTTACCACATGCCAATGCTGCAATTTTGTGAATTGCTCCCTCTAGTGACCAGCACAGGGAAATGTTATAAATTAGAATCTAATTTATAATATTTCCTGACACGTGAAAAAATTAAAAAAATTAGAACAATGTTTAATCATTTATATACTAACAGTTTAACTAAAAAAATAAAAAAAAATTTCTAGCGACACATTCCCTTTAAGAAGCAGGTGCATTTACCCACTGCTATTTCCCACATCCCAGGACAGTGGTAGAGGGGGCCATTAGTAAATCAGCAGCTGGGTGGGCAGAGAACAGGAGAGAGTAGCTGGAGGGGGGTAGATTACAAGAGAAAGTAGCTGAGAGGGGGGAAGACAGGAGAGAGCAGCTAGAGGGGGGAGCAGAAGACAGGAGAGAGCAGCTAGAGGGGGGAGCAGAAGACAGGAGAGAGCAGCTGGGGGCAGAGGACAGGGGAGAATAGCAATAAGAGGGCAGAGAACAGAAGACTCTCGCTATTTTCCTGTACTGCTCTGTCTGCAGAATACCCTCCCCCTCCTGTCAGTGCCGACTACAGAGAAATCTGCATCGTGTTACAGAAAGGAGCTGGGAGGGAGGAGCAGACAGGCTCTCAATGGGTCCTGCCACTGCTGCTGCACACTGAAGTCAGAGTCCTGGCAGGAGGCAGGCTCCACAGAAGGTCCAGGGCTGGAGCGTTGTAGTGAGTGCAGAGAGTGTGGCCCCACTGGAAGATCCCGTCTGACATTGGAGGGATGGTACTGGGCTGCCTGCAACTGCACTGTGCACTCGCTGCACTACACAATCAGTGACTGGTAGGCAGTGTAGTGCATGGCGTGCACTGTGCACCGCTCAGGGGGAAAAAAGCCTGGCGCTAGTGAGTAAGGAGAGAGCGGCCCACTGAGGACACTGGCCATCTGGCATTTGCCAGAATTGCCAGATGGGCAGTCCGGCCCTGGTCACAGGTGTCGAGTTAGACACGTAATTAGTATCATTTCTGCAGCTTCAATCCATGTTATAATAATAAGTAATAATGTATCCAGGAAGGATTCTGATAAGATTGACAACAACCATTTTCTTGATACATAAAATTTGTGCTTGGAGGTATAGGCTAATGGTCCTATTACACGGACCACCGTGGGCCGTGTAAACGAGTGCCGAGACAGCTTGTTGATCGGAGCTAGTTTTCTCCTTTCACAAGGAGCTAGTAAGGGGACGAGCGCTCGTTACTTCAATTGCTCATTACTCCGAGCGCTTGTCCCCATTCATATGTATCATGTCGACACCGTATCTCCCTGTTTACACATGGAGATCTGCTGCCGACAACGATAATGTTTTATCGTTGTCGGCAGCAAACGCTCGTTTTCCCGATAATTGGCCTATGTAAAAATGCCCTAAGGAACTAGTTCTTTACTATAAAGATGCTCACACAGCATTTATGCCCATCACCAGTGTCGTAGCTCTAGGGGTCACAACGGTCGCAATTGCGACCGGCCCCTTAGCCTAACCCCACAGGGCCCCCGTAACCACACAGCGCTGACCGCGCTGGTTCCGCTTCCTGAATGCTGGACAAGGAGCTGACGACTCCTTGCTCCAGCATTCACTCTGCCGTGAGCGGCTTGGCGGAGGCAGGCACGATGTAGTGACGTCATCGCCTGTCTGCGCCGAGTCACTCAGAGCGCAGACCGGAGGAGAAAGATCCTCCACCTATCATGGGAATGGGGATAGGTGGGGGCAGCTATGGGGGCATTATACTGTGGGGGGGAAGCTATGGGGGCATTATACTGTGGGGGCATTATACTGTGGGTACAGCTATGGGGAAAATTATACTGTGGGGACAGCTATGGGTGGCATTATACTGTGTGGGGCATTATACTGTGGGGGCAGCTATGGGGGACATTATACTGTGTGGGGCAGCTATGGGGCATTATACTGTGGGGGCTGCTATGGAGGGCAATATACTTTGGGGGTAGCTATGAGAGGCATTATACTGTGTGGGGGCTGCTATGGGGGACATTATACTGTGTGGGGCAGCTATGGGGGCATTATACTGTGGGGGCTGCTATGGGGGGCAATATACTGTGGGGGTAGCTATGGGAGGCATTATACTGTGACCTTAAAAGACCTTAATGACCAGCTAAATTTTTCAGTTTTTGCCTCTGCATTTCAGCAGCCATAACTTTTTTATTTTTTCATTGACATGGCTGTATGAGGCCTTGTTTTATGCGAGAGAAATAGTATTTTTTTCCCCCACAGTTTGGGAGTAAAAAAAAATTTTTTTTATTGTGTGAACATAGCAAAAAGCGATTCTCGGCATTGTTTTTCTTGTTTATTTTTTATCCCGTTCACATTTCATGCTAAATAACCCGTTAGATCGGGCAGCACATAGTGTGCCTGAACAGCAGGCAAACGGAACAGACAGACCTGGGGTCCTTTGTAGGTCCCCAGGGCTGACTGCAGAGGGATTTCCCGGTGTTTGATTGCATCATGCCGTGGTCACGGACCACGGTAATCAATGGGTTAAACAGCTGGGGTCCAAATGTTTTCCGACCCCAGCTGTGTTCAGGAGGCTCCTCTGAGATCAGGAGCTGTTAGTTACAGCTCCTCACACGAGCGCTCATCAGCCTCATCTACAGCGACGCCAAAAGACGTTGTTGTAGGCTGGGAACCTGCACCGCCTGCCTGTGGGCGGTCATTAAGGAGTTAATGTATAAATACCCTATGAGCTCTTCCACGCACCTAACGAATAAGTACTCAGACAATGGGCGGATTAAATGGCAATAGCTGCCTTTTATTATAAAAATAAATTATAATTTTTTTTATTAGTCACAGATAACCAACCATATATTAGGATGCACAATATATACAAACCCGTAATAACAAATAACCACGTCATCCAATGAACCATACCATGACAAAAAAATAACAAAAACAGCAAGGGAAGTCCTTGAGACTACACAAAGATCTGGCGGCGATCTGGATGCACCAATATTTTACCCTAGAAGTAATCCCTGATCAGTGGCACCAACACCAACTGCAGATGCCAAATTAATCAGCTAATGACTCCTTAGGGGTACTGCCCCAAGGATCCCCACTATAACCAGCCAGATGACTTAATGAACCATTCAATTTGAGGTATACATGCCGGTGATGTCTCCCCCCTCCCCAAAGGAGATTTAGGGTATGTTCACACGGCTTGTTTTGAGACGTAATTCGAGCGTTTTACGCCTCGAATTATGCCTGAAAAAACGGCTCCACAACGCCAACAAACATCTGCCCATTGCTTGCAATGGGTTTTACGATGTTCTGTTCAGACGAGGTGTAATTTTACGCGTTGCTGTCAAAAGTCGGCGCGTAAAAAGACGCCCGCGTCAAAGAAGTGCATGTCACTTCTTTGGACGTTTTTGGAGCCGTTTTTAATTGACTCCATTGAAAAACAGCTCCAATTATGTCCGTAATGGACGCCGCGAAAAACGCGAGTACTTGCAAAAATGTCTGAAATTCAGGAGCTGTTTTCGCCTGAAAACAGCTCCATAATTTCAGACGTAATTTGTTAGGACGTGTAAACATACCCTTACCACCAACTCCAAGAAGATAGATGGAGAAACAGAGAACTAGATCTCGGAATACCCGAGTAGTCACTTTTGTAATAAACAAGAAAGAGTTATAGGTTGTTTTAGCAAACAGTTCATCATTGCGTCATTACACTGATCTGTACCCACCTGACAAAGCAAATCCTATCATTGTCACCTGCTTTATTGTCAACCATCCTTTACTTTATTATTTTGGCACTACAATTTATGATTGGATTTTTCTGAGGCTCCTTTTTCATCAGAGTTACTCATCCTTAAATTATCCTGCAACTCTTTTGCACTAACAATGAGCTCATCATTGGACTGTTCTCTGCTACATTCACAGTATTCGCCTAAATTAGAACATGTTAGCATTAATACCAGTGTTACATCTGATATTGAATATCCATTCGGGGTTGCCCACCATCCGTAAATTTACAGACTGCCCATAAAAATAGAGGATTTTTGGACAGTTCACAGAAAATGCTGCTAATGTGTTCATATTAATATTATGAGCTATAGAAATATATTGATTGTAACATTTATGATGAATTTTTGTCTGGAAAAATCATGGCTGCTCTATAATGCAAAAGAGTCAATGCTGAGTTCCACAGGGGTTCCCAAACTAAACCCCCGCTGGGAAAATACCTTTTCACCACAACTGACTGGTATTACGAGTAAAAAGTAACAGCACCTACACACATCTAAGGCTATGTTCACCATTGATTTCAATGGTGACGGATCTGGTGCCAATGGTTTCAGTTTGTCTCCGTTGTTCAAGAGTTCCGTCGTTTTGACGTGATGAATACATCGGAATGGAATGGAACCCTGACGCAGATGTGAACGAAGCCTTAGTGAGGCCTTCTCTTCAGAAAGTTAATGGGTTTTCCACCTAAAATAATCCCTACTTAGTAGAAGAGTCCCTTGACAATAAGCTGATCACAAAGTGTCCTCCAGCTGTCCCCCAACGGCGCTCGTTTGCTACTTTCACAAGAAGTTATGTATGCGGACCAGTGATCGTTACTACTATTATTCGTCCTCATACATTTCTATCATGTCGGCAGCACATCTCTCTGTTTACACAGGGAGATGTGCTGCCGACAACGATAATATTTCTTGCAGCATAAATGATACAATCAGCCGATGAAGGAGCGTTTGTTCGTTCATTGGCTAATCGTTGCCCTGTTTACACAGGGCAATGATCGGGAACGAGCGTTCTTTGAATGCTGGTTTGCCTGATAATTGGCCTTAAGTGTTCAATTTCCATGCAGCGCCACCACAGGAGAAATTAAGTATTTCACAGTGTCCATTGAAATCAATGTGTTGCCTATGTAATGCCAGCAGAACAGGTTCTCCACCGCAAAAGACACTCTTTGTAACTCAGGCCAGGAGATGAGGATCCTGAAAAAGGGAACACCTCTTCTAACTCAGAATTCCCTGACAGGATATATGAAAATAAATTTTCCAAACTAGCCCTACTGACTTGTATGGGTAAGTGTGCTGTCTGTTGTTAAAATGGACAGCACACGGACAAGAACTACATTTGTGAAAATAAGGCCTTAGTGGCATGATCCTGATGTCTTATTATCAGTGAAATTTTATTTGATTTTCATTTTTGTCATTTTCTATGTTCCCCTGCATGTAAAGCACTGCAAAACACACTGGCACTATAATAAACAATGTTATCCATCTATAATCCATCTATATTACGCTCCGTACAAGTAATATCAAGGAGTTGAAGACAAGTAGTATTGCTGCTCAAGCATGTGGTAAGCCAAACAGATATCTTTTTAAACTAAAAGACAAATTCTTTTTCTATTAAATTTTGATATATGAGCTTAACACGTACATGGTCGTCAATCACTAAGATGAGACATGACAAATATGAATAGGTTATTTTGGGCTTCGGTAATTCAGTCCTTTTAAGTAAAGGTGTTTTAAATCAATCTATTAAATAGTTAATTAAAGCAAAAACAAATACTAATTCAGCTCATACAGCGATGGATAAAGACAGCAAGAATCCAAAGATCTGAGAAGGAAAGCAATGCAGAGGCTATCAGAGCCAATAAGAGAAAATCATTTTTCTTTGGTGAAGGATTTGAAACAAATGTCAGTCACTATTGATATCCTGTATTTGTATTGTTTGCATTCCCAGAACAAGCGATTTGACACAGATTATAAACACATGGGACCATGCTCTAAAAAGCAGAAAATAGGGTTTAACTAATACAGTAGTTTAGTTCTTTTTTTATTTATAATCAATATATTGACATAGATTTTTTTTCTTCTTCTTTGATATAACAGTTCTTTTCAACGCGCTCATTTCATCAAAGAATCCTCAGTGACTACTGCTTAGCAGAAGTTTTCTGTTTTTGATGTCAGTTTTTGAAGATATTTAGGGGACATTTCAACCTATGAACTCTGTAGCTTATTCCACTGGTGCGATGTTGTAAAGCTTATTCCCTGCCCTTACTGTGAAGCTCCTCGCACTAGAGGGATGTGATGACGTGAAAATGCTGAGCAGCCCATCAAAGACAGTACTCAATCTCATTGTTTCTTTACTAAAAATTTTTGTTTTGTAATTGATTATTTCTTGCACATTGTAAATCTTCCGCTTTACCAACAACAGACGAAAAATGAGCACTTCTCCAGCATCCTTTCACTTGCTCTAGGTCTCACATATTCTCCTGTTTAATCCAAACCCCTAAATCTTCAACTCACCCAATTATTATACTATTTCCAGTCATTTTCCAGTTACTGTTTTCCAGTTATTTGCTGTTCTTAGAACACAATTGCATCCAATTGTGTGAGCCCACCTGCCACAACAAGGCGACCTCATACAGTGGGTCTCTACATTAAACATTATATCTGTATATTAGAAGACTTACCTATCTCTTGGGCCTAGACCTACAAAAGTAATCAAGGGTAGGTAGGAACAAGATTTATTCTACGCTAAAAACCTCACAGTTATAAGCAAAGTAAATATAGCAGTAATGCAAATTAAAAAAATACATCTACCGTATTTTTCGGACTATAACGCAGTTTTTAGCAAGAATAAATCTTGCTAAAAAGTCCCTGCACCTTATAGTCGGCAGTCAAGGGACCCGGCAGCGCCGGGCCCCCAGACCGCTTCTTACTTAACGCCTTCCCCACCCATAATGTGCCATGCCAGCACATCATGGAGCGGGGAGGGGATGATGTTTGGAGCAGAGCGGGCTCACCCGCTGAGCCCGCTCCATACACTGCAGGTGCCCGCTGTGTTTTACAGCTGACCCGCTTCTTTAACGGCCAGGAATAGCAATGGTGCTGGCCTGGTCATTTAACTAGTTAGATGCCATGAAGGACATTTATGACATATCCACAGGATATTTTTCAAAAGAAGTAGTAGGACAACAGCACACGTCTGCAAGTCTTCAAAACAATGTATTTATTGTCAAGATATCCGCAACAAACAGGCAACGTTTGGAACCATGGTGAGTGAAGGGTCTTTCTCAAACCGTCCATTGTCTGTGTTCTTAACTCTATCTTTCTTTCTTTCTCTTTTCAGCTCTGCCTGCAGTCATCTCAGAGTTGTCTAAACCACTGATGGTATAGAAGGTGGATTTCAAACTAGTCGTGTCCAAAAGTTTTAAGACAGGCAGCAAACTTTGTGAAAACTGAAATTTGTGTCAAAGTGTTTTTAGATCCTAGATGTTTCTATGGAATACTGAAGTAAAATTCTAAGCATTTCATAAGTTTTTTACATTTTATTGACAAATTAATAAAGTTTATTCAGACTCTATATTTACAGTGTTGACCCCTTAATTTCAAGACTTCTGCAATTCGCCCTGGCATGCTGGATATCAGCTTCTGGGGGCAAACCCTGACTGATGGTAACTCATCATTGCCTAACTAGTGCTTTGAGTTTGTCACAATTTCTGTATTTTTGTTTGCCCAACCACTTTTTAAGGATTGACCACAGGTTCTCAATGAGATTGGGATCTGGGAAGTTTCTTGGCCATGGACCCAAAATGTCAATGTTTTTTCCACCGAGCCACTTAGTTATCACTTTTTCCTTGTGACCATGATGCTCCATCATGCTGGAAAAACATTGTTCACCACCAAATTGCTCCTGGATCATTGGGAGAAGTTGCTCTTGGAGGATGTTTAGATACCATTCTTTATTCATGGAAGTGTTCTTAGGCAAAATTATGAGCGAACCCAGTCCCTTGGATGAAAAGCAAACCCACACATGAATGATCTAAGGAATCTTCACTGTTGGCATGACACAGGACTCATGGTAACACTCACCTTTTCCTCTCTGGACAATCATTCTTCCAGATGTCCTAAACAGTCTGAAGGGGGCTTCATCAGAGAGAATAACGTTACCCCTGTCCTCCGCAGTCCAATCCCTGTACTACCTGCAGAACATCAGTGTAATTGACATCCTTCTTTGAGAAAAGTGGCTTTTTTGCTGCCCTTATTGACACCAGGCCAGCCTCCAAAAGCCTTTGCCTCACTGTGCGTGCAGGTGTACTGACACCTGCCTGCTGTCATTCCTGTGCAAGCTCTGCACTGGTGTTGAACCGATCCCATAGCGTAATCCTCTTTAGGAAACAGTCCTGGCATTTGCTGAACTTTCTCTGGCACTCTGAAGCCTTCTTCACAGCAATTAAACCTCTCTCCTTGAAGTTCTTGATGATGTGATAAATGGTTGATTTAGGGGCAATCTTACAAGCAGCGATGTCCTTGCCTGTAAAGCCCTTTTGACGCAAATCAATGATGACTGCACGTGTTTCCTTGGAGGTAACCATGGTTAACAGAAGAAGATAATGCTTTCAAGCATCATCCCCCCCTTTAAAGCAACCGGTCTGCTCTTATAATTCAATCAGCATGACAGAGTGATATCAGCTGCCTTGTCCTTGTTAACCCTTTCTCCTGAGCTAACGAGAAGATCACGGAAATGATATTAACAGGTCATTTTGTGGGAGGGCTGAAATTCAGTGGAATGGGGTTTTTGTAATTAAAGAGATTCTGTCACCACATTATAAGTGCCCTATCTCCTACATAAGGAGATCGGCGCTGTAATGTAGGTGACAGTAATGCTTTTTATTTAAAAAAAACTATCTATTTTCAGAACATTAGGCGCGATTTTGGTTTATGCTAATGCACTTTCTTAATGC
Organism: Rhinoderma darwinii; assembly: GCF_050947455.1. NCBI lineage: Eukaryota > Metazoa > Chordata > Amphibia > Anura > Rhinodermatidae > Rhinoderma > Rhinoderma darwinii. Next base: position 275,100,584 of record NC_134689.1, read on the forward strand.
CCAAGTGGGCGTATTTTTACTTTTGACCAAGTGGGCGTTGTACAGAGGAGTGTATGACGCTGACCTATCGGCATCATGCACTCCTCTCCATTCATTTACACTGCACTAGCGATATAGTTATATCACTATGTGCAGCCACATACACAAGCCCTAACATTACTACAGTGTCCTGATAATGAATACACATGACCATCCAGCCTGGACGTCATGTGTACTCAGAATCCTGACACTTCTGAATCTTTTTTGTGAGATTCCGGCAAGTGAAACAAAATCTCGTTTAGCTCCGTAATCTCGCGAGATTTCGTTTCACTTGCCAGAATCTCACAAAAAAGATTCAGAAGTGTCAGGATTCTGAGTACACATGACGTCCAGGCTGGATTTCATGTGTATTCATTATCAGGACACTGTAGTAATGTTAGGGCTTGTGTATGTAGCTGCACATAGTGATATAACTATATCGCTAGTGCAGTGTAAATGAATGGTGAGGAGTGCATGATGCTGATTGGTCAGCGTCATGCACTCCTCTGTATAACGCCCACTTGGTCGAAAGTAAAAATACGCCCACTTGGGCATTAAGAAAGCTCATTAGCATAAACCAAAATCGCTCCTAACGTTGTGAAAATAGATCATTTTTTTAAATAAAAAGCATTACTGTCACCTACATTACAGCTCCGATCTCCTTATGTAGGAGATAGGGCACTTATAATGTGGTGACAGAGCCTCTTTAAGTTAATTTTTATGGCAAGGAATGACTTTGCAATTAATTGCAATTCATCTGATCACTCTTCATAACAATCTAAAGTTAATGCAAATTGCCACTATAAAAACTGAAGCAGCAAGCTTTGTGAAAAATTTTTTATTGTCAGTCTCAAAACTTTTGGCCAGGACTGTGCATCAGAGCTTTAGACAATGAAATGCGATCAGTGGTCAGAGAGCACATGCAAAATGAAACAGCAGGCCAGGTAGCCAAGGCAAAATAGCAGGTAAGCATTAATCGTAGGAACTGACTTAGAAACTTATATATGGACACCTGCCTAAAAAGTGTGTTCTATTGCAGTTTTTCTTCTCGCCTTTCAGTCATAATCACATTAAAAGGTTAACAGAAACTGCATTACAAGATCCTTTAGGAGAGTGAACTCCTTTACCCTTGAATAATGGCCAAAGGAACAAATCCACAATTTCCGACATCACGCAGTATTGGATTTACATCTCTAGGAACAAAATACCTGGTGTCTTTGGGCTTCCCATTAAAGAGATTTTCTCACAATTAACATTTATCACCTATACACAGAACAGGTGATAAATGTATGATCGCTGGGGGTCCACCAATCTCTAGACCGGGGGTCCCGACCCCGTTCCTCGTCACTGCATGAAAGCAGTTAGGAGAATTTTGAACGGAGCGGCGTTCACGCATTTGTGCTGCTGCTCCATTGAATGTATAAGGATTCGACTTACACTCGGCTGTCTCAGTCAGCCACGTAGACATTAAATGGAGCAGCAGCACACATGCACGACTGCTGCTCCATTCAAAATCCTCTTCACTGCGATCATGCAGTGATGACGAACTGGGGTCGGGGCCCCACGTTCTAGAGATACATTTATGACCTACCCTTTGTTCAATAAACGTACAGTTAAAATAATAAAATATTCATATCTATCTTCTGTCCGTCCATCTATCTATCTATCTATCTATCTATCTATCTATCTATCTATCTATCTATCTATCTATCTATCTATCTCATATCTATCTATCTATCTATCTATCTATCTATCTATCTATCTATCTATCTATCTATCTATCTATCTATCTATCTATCTATCTATCTATCTATCTATCTATGCATCTAATAATTCAAGTCTCCTCCTACTCTGCCCCATATTGAAATGAATGGCATGCGTAGCCTGCCCTGGGTGATTTTAATCAGTTCAATGCTGGATCCTACCATCCCCAGGTATATATGTAGGCTTAGTCCCAGTTCTGGGTGTATGTGCAGCGTAGGTTCCCACCTTACAGAGGTCGCCTTGTCGTGGCAGGTGGGCTAACACTTTTTGATCAAAATGTGCACTAAGAACCTCCCTATTTGTAGGTAGATTGAGCTTTAGTGCATATCTATTTATATTTAGTGGTTTAGGTGGCATTAGTGTTGCAGGGTGCTGTCGCCATTTTTTTATATCTGCTGTATATCTGCAGTCATAGGTGTTCTTGCACCTGCGTATTTTGTATCATTTAGTTGGAATGTGCTGTTCAATTTTTGTTGTGTTTATGGTATCCATATATGTGGGGTTAGTGACTGCCTCCACTTGTTGTTCTTGCACTCCTCCCATTCTGCCCTGGGTGATTTTAATCAGTTCAATGCTGGATCCTACCATCCCCAGGTATATATGTAGGCTTAGTCCCAGTTCTGGGTGTATGTGCAGCGTAGGTTCCCACCTTACAGAGGTCGCCTTGTCGTGGCAGGTGGGCTAACACTTTTTGATCAAAATGTGCACTAAGAACCTCCCTATTTGTAGGTAGATTGAGCTTTAGTGCATATCTATTTATATTTAGTGGTTTAGGTGGCATTAGTGTTGCAGGGTGCTGTCGCCATTTTTTTATATCTGCTATCTATCTATCTATCTATCTATCTATCTATCTATCTATCTATCTATCTATCTATCTATCTATCTATCTATCTATCTATCTATCTATCTATCTATATATCTCATATCTATCTATCTATCTATCTATCTATCTATCTATCTATCTATCTATCTATCTATCTATCTATCTATCTATATATCTCATATCTATCTATCTATCTATCTATCTATCTATCTATCTATCTATCTATCTATCTATCTATATATCTCATATCTATCTATCTATCTATCTATCTATCTATCTATCTATCTATCTATCTATCTATCTATCTATCTATCTATCTATCTATCTATCTATCTTTCTCCAATATAAAGTATATCTAATAATATAGATGTATGTTGCCATTGAAGAAAACATTTTGTAGTGGCGAGTGCTGCAAAAAAAAAAATTAATCTGGGTGTCCATTTTAATAAATTTTTTAATTAATCATCTTGGAATAAAATATTTTAGGATGTACTGACAGAATAAACTATGGGCATCCCTGCGTAGTTAGTAATAGGCGATCCCTGTGACTTGCTCCAGGTTGGCTGCTCCCGGAAGAACACGGCTTATTGGAAAAGTGCGTTTGTCAGGCCAAATACCGATGTGAAGCAATATTTATAAGAAAACACTTCCAGAAATATATTGTCTATCTAAAGTGCATGGGGAGGAAGATGCAATATTAAGACCAGATGTGTGAGATATGAAGACATGCCTTTACTCAGACCAGACATGGTGGGCAAGGCCTGTCCCTGGACTGTGAACAATGTTCCCACTGGACTGCTTCTATTGATTTATTTGATTTAAGCTTAAAGATACAATCTCAGTGTTTATAATAGAGATTGTGCCTTGCATTGCCAAGTAATGCCATTTAACATTCCTGGGAGATGTGTTTTTTAACCTTACAGCTACATTATATCATATAATACTATAGAGATTATTAACAGAATAAGATGTGATATGAAATATTTATGACATATGCAGACTATCTGGTGATCGCTATAATTCATAGAGACATAATAGCAATGTGGTACGTCTTCCTGCAGCTCTGCCTGCGCTATTAAAATTGTACTGTTATAGCAACATATATAGACAGCGGTTTATACACATTTTAGTAAAAAAAAAAAAACAGCTGAAAATATATTTAAATTTTACAGAAAATGCAAATAATGAATTACATAGACGATTTTTTTTTATTTTCAACAAACAGGGGGCAATGTTATCTGTGAATAAGCATAGCAAATTCCAAAGACTTTTACTTTTCACTATATCGGAATGGGACCCAAATGAAGAAGATTCATTGGAAACCGGTTCAAAAACGGACACATTTTTTTAAGTGACACTGAGAAAGTACTAGCCGTGAGATGGTCAGTAAATGTAGGATTTCAATTGCTTGCAAATTTTAACAGGAGATGCGGCTTGTAGTTTGACAGGTCCAGTAGATCTTCTTACCAATGTAATAGGTTTCCATTGGTGGGCACCAATTATTTTAGTATCATAAACAGAAATATTGCTTAATAGTGATAGTGTAGTACAAGGATCAACACCAGAGTCCAGAATGTTGGTCACATGCAAAAACCTTCCTAAGGAAAGATCCCACATTTCCAATGTAATAACTTCAAAATCCAAATACTGAGGACAGCATCATGTCCACAAAAATGTTATTGCTTTAAAGAGGACATGTCACCTCTCCTGACATGTCGGTTATAGTAAATGATTGTATACCGAATTAAATAACAATTCTGGAGCATCTTTTCTTAGAACTCTGTGTCATACTGTTCCTCTGTTATTCCTCCTAGAAATATATGAATAAATTGACTATTAGGTGTTACCAGTTGGGGGTGTGTCCCTACACAGACTGACAATGTCCAATCTGTGATGACAGAGTGAGACTGTGTAGGGACATGCCTCTTTGACAGGGGGAATCGTAACACCTAGTTGTCAATTTATTCATACATTTCTAGGAGGAATAACAGAGGAATTGCACAATACAGAGTTGTAAGAAAAGATGATCAGGAATTGTTATTTCACGGGGAATATAAATATTTACTATAATAGACTTAGAAGAAGAGGTGACCAGTCGTCTTTAATATACCCAATGAAATGTTTCTGCTCCATCACTGTTGATCGTGAGAAAGGCTCAGTGCTTATAGAGCTAAAATGTCATAACATTGGATGTGTTAAAGCAATAATTTTATTGGAGACAGTATTTATGCTACCATTAGTAGCCACATTATTTCATGTCCAAACTTTAAGCATTAGCTAAATGCATATCAACATAAAAAGCATATAAGCAAAGCTACATTTTCATATTAAAGATCATTTTACCACTAAATCTTAACAAAAATCATTAAGTTGTCATCCTGAATGGAAAATCTTTTAATGCTGGTTCTTAGATATATTTGTGTCTGTGAAAGCTGAGTGACAACGAACATGGCTTCCATTACAGCTCCCACAGAGGTTGTCACCCAGCTTTCCCAGACTCCTGAACAACATATGTTGTTTAATGACACATCAGTACAGGAGCAGGAGATGTATTACTGCATAACTAGGCAGTTTTCTCCTTTAGAGGCTGGGAAAAGCTAAGTAACAAATGTCATTAGTGATTTTAGGGAAATTCTGTTTAATAAGAGGTGTTCGTCATAGTGCCGCATATGATTTACTATTACATTATGTCATCACAAAAAATAATATCAATAACTTCAATGGTGCAAATGATATAAGAGCATAATCTTCTGTATTGCCACAACTAATAAAATATTACTGTGTTGTTCGCTCAGTGGAGATATGTCAACATCCATTCAATAGCTACCTAGAAAATGTAGAATTATTTTTCATATATACATACGCCTTAATCAAATGGTTATGTGTAGTTAATAGCAATAAATAAATGCTTTATTCATACTGGATCTTCCCAAGCAGAATCAATACCTTTTCTGAAGCATTTGAACTGTGTGAAATAGTACATTATTTTTTTTAAAAAAAGGGAAACACTGCCTCCAAGTGGCAAAAAGGTAAAAAGTCAGATTTTTTCTTTTTGAAGTTTAGGAGCACACATGTCAAACATAAGGCCGAATCCGGCCGCGACCTGATTTTGTGTGGCCCGCGAGGTCCGCTGCATGTAAAAACCTGAATCAGATTTTTACATGCAGCCAGGGTTGCCATCCGTCCGTAAATTTACGTACAGTCCGCAAAAAAGGGTGTTTTTTTCTGCCGTCCATAGTGTCCGGCAGAAAAAAGCACCTTCCGGGATTTTTTCTTTCTCCCGTAACATTGCACTGCACATGCGCCAAAAGGTACATGCGCAGTGCCTATGGAAGGGTAGGCCGCGAGTATAGTTTCAGATTCCGCCTGACTTCTGCGGAATCTGAAAATATGCAGACTGTTGCCAAGTGAATGACAGTCGGAGTGAGGTTTGTGCCGGGAGTGGACCAGTCCAGTCACCTGGCCTGTCACTTGACCTCACGTCAGTGATGTGAGGTCAGGTTACTCAGGTCAGGTGACTGGACTGGTCCACTCCCGGGTTGGCATCGACCTCACTCAGACCGCCGCCGCATGACCTGCTGCTCCTAATGGTGAGTCACATCAGGCAGAGTGGAGAGTGGTAGCGGTAGGCAACCGCTCTGGGGGCTGTGTGGCACTAAGTACAAGGGGGCTATGTGGCACTAAGTACAAGGGAAGCTGTGTGGCACTAAGTAAAAGGGGGCTGTGTGGCACTAAGTACAAGGAGGATGTGTGGAACTAAGTAGATTGGGGTCTGTGTGGCACTAAGTACAAAGGGGGCTGTGTGGCACTAAGTACAAGGGGGGCTGCGTGGCGCTATCTACAGGGGGCTCAACTGGGGCATTATTACTGTGTAGCGGCACGGTTACTGAGGTAATTGTAAGTCTGTATAAATGTAATTACTCCTTAACAGTTAAGCGAGCTGTTACATTTATGCAGTCTTACAATGACAATCGGCCCTTTGAAGGCAACCATAAGGCTGATGTGGCCCTCGGTGAAAATTAGTTTGACACCCCTGTTTTAGAGCATGCTGCATTTTTAAAAAAAACTATCGAAGGTCAGAAAAAGTGCTGCAAAGAAAAAAAGCTAACATCTGGCGGCGGCATTTTTGCACAACAAAAATAAACACAAGAAAAAACAGCAGGAAATAACCACAGGAAAAAACGTATTGTGTAAAAACACCTTTAGGGCCAATTACAGTAATTTTTGGCAAGACTGTTCACGTTTTACCTGAATTGCTGCAGTTTTGTGTCGCGGTTATTGGTTGCACGGCTTCTACACTTGTTTTACCTGTAGATCTACTGGAACTCCTCCCCACATATCTCATATTATGCTGGAAGGAGTTACAATAGACTTATTTAGTGGAATAATTTACATTTTTACTCACAGGCATGAATCTCTGGGTTGAGTACTTTCCTTCAAAATGATATAATTGTACATTTGCAGCTGGTACTAGGGTGCTGTAAGCCGCTTACTTCTACTTGCCTTTTGAGTGCCCAACCATTAACATTCCACTGCCAATTTCCCCATATTTTAGGTTGTGTATAAACCACTTTGACAGAACTTTGTCCCTTCTAACATTACAAAGTGATGGAGTTTTCTATGTAAACTATGAATCTTTAGTGAATGAAGATTGTCGTTTTTTTTTTAAGTACTTATGTGATATGCAGTTAGATAGTGAATGGTTAAAACGGAACCCATTCAGGGGCAGCAGGCATGACAGGCTGAATTACATTAAAGGTGTTCTCTCGTGAAGACATCCCATCATATTCTCCTATTATGGCTTATGGATATCATAGAGGAAAGTCCCCCACTCGGACCCCCCCCCCCCCCCCTAATGAGCCAGAATGCAGAGCCACTCTGTACGAGCAGCTCCCGTTCTGGTGGATTCAAACCAGAGGTGTAGCTAGGTTCTCCTGCACCCGGGGCAAAGATTCAGCTTGGCGCCCCCCATTTATTTCCCGACATCTCCTTCCCCCTCGCCATGTTTACTTTCCCTACCAATCAATGAGGTGCAATTTTTTTTCACAATTTTTTTAATGTAACTCGAGTATAAAAGCATTTCTACATTTTACAAGCGATGTAGTTCTATAATGTAATTAACATCAAAAGAAATTAAAAGAAAATAAATTAAAGAGGCCACACACAGCCCCCCTGTAGATAGTGCCTCACAACAACCCTTGTAGATAGCGCCACACACAGCACGCTGCCCCTTTGTAAATAGCGCCACACCCCCCCCCCCCCCCCCCTTGTAACTAGTGCCACATTCCCACCCTTGTAAATAGCGCCACACTCCCCCCCCCCTTGTACTTAGCGCCACACTGTGAACAGACCGGTGAGCGGTAGCCTACCGCTACCACTCTCCACTCTGCCTGGTGTGACTTACCGGAGAAGCCGAGGAGGTCATGTGGCGCAGGCAGCAGCGGAAATCCTTCTGACTAGGGTTTGTGACAGCCAGGGCCGGCCTTAGCTTGGATAGCGCCCTGTGCGGGACTCTCTATTGTCGCCCCCTACACAAACCTAAAATTATATACACATATACACACACACACACCGGCAGATAAATACACAGTCAGGAACATATACAAATACATAAAAGGCACAAATATACAAGCACAAAGACACATTCACAAACAGACCCATATATACCCACACAGGCACATATGTACACAGCACAGATAATGTAGTAGATGTTACCTGCAGTCCTATGTAACAACACAGATAACACAGTGATAACTCTCTGAGTACAGATAATGTAGTAGATGTTACCTGCAGTCCTATGTAACACCACGGATAACACAGTGATAACTCTCTGAGTACAGATAATGAAGTAGATGTTACCTGCAGTCCTATGTAACACCACAGATAACACAGTGATAACTCTCTGAGTACAGATAATGTAGTAGCTGTTACCTGCAGTCCTATGTAACACCACAGATAACACAGTGATAACGCTCTGAGTACAGATAATGTAGTAGATGTTACCTGCAGTCCTATGAAATACCACAGATAACACAGTGATAACTCTCTGAGTACAGATAATGTAGTAGATGTTACCTGCAGTCCTATGTAACACCACAGATAACACAGTAATAACTCTCTGAGTACAGATAATGTAGTAGATGTAGAGACAAACACATGCAGAGACACAGACAGACAGAGACACACACACACACACACACTGTAGCATATACACATACAGAGACACACACTGTATACACACTACATACACATAAACACACAGACACTCACCATGTCTCCTTGCTGACAGCATCACAGGTCAGGACGGGCTGTGAGCGGAGCTTTCTTCTCTGCTTCTCGGCATGTGTAACAACAGAGCTGGAAGGCTGCAGCACGGGAGTGGACCTGTCCCCTGACCTGAGTCTCATCTGACCTCATGTCACTGATGTGAGGTCAGGTGACAAGTCAGGTGACTGGACTGGTCCACTCCCTGGCCGTCACAGACCCCAGTCAGAACGCCGTAATTTCCTGGTTCTTCCTAAAGCTGCTGCAGGTGTCCGACATACGGGACGCCTATCAGCAGCGATCAGCTGCTCTTCGGCGCCCCTTCCCTACCACTGGGTTGCGCCCGGGGCACATGCCCCGCCCCTAGCTACGCCCCTGACTCAAACTGTCCTTGTATTACAAGAATAACCTTTTATCTGAATGGCCACCATGTAATACTATATTTCTGTGGGGGAAATGTCTGGCTGTTTCTGGGACCGGGACGATCAGCTGATCCTTGAGAAGGCCACATTCTGAAAGGAGTTGTCTCTGTTGAGACAACCTTTTTAATGTTATTGGGTGATATAAACCCATCAGTAAAGACATAATAAAGACATTTTATTGGAAACCCCCATAATCCCTCAATAAGCAATTTACACGTAGGGTTGCCACATTGCTTACCACCAACAGTTGTAGTGTGTACCTACATGTAATAAGATACAGTTTTAACCAAGTAATGACCATGCACCATTGTAAATGTATGGCACAAGGTTAAGGTTTCTGCAAGCAGGTAGGAGTAGGATGGGTCGACGACAGTTGGACATCCTGTAGAGAAGACAAAAGCATACACAGTCTTCCGAGTGCGCTGGTTATTGAATAGGCAGTGACAATGCTAAAAAAAATAACAGTATTTAATTAAACATTATTTTAACATATTTTGTTTATTTTATTGAAAGCATGCAAAATACATGTATTACAATGATTTTAATATATTAACTAGTGTTACATGAAAAGATCTTATTATGGTGTCATGGCTCAGTTTGAGCAGGTTTCTGTTGACCCTGATGGGCAGAAAATCATATTCTGGGGCGCTATTATACCTGGTAAAAAAAAAAAAATAAGAAACAAAAAAAAACAACAAGAAACCTTTACAATCAGTGAGATTTGTTAGAAAACAACGCCATAATATCTGTATTTATAGCTCCTTTAAAAACATACATCATGACAACAGTATGAACAGAACCGTATGCAGGCAAATATGTTCTATATGGCACGTCATTCATAAAAAATCAGAAATAGAGGATATATTTTACAGTCATAATTTCCTTCCACTTCTCACCTTACAAAAAACTGACATTGTACTGAGAAAGTTAGTAATAGTGTCAATAAGGAAAAGGGAAAGCTAGTCTAATAGCAGTTTTACATGGAAAGAAGACTCCAATAGGGATGAAATGATACTAATGATTTTTACTAGAACCCTCTCATTTTGCTCATTACACAGAATGAATGTTGTCTCCTATTAATTTTCTTTAAATAAAACATTAATCCCGCAGCTCATTCAAAGTGATTTAATAGCCTTCTCCCCCAGCAATCGATACCAATCAATTTTAATGTATTTAATAAAACTACTAGAAATTCACCTCTTGACAGGAATCCAATTTTATTGCTTTATATAACAGCCAACTTGGCTGGGACAGTACTAGAGTCTGAGTGCAGTACTTGTCTCCAATGAGGGACTGAATGTGTCTGATTCAACTTGTAGAAAATCCTTTGCCAACCAAAATTATAAAAGTTATGTGATATTGTAGAGGACATACAGCTATATTATATTATTTATTATATATATCTTCAACCTCACTGTACATATCATTAAACGAATCCAAAACTCCTGAGTTGATTTTGCAATATGTTTTGGGTCGTTGTCCATCTGTACTGTGAAGCGACATCCAATCAACCTTGCTGCATTTGGTTGAATCTGAGCACAAAGTGTCATGCCCATGGCCGCGGGCCTTCAGGCTCACTCACCTCCTGACGCACGCAGCCATGGAACTGTGAGCACTGGTCCCCATCTCCTCCTCAGGAGACACCAGCGTTCACTTCTCCCACCCGGGTCCCGTTGGGTGCGCGCGCATGCTCATGCCCGCTCCACAAATTAGTATTAAATTAACCCATGAGCACCCTGGACTATAAGAAGGGCCAAGCCCCTTCCTGCAATGCCTGAGCGTTGTTGTCGTACCCTAAGTCTGTCTAAGCAAATGGTCTCCTAGTGTTTCCCAGTGTTTCCCGTTCCTGCAACCTGTAACCTGTATCCCGTGCTATCCTGGTCAAGTGCCGTGCTGAGTGTAAGTCGTGCTGTATACTACGCCTGTACTGCTACACCACGCCTGGCGCCTGCCTGCTGCCTGCCTGCTGCCTAGTCCCAGCCGAGCCTGTCTTGCTACTGTCTGAGCTACCACAGGTACACTATATGAACTATAGACTGTGACCTGTGTCCTGTTGGCCAGCTGCCATACCGTCAAGGCGGTACGGTCCAGTGTGTCCACGTACCCAACATGACAGTACGCTCAAGCCATGGACCCTGATGGTAAATCCAAGACCATGATGACGTCACAAGAGATGCGGGCGGATATGCTAGACCTTCGATCTCAACAGGACCAACTCCTCCAGACCTTGGACATTATTGCATGTCGGCTGGCGGTGCAAGCTGCCGACCCTCCTACTTCACCTCCTGGCAGTACTGATCCTCTGACTACACCTCCTGGCCGTGTTGATCCCCGATTACCTTTGCCACTTCCTGACCGCTATGATAGAGACGCAAAGGACCTGCCGTGGATTTTTGAACCAGTGCCAGATCCACTTTAGCCTGTATGCAAGGGCATTTTCGTCTGATGGTGCAAGGGTCGCTTTCATCGTCTCTCTCCTCACTGGCAGGGCCCTTGCATGGGCGAATCCTATTTGGGAGAGACAAGGACCAGCGACCCATGACTTCTAGGGGTTCCTCCGGACATTTTGCACAGTGTTTGAGGAGCCCGGACGAGTTTCGTCTGCATGAACCTACGCCAGGGAGACACCTCTGTGGGTGAGTACGCCATCCACTTCCGCATCCTGGCGGGAGAACTGTTGTGGAACAATTTAGGTCCTGGTGGCCACATTCTGGCAGGGACTGTATCCTAAGATTAAGGACGAGCTTGCCGCCCGAGATCTACCGTCTACCCTGAATGACCTCACCCTTCTGGCCGCCTGGATTGATATAAGTATCAGAGAATGGCTCCAAGAAACTCGTTGGGAGAAAGGACTCCCTAGTCCGGTCCCTACTTTGCAGCAAACCCTGCTGTCCTCAGATGCCGATCCTCCTAAGGAGTCAGTGAGGACGGACCAGTTTAAGCTATCTACCCAGGAGAGACAACACAGACGCATCTCGGGACTCTGTCTATATTGCGGCCTCGGAGGCCATCTTGTACGTCTGTGTCCCCAAAAGCCCCAGAGCCTAGGATTGGTGGGAGAGACAACCTTGGGTAAAGAAGGACTTTCGTTTAAATTGTCTATTCCCGTGACCATAGAGTCCGGCGAGAAAACGCATCGGGTCTCTGCGTATCTAGACTTTGGATCCACTGCTAATTTCATTCGTAGAGACCTGGTGGATCATCTCCAATTGCCCACTACCTCTCTGGAGAGGCCGTTGATGGTTGCATCTGTAAATGGACTACCTCTGCCAGACCCAATTATAGCTGTGACCAAACCGCTGAGGCTCCAAGTGGTAGCCCTGCACTTTCGAGCTCCTCTCGTTCTTTGTCCTGGCCAAGGCCGTCAACCCCGTGCTGCTGGGTCTGCCTTGGCTCCGACTACATGCCCCAGTCCTGGACTGGAATTCTGGAGAGGTTCTCCAGTGGGGCTCCGAGTGTCTCAACCGTTGCCTAGTACGGATTCATTCGGCTCAGCCTTCTCTGCCTCGGTCCTTGGCAGGATTTCATGGTCATTATTCTGCATTTTCGGATGTCTTCAGCACGAAAGAGGCGGAGACGCTGCCCCAACAACGGGCGTATGACTGTCCTATCGAGCTAGTTCCTGGTGCTCCCCCCCCCCCCACAAACTTCTCATGGCCGACGGTACGCAGCTTTCAGCTGCATTGCTGGGTCTCCTAAGTGACCCAACAATGCAGCACTAGCAGCCAGGGGCGTCACTAAGGACTTAAAATGTCTGGGGAAATAGCCCCAATACATATGTGTCCGCCCTGAAAAAATGTGTGTGTGTATAGGAGACAGCATATCTATAGCACTATGACCCTATCAACTATGGATAGGATTAGATACATTGGCTCAGCAGACAGTATCACACATGATAGGATTAGATATAAGGCCCAGCAGACCGTTTCATACATGATGGGATTAGATACACAGCTCATCAGACATTATCACACATGATAGGATTAGATAATAGGATTGGCTCAGCAGACAGTTTCACACATATAATGGGATTAGATACACAGCTCAGCAGACAGTATCACACATGATAGGATTAGATACAACGGCTCAGCAGACAGTATCTCACATGATAGGATTAGATATAAGGCCCAGCAGACAGTTTTACACATGATGGGATTAAATACACAGCTCAGCAGACAGTATCACACATTATTGTATTAGATACAGTGGCTCAGCAGTCAGTATTGCACATGATAGGATTAGCGATAGGGCCCAGCAGACAGTATTACACATGATGGGATTAGATACAGTAGCTCAGCAGACAGTATCACACATGATTGGATTAGATATAGGGCCCAGCAGATAGTATCAAACATGATTGGATTAGATACATTGGCTGAGCAGACAGTATCACACATGATTGGATTAGATATAGGGCCCGGCAGACAGTATCACACATGATAGGATTAGATACAGTGGCTCAGCAGACAGTATCACACATGATTGGATTAGATAGAGGGCCCAGCTCGCTGATATAGCGGCTCCAGCGCTGGACCCAGGAAAGGTAAGAATAATAATTTTGCTTCTTTATGTGTTACTAATTATTTTTGTGTGTTTGTGTTTTTTTACAAGTTCGGTTGTTGGACTACTTCGGTTTCGAGGACTACTTCAATGACCGTGTTTTTTTATTCTCAATAAAATGGTTAATGGGGGTTGTGTTTTTTTATTTCAATAAAATATTTTTTCTATGCGCTTGTATTATTTTAAACTTTATTATTACTGCCTTAGTAATGGCCCCTGGCTGATTGACCATCTCCATTACTAAGGTGGGGCTTAATGCTAGCAGATGCAGAGGCTATCACTAACCCCCATTATTACCCCGGTACCCACCGCCACCAGGAGTACTGGGAAGAGCCGGGTACGAACCAGTACACGACCATCTGTAGTGGCGGTCAGGCACCGGGCCGGCCGCAGGCTGGTAGTATTAGGCTTGGGAAGACCAAAAACAGTGGCCCTGCTGTGTTGTATCTGGCTGATTATGAAAATTGGGGGGGACCCCACATCGTTCTTTCCAATTATTTTTTATTTTATCTTTTTTAAATGACGTGGGGTCCCCCCCATTTTTCATAACCAGCCAGATACAATAAAGCAGCAGCAGCCTAGCATTACCAGGGTGGGAAAGGCCACTGCTTCTGGCTTGTTCCTGCCTGATAATACCAGCCTGCGGCCACCACAGTCGCCGACCATCACTACAAATGGTCAGGTACTGGATCGTACCCGCCTCTCCCCAGCACCCCTGGTGGCGGTGGGTACCGGGGTAATAATGGGGGTTAGTGTTAGCCTCTGCACCGGCTAACACTAAGCCCCGCCTTAGCAATGGATGCTGTCAATCAGCCAGCGGCCATTACTAAGGCGGTAGTAATATAGTTTAAAAAAACACAAAGACATAGAAAAAATATTTTATTGAAATAAAAAAAAAAAACACACACACAAGCCTCATTAACCATTTTATTGATAATAAAAAAAGGCGTCATCAAAGTAGTCCTGGAATCCGACGTAGTCCAACGACCGAACCTGTAAGAAAACACACAAAAAACTATTAGTAATACATGTGTTAGGCTTAGATACAGGGCCCATGTGTGATACTGTCTGTGGGACCCTGTATCTAAGCCTACCACAAGGTAGGCTTAGATACAGGGTCCAGCAGACAGTAATCTTATACAGTATAAGATTGCTGTGTGCTGGGGCCCTGTATCTAAACCTACCGTGTGGTAGGCTTATATACAGTGTCCATCAGACAAGATCACACATGGGCCATGTATCTAAGCCTACCATGTGATTGGCTTAAATACAGGGCCCAGCAGACAATATCACACAATCTGTGATCTTGTCTCATGGGCCCTCTAAGCCAGCTACATCGTAGGCTTAAAGGGGTTGTCCAGTCCCTAAACATTGATGAATAGCTGATGTGTCAGGGTCCGTCTCCTGGGAGTCGCCAATCAGCTGTTTTGAAGGGGCCGCAGCACTCGTACGAGAGCTGCTTCCCCTTCATTTCACTTACTCGCTCACACTGTGAATCACCGACACTGATTTACAGTGTGAGCAAGTGACCGGAATGAAGTGACCGGAATGAAGGGGAAGCAGCTCCCGTACGAGTGCTGCGGCCCCTTCAAAACAGCTGATTGGCCGGCTCTAGGGAGTCGGACCCCGCCAATCAGCTTCAGCAGACCGGGATATTAATCTTACCCTCCTCTTCAGCCGCGGCGGAAGTTCTGTCCTGACTCTTTCCAGGATCACAATGTTTTGCACAGCGCATAGCGTTGTGACGTCATGCGCTGCGCACAGCGCTGTGACGTCAGGACCTCCACTGCGCTCCGGAACCAGGAAGGTAAGTACTGTCGGTTACTATAGTAACAGGGGCCTGCGGCCCGAGTTACTATAGTAACTTTTTATTGATGCGGTGCGGGGGGCCACAGGCCCCCCTGGCTTCGGGGCCCGGTCGCAATTGCGACCGCTGCGACCCCTATAGCTGCGCCACTGTCTCAACGAGATCACGGTGAAAAATAGGTATCCGTTGCCATTGATCTCTGAACTGTTTGATAATATACGTGGTGTCAAGATTTTTTCTAAACTAGACCTGCGTGGGACTTACAACCTAATCCGGATTCGCCAGGGTGACGAATGGAAGACTGCATTTAACACCAGTGACAGACACTATGAATATCTAGAAATGCCCTTCGGCCTGTGTAATGCTCCCGCGGTCTTCCAGGAGTTCTTTAATGACATCTTCCGCTACCTCCTCTATGTTTGTGTTGTGGTCTATCTTGATGACATCTTGATTTTCTCTCCAGATCCAATGACTCATCGGAGACATGTCCGTCAAGTTTTGCTGCAGTTAAGGGAGGATCGCCTATACGCCAAGTTGGAGAAGTGTGTATTTGAGAAAGATGCTCTACCCTTCCTGGGCTACATCATCTCGAAATCAAGGTCTCAAAATGGATCCTGAAAAGATAAAGACCGTCCTGGAATGGCCATGCCCTCAAGGCTTGAGGGCCATACAGTGCTTCCTGGAATTCACCAATTTCTACAGACA
Organism: Rhinoderma darwinii; assembly: GCF_050947455.1. Taxonomy (NCBI): domain Eukaryota; kingdom Metazoa; phylum Chordata; class Amphibia; order Anura; family Rhinodermatidae; genus Rhinoderma; species Rhinoderma darwinii. The sequence continues at coordinate 275,116,947 of NC_134689.1, forward strand.
GTTCATTCCAAACTTCTCCTCACTGACTTCTCTCATCTCTAACCTCACCAAGAAAGGCATGAACGACAAGGTTACATAGTTACATAGTTAGTACGGCTGAAAAAAGACACATGTCCATCAAGTTCAACCAAGGGACGGGAAAAGGGAAGGAAAAATTTCTACACATAGGAGCTAATATTTTTTTGTTCTAGGAAATTATCTAACCCTTTTTTAAAGCCATCTACTGTCCCTGCTGTGACCAGCTCCTGCGGTAGGCTATTCCATAGATTCACAGTTCTCACGGTAAAGAAGGCTTGTCGCCTCTGCAGCTTGAACCTTTTTTTCTCCAGACGGAGGGAGTGCCCCCTTGTTTTTTGAGGGGGTTTTACAAGGAACAGGATTTCACCATATTTTTTGTATGTGCCATTAATATATTTATATAAGTTAATCATGTCCCCCCTTAGTCGTCTTTTTTCAAGGCTAAATAGGTTTAATTCTTTCAATCTTTCCTCATAACTTAAACTCTCTATGCCCCTAATTAGCTTCGTTGCTCTTCTTTGTATTTTTTCCAACTCCAGGGCATCCTTTCTATGAACTGGAGCCCAGAACTGAACTGCATATTCTAGATGAGGCCTCACTAATACTTTGTAAAGTGGTAATATTACATCCCTGTCCCGCGAGTCCATGCCTCTTTTAATACACGACAATATCCTGCTGGCCTTTGAAGCAGCTGATTGACACTGCATGCTGTTATTGAGTTTATGATTTACAAGAACACCCAGATCCTTCTCAACAAGTGAATCCGCCAGTGTAGCTCCCCCTAGGACATATGATGCATGCAGGTTGTTGGTACCCAGATGCATAACTTTACATTTATCTACATTAAACTTCATCTGCCAAGTGGACGCCCAAACACTAGTTTGTTTAAATCTGCCTGCAATTCATGAACATCTTCCATAGACTGAACTATATTACATAGCTTGGTGTCATCTACAAAAATAGAAATAGTACTATTAATCCCATCTTCTATATCATTAATAAATAAGTTGAATAATAGTGGTTCCAGCACTGAACCCTGGGGTACACCACTTATTACCGGGGGACCATTCAGAGTAGGAATCATTGACCACAACTCTCTGGATACGGTCCTTGAGCCAATTCTCAATCCAATTACAAACTATATTTTCTAAACCTATAGTCCTTAATTTACCCATTAAGCGTCTATGGGAGACAGTGTCAAATGCCTTTGCAAAGTCCAAAAACACTAAATCCACAGCGGCCCCTCTGTCTAGACTTCTGCTCACCTCTTCATAAAAACAGATTAGGTTAGTTTGACAACTTCTGTCCTTAGTAAAACCGTGCTGGCTGTCACTTATAATGCTATTTATTGTCACATAATCCTGTATATAGTCCCTCAATAGCCCCTCAAACATTTTCCCCACGATGGATGTTATAGAGGCTCTGTCACCAGATTTTGCAACCCCTATCTGCTATTGCAGCAGATAGGCGCTGCAATGTAGATTACAGTAACGTTTTTATTTTTAAAAAACGAGCATTTTTGGCCAAGTTATGACCATTTTTGTAGTTATGCAAATGAGGCTTGCAAAAGTCCAAGTGGGTGTGTTTAAAAGTAAAAGTCCAAGTGGGCGTGTATTATGTGCATACATCGGGGCGTTTTTAATACTTTTACTAGCTGGGCATTCTGATGAGAGGTATCATCCACTTCTCTTCAGAACGCCCAGCTTCTGGCAGTGCAGATCTGTGACGTCAGTCACAGGTCCTGCATCGTGTCGGCCACATCGGCACCAGAGGCTACAGTTGATTCTGCAGCAGCATCAGCGTTTGCAGGTAAGTAGCTACATCGACTTACCTGCAAACGCCGATGCTGCTGCAGAATCAACTGAAGCCTCTGGTGCCGATGTGTCCTCGCTCGTCTGACACGATGCAGGACCTGTGAGTGACGTCACAGCGTGATCTGGCAGAAGCTGGGCGTTCTGAAGAGAAGTGGATGATACTTCTCATCAGAACGCCCAGCTAGTAAAAGTATTAAAAACGCCCCGATGTACGCACATAATACACGCCCACTTGGACTTTTACTTTTAAACACACCCACTTGGACTTTTGCAAGCCTCATTTGCATAACTACAAAAATGGTCATAACTTGGCCAAAAATGCTCGTTTTTTAAAAATAAAAACGTTACTGTAATCTACATTGCAGCGCCTATCTGCTGCAATAGCAGATAGGGGTTGCAAAATCTGATGACAGAGCCTCTTTAAGCTCACTGGTCTATAATTACCCGGGGAAGACCTAGAGCCCTTTTTGAAAATCGGCACCACATTTGCGCTGCGCCAGTCCCTTGGCACTATACCAGTCACTAGAGATTCTCTGAATATTATGAAAAGGGGAACAGAAATAACTGAACCAAGCTCTTTAAGAATTCTAGGGTGTAACCCATCTGGTCCCGGGGCCTTGTGCACATTTATTTTATTTTATTTAATTTAGCTTGGACCATATCTACATTCATCCAATTCAGTATATCAACTGATATATTAACAGCACTGGCACCGGCTACATCAGCTGCTCTTTCTTCTGTTGTATATACAGAGCTAAAGAACCCATTTAGTAACTCTGCCTTCTCTTGATCCCCTGTGATCAACTCCCCATTACCATTATCTAGGGGTCCTACATGTTCAGACCTTGGCTTTTTAGCATTTATATACTTGAAGAATTTTTGGGGATTTGTTTTACTATCCTTGGCCACCTGCCTTTCATTTTGTATTTTTGCTAATTTTATTACCTTTTTACAGATTTTATTAAGATCTTTATATTTGACAAAGGCTGCAGATGTACCCTCAGATTTGTATTTTTTAAATTCCCTTTTTTTGTCGTGTATTGCCCCTTTCACAGAATGTGTTGCCATGTGGGGTTTAATTTGAGTCGTTTATACTTGTTACCTATAGGAATAAATTTTGCACTATAATAACTCAAAGTAGATTTGAAAATCTCCCATTTATCATTTGTTCCATTATTTGACATTAGTTCTTCCCAGTCCATATCCTGAATTTGCAGCCCTCATCCTGGGGAAATTGGCTTTCTTAAAATTAAATGTTTTTGCCCTCCCAGCCTGCGTTTGTTTTTTACTGTGTAGGTAAAATGGAACTATATTGTGATCACTGTTACCGAGGTTTTCACGAACATTGACATTCCCAACAAGATCTGCATTATTAGAAATGACCAGATCCAACAGAGCTTCACCTCTAGTCGGGTCTTCCACAAACTGGCCCATAAAATTTTCCTGCAACAGGTTGAGGAAATGTCTCCCCTTTGCAGTTGAAGCTGAACCATGACACCAATTAATATCCCGGAAATTAAAATCTCCCATTATCACTACAGTACCCGCCTGTGCAGCCCGCTCCATCTGTTTATATAGCTGAACTTCCATCTACTCAGTTATATTGGGGGGTCTATAGATTACACCAAAACTAATTTTTTCAGTGTTTACCTCCCTTTCTAGTTCCACCCACAAGGTTTCAACCTCCTTACAGTATTCACCCACTATTGTCTCTTTCACACTTGCCTTCATATCATTTCTCACATACAGACATACACCACCACCTTTCCTATTTGTCCTGTCTTTCCGAAAAAGTGTAAAACCCTGTAGATTTACAGCCCAGTCATGTGAAGAGTCCAGCCATGTTTCAGCAACACCAACTATATCTATATGTTCTTCCAGTATCAAGGCCTCCAGCTCCCCCATTTTGCTTGCTAGACTTCTGGCATTTGTGAACATACACTTTAACTTGCCTGTCAGTTTTTCACTTTTATTATCAGAAATGTGATTTGACATTAATTGGGCCTTTTTATTTACACTGATGTTTTGTAACGAAAGGATCTCCTTATCTTGTTGTCTAGTCCTCTCCACACATTCTGTTTCTCCCCCCACCAATATAGTCTGACCCCTCTCTAACCTGGCTACTGGTGTGGACTCCAGAAGCAGAGTCCGCATTTAATAGCCTGAAGAGTGCCTTCACGTCTGCCTCTATCCTCCATCATCCAGATGTTTCTCGACAGTTCTCGTTGGAGGTGGACGCCTCATCTGTCGGTGCTGGTGCATTCCTGTTCCAGAGAGGTTCCAAGGGCAAGTCAATGGTATGTGGCTATTGCTCTAAGCTCTTCTCTAAGCTTACTGGCCATCAAATTGGCTCTGGAGGAGTGGAGGCATCTACCGTCCGGCTGACAAGAATGTGAGGGCCGATGCCTTGTCCAGGTCATTCGAGACAGAGGACACTATGGAGTCTCCACAGAATATCATTAACCCATCCTGCATCATCCCTGTCAACCTTCTGCAAGTTAGAGACATTCCCCCGGGGAGGACTTTTGTGCGTCTGGCGAACAGAAGAAGAATCCTCTGCTGGGGACACAGTTCCCAATTAGCAGGTCACGCGGGTGTCCGTAAGACCCGAGACCTGATCGCTCGTTAGTTCTGGTGGCCCACGCTGCCCAAAGACTTCACAGACTTTGTCTCCTCCTGCACGGTGTGTGCAGCGAATTATGGTGCCCACTCCAAACCGGCGGGCCTGCTCTAGCCGTTGCCTGTGCCCGATGCCCCCTGGCAACATATTGCTATGGACTTTGTCAGGGACCTGCCTCTCTCTGCTGGTTGCAGTACAGTCTGGGTGGTGGTGGTCCGATTCTCCAAAATGGCTCATTTCGTTCCACTGACCGGCCTACCGTCTGCTTCCCGACTGGCCAATCTCTTCGTCCAACACATCTTCCGTCTGCACGGCTTGCCTCTACATATTGTGTTGGATCAGGGGGTTCAGTTCACTTCTAAGTTCTGGAGAGCCCTCTGCGTACTCCTCGGTGTGAAGTTGGACTTTTCCTCTGCCTACCACCCCCAGTCCAATGGTCAAGTCGAGAGAATAAACCAGATTATGGAGAACTATCTACGACACTTTATCTGCAGGCAGCATGATGACTGAGTTCTCCGACAACAACCATACTAGTGAGTCCACCGCTAAGAGTCCATTCTTCATTGTATATGGCCAACACCCTCGTATACCTCTTCCTGTTTCCACTACGTCCCAGGTGCCTGCAGCTGACTCTGCATTCAGGGACTTTCTACAGATCTGGCAGCAGACTCGATCTTCTATTCTGCCCGCGGTCGACCGCATAAAGAGAAAGGCAGACACAAGAAGACGAGAGCCTCCCCAGTTCCTTCCAGGTACTAAGGTCTGACTGTCCTCTAGGAATATCCGGCTGAGGGTGCCATCGTACAAGTTTCACTCACTCACCTCTTGACGCCCGCAGCCATGGAACTGTGAGCGCTGGTCCCCATCTCCTCCTCAGGAGATGCCAGCGCTCGATTCCGCTTCTCCCAGCCGGGTCCCGCTCTTAAAGGGCCAGCGTGCGCACCTGAAATTAGTACTAAATTAGCCCATGAGCACCCTGGACTATAAGAAGGGTCCAGCCACTTCCTGCAATGCCTTAGCATTGTTGTCATGTCTGTCTAAGCAAATGGTCTCCTAGTGTTTCCCCTTTTCCAGTGTTTCCCGTTCCTGCTACCTGTAACCTGTATCCCGTGCTATCCTGGTCAAGTGCCGTGCTGAGTGTAAGTCGTGCTGTATACGCCTGTACTGCTACACCACGCCTGGCGCCTGCCTGCTGCCTGCCTGCTGCCTAGTCCCAGCCGAGCCTGTCTTGCTACTGTCTGAGCTACCACAGGTACACTATATGAACTATAGACTGTGACCTGTGTCCTGTTGGCCAGCTGCCATACTGTCAAGGCGGTACTGCCCAGTGGGTCCACGTACCCAACGGGACACAAAGAATATCCCTGAACACTTCAGAATTCATCCGGCCACTTCTGTCTTCAGTCACATCATCAAGAAACACTAATGACCCAGTGCCTTTGGCAGCCATGCATGCCCATGCCATCACACTGCCTCCACCATGTTTTACAGAGGATGTGGTGTGCTTTGGATCATGAGCCGTTCCAATTCTTCTCCATACTTTCTTCCTCCCATTATTCCGGTACAGGTTGATCTTAGTTCCATCTGTCCAATGAATGATGTTCCAAACTGGGCTGGCTTCTTTAGATGTTGTTTGGCAAAGTATAATATGGCCTTTCTATTTTTGAGGCTGATTAATGGTTTGCACCTTGTGGTGAACCCTCTGTATTTGCTCTCATGAAGTCTTCTCTTTATGGTAGACTTAGATACTGATACACCTACTTCCAGTAGAATGTTCTTCACTTGGGTAGATGTTGTGAAGGGGGTTTTCTTCACCATGGAAAGGATTCTGCGATCAACCACCACTGTTGTCTTCTGTGGACGTCCAGGTCTTTTGGAGTTCACCAGTGCGCTCTTTTTTTTCAAGAATGTACCAAACTGTTGATTTGGCCACTCCTAACATTTGAACACTCGAGAGAGAGAAAAATGATCAACTTCAGCACAACAATAATTGAAATATAAAAATATAAACTTTATTACACATAAGACATAACAGAGTAAAAAGAGATGAGTCACAATGAAAAAAGGCGTCAACCATTGCTAAACCATGATTAATACTTTGATTGTCATAAAAATACGTTATATGCAAATGCAGGATTGTATGGATACGTACATACCAAAGAGTCTCAGAGAGTTACTGCCAGACAGTCAACAGAGTCTATCACAATAATTGATATAAGTAAATTCAAAAGTGCTGAAGTTATGATAGTTGTTATGTAGTATTTGTATTAAGTGCACAGAAAGAGAGTCAATAATTGCTGTACTTAGAAGCTGGTAAGTGGTAAGACTGCCAGATGAAATATAGCAGATGTGTATCAAAAGGTATTACCTACCCAGAGTCATGGTTAGCACATAGGAGACGCCCACACCCGACGCGCGTTTCGGCAAATGCACCCCCAGACGAAGGCATTTGCCGAAACGCGCGTCGGGTGAGGGCGTCTCCTATGTGCTAACCATGACTCTGGGTAGGTAATACCTTTTGATACACATCTGCTATATTTCATCTGGCAGTCTTACCACTTACCAGCTTCTAAGTACAGCAATTATTGACTCTCTTTCTGTGCACTTAATACAAATACTACATAACAACTATCATAACTTCAGCACTTTTGAATTTACTTATATCAATTATTGTGATAGACTCTGTTGACTGTCTGGCAGTAACTCTCTGAGACTCTTTGGTATGTACGTATCCATACAATCCTGCATTTGCATATAACGTATTTTTATGACAATCAAAGTATTAATCATGGTTTAGCAATGGTTGACGCCTTTTTTCATTGTGACTCATCTCTTTTTACTCTGTTATGTCTTATGTGTAATAAAGTTTATATTTTTATATTTCAATTATTGTTGTGCTGAAGTTGATCATTTTTCTCTCTCTCGAGTGTTCCTATATTTTGATCAACGCACCAAGGTTACTTGGTCATTACCACGGTTTGTTTTTTCATTAGTATCATTTACCTACATAGATACATTACCTTCAATAGTCTTGATATTTAGACATTGTACTATTACTAATGAGACAAATCCCTCCGCGGGTATTATTTTTGGTTTTTCACTCCTAACATTTGTGCTATCTCTCTGATGGATTTCTTCATTTTCTTCAGCCTAACGATGGTCTGTTTCACTTGCATTGAGAGCTCCTTTGACCTCATGTTGTGGGTTCACAGCAACAGCTTCCAAATGCAAATGCCATACCTGGAATCAACTCCAGACCTTTCACCTGCTTAATTGATAATGGATTAACGAGGGAATAGCCCATGTTGCCAATTAAATAAACGTTTGAGATAATTGTCCAATTATCTTTGGCCCCTGGAAAAAGAGGCAGCTACATATTAAAGAGCAGTAATTTTATAAACCCTTAAATTAGGATGTGAATACCCTCAAATTAAAGCGGAGAGTCTGCACTTCAAGCACATATTGATATATAAGTGTATATTCAATATGTTTTGGTAAACAGATAAAATGGCAAAACTCGAGTCAGTGTCCAAATAATTCTGGACCTAACTGTAGCTGAATTTGCCCTAGTCAGAATCAATTCCATTCTGAGCCCCTACTGGCTAGCAGACAACTCCATCAACATGTTACATAGTTAATTTTAATAAGGTCAGCAACCCTAAAAATGTCCATCTAATTACTTAATTTAGATGTTTTCACCATTATTACTGGTTCCTATGGAAGGAGGGAAGGCTCAAGCTTTCTTAGTGCCCAAGACAAATGACAGTGGTCTTTTAATTTTTTTTAAGTGTGTCTGTCACCAAAATTCTCCTATTCTGTGTCCTTGAAACAATCATTATAGAATCATATGATAAATATATTCTGCTCTATCATACTTATCAATATTAAAAAAAAACAAATCATGGCAATCAGGGCATTTTAAGCCTCATCCCGATTCCAGAAATACCCACTTCTCTTGTACATTTGCATAAACTCTGCCTCTTTTACGGCCTGCCAAAGTCGGGGCCAATGGCAAGCATGCTCTATGTAACTGTGATCTTCCAGTTGCTAAAGGCCCTTTCACACAGATCAGGCAAAGGAGTATTTATACGAATTCTTATTCCTGATGATTGCCCCATGTAAACAGGGCAACAATCAGCTGATGAACGAGCAAACGCTCGTTCATCGGCTGATCTGATAGTTTACACGGCCAATAAAATGGTCGTTAGTCGCAAACCCATCTCCCTGTGTAAACAGAGAGATGTGCTGCCGAAGTAATGGAAACGTATGGGGATAAACGATCTTAGTAATGACCTCTCATCCTTATACATAATCGATCATAGCTCCTTGTGAAAGGGGCAAACTACCGCCGATCAACAAGCTGTCTGTTTGATCGGCGCTTGTTTTTACGGCCCATGGAGGGTCATGTAAAATTACCCTTACACTTTAGCTCTCCTGAATTGTATTTATGTATCCTAACAAAATGACTGCTGATAAATATTATTGAGGGGATTCGCCTTTGTTCAGCCCTTTTTTTAAGCAGCAGATTGTTGAGAACATGTCACCTGACATACTATGCTAAATCTGATTGGTCAAAGCCCTCACTACAGACTCATTTAGACACAAGCCAACCCTCCAGACCTATTCGCTTCAAAGTGAATGTTACTTAAAAAGACACTAAAAAAGCAAACTATATAATGCAACTGAATGTCGAACCCTGAAATTGGTGACACATAAACGTTAAAGAGGCTCTGTCATCACATTATAAGTGATTGGCGCTGTAATGTATATTAGAGCTGTGTTTTTTATTTAGAAAAACTATCTGTAAAGGATCTGCCAGACACAGCTTCTGTGTCAACGCCCATAGGTAATCAGTCTGCACCTGCTTCTATGTCTGTGAGACTGACACCATCTTCCACCACTCAGGATGGCAGGCTTAGGAGTGGGAGAGCCTATAACTCTCCCGAAAGGAGAAAAAAGTCTTCCGGTCCCCTGAGAACCGGTCAGGCAACTTGAGGTGGGGTTCAAGAGGTGAGGTGAGGGGCACTATCAGGGTAGCATCAGGCTGGTTGTCCCTCTGAGCCAGGGCCTGGACCTGTAGGGAGAGGCCCTGCATTTGCTGAGCCAGTGTCTTAAGGGGGTTCATAGAGTGTCAGGGACCAGGGTAGACTAGGTATATGGGCTTGTGATTATGTAATGATGGGGTAGGGAGACAGACAGGTGAGCCCTAATCTACCCGCCACTCAGTCCCTGCCTACTTGCAACGACCCGCCCTAGGTCGACGGGGTACAACTGGGCGACGGTCCCTACACTCAATAGGTGCACGACAGACAAACAGACAAGGGTACAAAGAAGCCGGGGAAATGGGGAAGTTGCCCACGGGAACACCGTGAGCAACAAGCGAGGTGAACGAGCCGAGTCAAACCAGGAGATGAGCGAGGTACAAAACGCAGAGCAGACGAGTGGTCAGTAAAGCCAAGGTCAATAACAAGCAGAGGGTCAGTAGTTCAAGAAGCTGCAGCACGGCCAGGAAACCAGCAGAGAAGAATCACAAGCAAAGGAGGAACAGGAAAGGCAGGTATAAATAGACAGAGGGCGGGAGCTAGCTCCGTCTGGCCAGGCTGTGATAGGCTCTCCCACTCCTAAGCCTGCCATCCTGAGTGGTGGAAGATGGAGTCAGTCTCACAGACATAGAAGCAGGTGCAGACTGATTACCTATGGGTGTTGACACAGAAGCTGTGTCTGGCAGATCCTTTACACGATCATTTTTGACTGAGTTATGACCTATATTAGCTTTATGCTAATGAGTTTCTCAATGGACAACTGGGCGTGTTTTACTATATGACCAAGTGGGCGTTGTGGAGAGAAGTGTATGACGCTGACCAATCAGTGACCAATCAGTGTCATACACTTCTCTCCATTAATTTACTCTGTAGATAGCGATATAGCTATATCGCTATGTGCCGCCTCATACACACACACTAACATTCCTGCAGTGTCCTGATAATGAATTTACATTACCTCCAGCCAGGACGTGATGTGTATTCAGAATCCTGACCACTTCTATGCAGCGTCTCTGTGATTTACAACACAGCACAGCGAGATCTTGCTGTGAATGACAGCTTACAGCGTAATCTCACGAGACTACCCCTGCTATGCTGTAAATCACAGAGATGCTACAGAAGTGGTCAGGATTCTGAATACACATCACGTCTTGGCTGGAGGTAATGTATATTCATTATCAGGACACTGCAGTAATGTTAGTGTGTGTGTATGAGGCTGCAGATAGCGATATAGCTATTTCGCTATCTGCAGTGTAAATCAATGGAGAGAAGTGTATGACGCTGATTGGTCAGCCTCATACACTTCTCCCAACAACGCCCACTTGGTCATATAGTAAAACACGCCCAGTTGTCCATTGAGAAACTCATTAGCATAAAGTTAATATAGGTCATAACTCCGTCAAAAATTATAGTTTTTCTAAATAAAAAACACTGCTGTAATCTACATTACAGCGCCGATCACATGATGTACAAGATAGGCCACTTATAATGTGACAGAGCCTCTTTAAATATGTGCATTACAGGTATATGAATCACACAACTATGCTATAATATATCAAAATGTGTACTAAGCATCTACACAGTTCTAAACTAAATATAAATGCACCTATTTATCAAACCTGTACCCAAGTTTTAAAGCTGCCCTCCTGAAATCAGCTTACTTTGTTAATGTCTATCACTGATTGCTACTTTCCATTTTCCATACATTGTTGGCATATTAAAAATCTGAACTAGCCATGGCTTGTTTTATAAAGCCTTCTATAATTAGAACACAACTATAAAGATGTTAATCATTCAAATCTGATCTTTCTGTCTACAATCCTAATTGGCAACAGCAACAGATTTTGTTTCATTGTAGCAAATTCCTCCGTAACGGGAGTGGCCAACCATTAAGAGATGATAAAGTGAATTTCTGGAGAGAAAAACACGGAGAAAGAAATATGTTAATAATTATACGTTTATAACTAGCAAATAAATTATTTGAAGAAGGACACAGCCGTGCTTCGTTAAAATGATAAATTGTTCTGCCTACAGATAATTTATGAGGTGAAGAGATGAGAGAGAAAAAAACATCATTATATCATGGGGCCTACTTTCTAGATTGACATTGTAGATTTAAATATTGCATCCTGCATTTACCAAAAGCTTTAGAAGCAGAATGAAGAGATGTAAATTGAAAGAGATGTCTTGTAGTAAAACAGGTATTTAAAAATAGCCAAATTAATAGCCATTTTAACTCTTTATTCAAGTCTTTCACGTGTCATATTCAAGAAAGGAATATATCAATTGTTTTAATTTTAATACTTTTAAGGGCCAACTTATCAACTTTATCTGAAAAGCCTTTTGACTAGTTTATCTACCGTTGAGGTACATTTTTTATACATGTAATTTTTACCACTAGAGGGCATATTACCTATATGTGAGCAAGTGAGTGCACTTAGTATGCTCGCTTTACACACTCTGCTCTTTGTCTACACTAGTCATGCCAGAGATAAAAAATGTGTATATAAATTCACAATAAATACATTCCACATTAGCAGTACATTTGACTGGAGTTCTGTTCAATTTCTTTTGTTTGTATTTAAAATTACGGGTAACAATGGACCCTAATACTTATATCTCAAGTGCTTTTTATAGACTAATAAAGGTCTCACCAGATCCTCACTGACAAGAGCCGCATAAGGAAGTAACTTATTGGGTAATTCGCCAACGTTTCTAAAAATGAAGATGTTATACTTGCACAATGCTGGAAGCTTGAGTCCAATTATAAACAATTTTATTCATGCTCCCCTCAGTCGCTGATTGACACTTTTTTTTCCCTATGCAACAGTAACTGTGTCAATCAGCGACTATAGGGAGGGGGGAGCCGGAATATATGAATATCATTGTACTTAAGCCCTGCATTGCCGGATACATGTCGAAAGTATAACATCGGAATCCTCAGAAACTACGGTGAATTACCCAATAAGTGTCAGACTGCTGAAATCATCTTGTCTAACAATTCTTTATGATGCCCTCAGACAAGGCAGCATAAATTTATGACAGATCCTCTTTAAAGGGGTCCTCTGCATAGTACAATCCCTCCTTGTTAGAAGGGTCCCTTGACAGTAAGTTGATCACAAAGGGTCCTGCTAAGACCCTCAACAATCAATTGTAAGCTTTGTGGAAACCTGGCAGTAAGTGTTTAATTTCTCTGCAGCACCACCACAGGGGAAATTAAGCATTACACAGTTCTCCGTTGTCTGTCTAATGCAGGACAGAACCTCCAAAGGAACAGGCTCTTTTTGTAACTGCTTTTCAGTCTGGCCAAGAGATAAGGAATCTGAACAGAGGTACACTGTATGGAAAAAAAGTATTGGGACATCCATTTTACCTACAGGAACTTTTATGAAATCCCATTCTTAATCTATAGGCATTAATATGAAGTTGGTCCTCCTTTTGTGGGAATTTGTGTCCATTCATCCAGAAGAGAATTTGTGAGTTCAGAAACTGATATTGGACGTGAGGGCTTGGCTCGCAATCTCTGTACAAGTTCATCCCAAGGGTGTTCGATGGGATTGCGGTCAGGGCTCTGTTCGGACCAGTCAAGTTCTTCCACACCAAACTCATCCAACCATGTCTTTATGGACCTTGCTTCCTGCACTGGGGCACAGCCATTCCGGAACAGAAAAGGGTCTTTCCCAAACTGTTCCCACAAAGTTGGAAGCATACAATTGTCCAAAATGTCTTGGTATGCTTAAGTATTGAAATGTTCCTTCACTGGAACTAAGGGGCCTAGGCCAATAACTGAAAAACAACTCCAAGACATTATTCCTTCACCACCAAACTTTACATTAAGCACAATGCAGTCAGGCAGGTAACGTTCTCCTGGCATTTGCCAAACCCAGACTGGTCCATCAGACTGCCAGATAGAGAAGGGTGATTAATCACTCCACTGCTTTACACCACTCCACCCAAGGCTTGGCATTGTGCTTGATGCTATAAGGCTGGAATGCAGCTGCTAGGCCATGGAAATCAATGCCATTAAGTCTCTGGTGCAGTTTTTGCGCTGATGTTAATGCCAGAGAAGGTTTGGATTTCTGCAGTTACTGAGTCAGCAGAGTGTTGGCGACTTTTATGCACTATGCGCCTCAGCACATGGCAACCCCGCTCTGTAACTTTACGTGGTCTGACACTTCATGGCTAAGTCGCTGTGGTTCCTAAAAGCTTCCACTTTGCAATAATACCACTCACAGTTGATCATGGAATATCTAGGAGGGAAGAAATTTCACAAACTGACTTGTTGCAATGGTCACATGATATTACAGTACCACGCAGGAATCCAGTGATCGCTTTAGAATGATCCATTCTTTCATGTAACGGCAGACTGTATGGCTAGGTGCTGGATTTTATACACCTGTGGCAATGCGACTGAATGAAACACCTGAATTCAATGATTAAGTGGTGTGTCCTAATACTTTGTCCATGTAGAATATATAGAAAAAAGGAGGTTTTTTTAAAAGAAAACCCCTTCAAGTGAAGAACATTCTCCATAAAGCTTTATTTTAAAATGTAATATAAATATCCACACATTTAATGAAAAGGTAATAAAGAATGTCTCTTTTACAATTTTAGCAGCAATCTTCTCTTGGCCTTATTCTATGCTATGTAGTAGAATGATGTGGTTAAACATTACCATGCTTGTGTTATGAGTCAGACTATACAAAAAAAAATTCAGATAACATTAAATTCAGGCCTGTTTGCTACATGACAGGAATTAAAAATACTTTCCTATGCAGTGCCATAAGAACTGAAAATATGTGTTGAAATAATGCAACAATTAGGAAGTCTGATAAGTAGAGAAAGTGGCATTTTTCTTTCTAAAAAATATATATTACAAAGTATCTTATATTTGGTTATACTATTGATTTGTGAAAAAGTTTGTTTAAAGTGCAGTACCTATTTAAAGCTCTGTTAGTGGTTTACAAACCTCTTAACTGCTGCAGTCTCTTACACCTCCTTCCCCTTTCATATACCAAGTCACCCATGCTCTTCATTTGGTCACTGATCAATTCTATCATGCTCCCTCATGGTGGCTGGTCTATGCAGCTTTAGACATACTGTGTATATCTCCAATGTGGCAAGTCTACTGGAAGACATTAGCTTTCGTACCTACTGTGTCACTCCCATCATCCTCTTTAAATTATAAACCCTTATGTGCAGGATCTTATCTTTTTTTTTTTTGTGCTAAATAAGGCTTATTATTATTATCATTATTATTAATAATTTATGCAATGAAAAGATCAAATATCTTTTTGTCTACCACTAGCTTGATTACATAGTATAAACATATAGAAAAGCATACAAACAACAAGGATAAACTAGTCAGGAATCTTTTTGGCATTGGGAGGGAACTAAAAAACCCAGATGAAACTAATGAAGAACATCATAAATCTGGTGCAGAGAGTGCAATGTTTGACATCACATGAATGGAAAGTGACTACAGTTAAAATGTATCTAGGTAGATATGAATATTACCAAAGGAACGTGAGTGGTGAGCTCTATTATGTTAATCCAACATGCTGAAAAATATCTGCATAATATCCTGAGCTTCCGACTGTCAGAAAAGTTCAGTTTATTTCCTTCATATTAGAGACAATCTTTGGTCATATTTTTCAGATACACTTTATCAGATTTAAAAGTTCAAGATTACACTTGACATACCAATTGTACAGGATTTGAATGCAGTATTATTCTCCAATATTTACGCACAGACGTCTTTATCCTCCAGTATTGTACATTTTATTTCAGCATTATTATTTTAACTTATTATTTTTTGTACATTAGTAACATGGTACAGACATATCAAGTAAATATTTATCTACATAAATCCCTGCACTAAAATCTTATGTCTCCACAGTAGGTGCAAGCACACTCTCAGGGATCCAAAAGTATTTAATGCAAACATATGCCCAAAAATTTGGATCCCTTTGCCAAAATACACTTTTCAAAACTCTCCAAAAGAAAAAATATCCAGATGTAAACCTGCAAATGAAGGATATACTTTAGGAACACGTCTCAGAAGCCTCTGAAACTGTATTCATTTTCTCTATACATTCGCCTGACTTAGGCCAAAAATGTGGTGTGAACAGAGCTAAAAGGATTTTCAAGGGTTGTCCATGTTTTTTTTAAATTATAAACAGCCTTGTTCTTAATGGCCCCGTTTCTATATGCTGCGTTAGTCACAGTATTGGTGATAATACACGTGAAATAGTTTGCCATGGTTTATTTGGCTTTATAAAGTGGACTGTTCATTCTTAAGGGGTTTTTACACTGGGTGATTCATAGAACGCTCGTTGCTGATAATTGCCCTGTGTAAACAGGGCAGCGATCAGCAGATGAACGAGCAAACGCTTGATCATCTGTTGATCATATTTTTTTTAAAAAGTAGAATATTATCGTTGTCGGCAGCACGTCTCCCTGTGTAAACAGGGAGACGCGCTGCTGACATGATAATAACATATGGGGTCGAGCGATCGGAGTAACGACCGCTCGTCCCCATCCATAGCTCCGTGTGACAGGAGCAAACGAGCGCCGATCAAAGATGTCTTGTTGATCGGCGCTCGCTGCACCGGCCGATTATCGGCCGGTGTAAAAGGGCCTTTAGTATTCAGGGTTCAGAACAATGCTGTCAGAATGTCCCTATAGTTTAGTATACAGCAAGCAGGATGCAAAACACATATTTTAAGCTCTTTTTAATTAACCTTAAAGGAGTTATCCGGGTTATTAAAATTGATGGCATTTCCTTAGTATAGGCCATCAATATTAGATCGGTGTGGGCCCGACTGTCAGCCCCCCCCCCCCCCTATAAGCAGTTTGAAGGGGCTGCGGCGCTTGTACGAGCGCTGCAGCCTCTTCATTGTTTACATAATCCTCCTCCTCGTTCGTACTTGCACGCACCATTACATTTGACTGGAACAGCGGTGCAATACCTTGCACGGCCGCTACAAATGTAACGCCGTGCAAGTACGAATTAGGAGGAAAACCAGGAAAGCAATGAAGAGGCTGCAGCGCTCGTATGAGCGCCACAGCCCCTTCAAACAGCTGATCATCGGGAGTGATGACCCCAAGCCAATCTAATATTGATGGCCTATCCTAGGGATAGGCCATCAATTTTAATAACCTGGTTAACCCCTTTAAAAAGTTATCAGTTAATGATTACATGTTAAATACACATGTGATACATTTAGGGACAATGGTAATAAAGGCAGATATGACAACCTAATACCCATTTTTATAAAAATAGATTGAGGTTGTGACCAATAAAAACACAATGGAGCAGATTTACAGGGACTGGCTTATCATACATAAGTCTAAAAGAAAGTGTGCTGCACCAAATTTAGTAAAAGGTGCCTGACTTTTAATAAATTTGGCCATGACTTTTAATAAATTTGTGCATGACTTTTAATAAATTTGGCCATTTTTGACGGTCCTAACATGAAAAAAATGAAATCTACTCCTACTATGAGCAGGAATAGATTTGCAATATTTTCTGGCTTTAATATTGATAAATCTGTAAAAAAAAGTAGAGACCATACCCACTCCAGAATAATCCCAGCTACTTTTCTCGGAACTGTTAAAAACTGGTGAGAGTCCAGAAAAGTCGCAAATGTTTGCGAAAATAGGGTGTGCTCCACGATTTGCGAGTTTTTGGAGCAAAAAAACTGGTGCAAATGAATTAATATTTCCCCAATACTGTTTCAGTATAATAGACCAGAAAAACTGTCTAAGAGGATAAGTGGCCTTGTTTCCTACAGCAACCAGAGGTTTTAAAGCAGTACTTTTGATACCAGACCCAATGTGTGCTTAGATCTTGTGATCAAAACGAAAAAATGATTGCATAGGTAAACCAGGGCTAAAATAACAGTCATCTATGGGATTATGTATTTTGTATAGAGTTATATATGTACATATGAATATGTTAACCTATAGATATATAAGTATACAGAAGTGTATATAGTGGATCAGGGGGGTTCCTCCTGGTACTGGGTGAAGCAAACACACCCCTAGTCTACACCACAGGAAGACATGGCACCTGTTCACCCTCTCCCATAAAGAATGTCTCTTTTACAATTTTAGCAGCAATCTTCTCTTGGCCTTATTCTATGCTATGTAGTAGAATGATGTGGTTAAACATTACCATGCTTGTGTTATGAGTCAGACTATACAAAAAAAAATTCAGATAACATTAAATTCAGGCCTGTTTGCTACATGACAGGAATTAAAAATACTTTCCTATGCAGTGCCATAAGAACTGAAAATATGTGTTGAAATAATGCAACAATTAGGAAGTCTGATAAGTAGAGAAAGTGGCATTTTTCTTTCTAAAAAATATATATTACAAAGTATCTTATATTTGGTTATACTATTGATTTGTGAAAAAGTTTGTTTAAAGTGCAGTACCTATTTAAAGCTCTGTTAGTGGTTTACAAACCTCTTAACTGCTGCAGTCTCTTACACCTCCTTCCCCTTTCATATACCAAGTCACCCATGCTCTTCATTTGGTCACTGATCAATTCTATCATGCTCCCTCATGGTGGCTGGTCTATGCAGCTTTAGACATACTGTGTATATCTCCAATGTGGCAAGTCTACTGGAAGACATTAGCTTTCGTACCTACTGTGTCACTCCCATCATCCTCTTTAAATTATAAACCCTTATGTGCAGGATCTTATCTTTTTTTTTTTTGTGCTAAATAAGGCTTATTATTATTATCATTATTATTAATAATTTATGCAATGAAAAGATCAAATATCTTTTTGTCTACCACTAGCTTGATTACATAGTATAAACATATAGAAAAGCATACAAACAACAAGGATAAACTAGTCAGGAATCTTTTTGGCATTGGGAGGGAACTAAAAAACCCAGATGAAACTAATGAAGAACATCATAAATCTGGTGCAGAGAGTGCAATGTTTGACATCACATGAATGGAAAGTGACTACAGTTAAAATGTATCTAGGTAGATATGAATATTACCAAAGGAACGTGAGTGGTGAGCTCTATTATGTTAATCCAACATGCTGAAAAATATCTGCATAATATCCTGAGCTTCCGACTGTCAGAAAAGTTCAGTTTATTTCCTTCATATTAGAGACAATCTTTGGTCATATTTTTCAGATACACTTTATCAGATTTAAAAGTTCAAGATTACACTTGACATACCAATTGTACAGGATTTGAATGCAGTATTATTCTCCAATATTTACGCACAGACGTCTTTATCCTCCAGTATTGTACATTTTATTTCAGCATTATTATTTTAACTTATTATTTTTTGTACATTAGTAACATGGTACAGACATATCAAGTAAATATTTATCTACATAAATCCCTGCACTAAAATCTTATGTCTCCACAGTAGGTGCAAGCACACTCTCAGGGATCCAAAAGTATTTAATGCAAACATATGCCCAAAAATTTGGATCCCTTTGCCAAAATACACTTTTCAAAACTCTCCAAAAGAAAAAATATCCAGATGTAAACCTGCAAATGAAGGATATACTTTAGGAACACGTCTCAGAAGCCTCTGAAACTGTATTCATTTTCTCTATACATTCGCCTGACTTAGGCCAAAAATGTGGTGTGAACAGAGCTAAAAGGATTTTCAAGGGTTGTCCATGTTTTTTTTAAATTATAAACAGCCTTGTTCTTAATGGCCCCGTTTCTATATGCTGCGTTAGTCACAGTATTGGTGATAATACACGTGAAATAGTTTGCCATGGTTTATTTGGCTTTATAAAGTGGACTGTTCATTCTTAAGGGGTTTTTACACTGGGTGATTCATAGAACGCTCGTTGCTGATAATTGCCCTGTGTAAACAGGGCAGCGATCAGCAGATGAACGAGCAAACGCTTGATCATCTGTTGATCATATTTTTTTTAAAAAGTAGAATATTATCGTTGTCGGCAGCACGTCTCCCTGTGTAAACAGGGAGACGCGCTGCTGACATGATAATAACATATGGGGTCGAGCGATCGGAGTAACGACCGCTCGTCCCCATCCATAGCTCCGTGTGACAGGAGCAAACGAGCGCCGATCAAAGATGTCTTGTTGATCGGCGCTCGCTGCACCGGCCGATTATCGGCCGGTGTAAAAGGGCCTTTAGTATTCAGGGTTCAGAACAATGCTGTCAGAATGTCCCTATAGTTTAGTATACAGCAAGCAGGATGCAAAACACATATTTTAAGCTCTTTTTAATTAACCTTAAAGGAGTTATCCGGGTTATTAAAATTGATGGCATTTCCTTAGTATAGGCCATCAATATTAGATCGGTGTGGGCCCGACTGTCAGCCCCCCCCCCCCCCCTATAAGCAGTTTGAAGGGGCTGCGGCGCTTGTACGAGCGCTGCAGCCTCTTCATTGTTTACATAATCCTCCTCCTCGTTCGTACTTGCACGCACCATTACATTTGACTGGAACAGCGGTGCAATACCTTGCACGGCCGCTACAAATGTAACGCCGTGCAAGTACGAATTAGGAGGAAAACCAGGAAAGCAATGAAGAGGCTGCAGCGCTCGTATGAGCGCCACAGCCCCTTCAAACAGCTGATCATCGGGAGTGATGACCCCAAGCCAATCTAATATTGATGGCCTATCCTAGGGATAGGCCATCAATTTTAATAACCTGGTTAACCCCTTTAAAAAGTTATCAGTTAATGATTACATGTTAAATACACATGTGATACATTTAGGGACAATGGTAATAAAGGCAGATATGACAACCTAATACCCATTTTTATAAAAATAGATTGAGGTTGTGACCAATAAAAACACAATGGAGCAGATTTACAGGGACTGGCTTATCATACATAAGTCTAAAAGAAAGTGTGCTGCACCAAATTTAGTAAAAGGTGCCTGACTTTTAATAAATTTGGCCATGACTTTTAATAAATTTGTGCATGACTTTTAATAAATTTGGCCATTTTTGACGGTCCTAACATGAAAAAAATGAAATCTACTCCTACTATGAGCAGGAATAGATTTGCAATATTTTCTGGCTTTAATATTGATAAATCTGTAAAAAAAAGTAGAGACCATACCCACTCCAGAATAATCCCAGCTACTTTTCTCGGAACTGTTAAAAACTGGTGAGAGTCCAGAAAAGTCGCAAATGTTTGCGAAAATAGGGTGTGCTCCACGATTTGCGAGTTTTTGGAGCAAAAAAACTGGTGCAAATGAATTAATATTTCCCCAATACTGTTTCAGTATAATAGACCAGAAAAACTGTCTAAGAGGATAAGTGGCCTTGTTTCCTACAGCAACCAGAGGTTTTAAAGCAGTACTTTTGATACCAGACCCAATGTGTGCTTAGATCTTGTGATCAAAACGAAAAAATGATTGCATAGGTAAACCAGGGCTAAAATAACAGTCATCTATGGGATTATGTATTTTGTATAGAGTTATATATGTACATATGAATATGTTAACCTATAGATATATAAGTATACAGAAGTGTATATAGTGGATCAGGGGGGTTCCTCCTGGTACTGGGTGAAGCAAACACACCCCTAGTCTACACCACAGGAAGACATGGCACCTGTTCACCCTCTCCCATTCATATATCGTTATTTTGTGTTGTGGTGTCTCTGGAGAGAGCGAGTCCAGTGTAGTTTCACACTGCCCAGAGGAGGAATAGGATCAGTCCAAGCTCCTCTTCAAAGGCCACATAAGAGCATCATGTGCTGTCTTTGTGCTATGTACATCCTTGTAAATATAAACGCACATACACTATAAGGACAAAAGTATTAGGACACTCACATGAGCTTTTACGACATCTCAGTCTAAATCCATAGGCATTATTATGAAGTTGCCGCCCCCCCCCCCCCCCCCCCCCCCTTTGCAGCTGAAACAGCTTACACTTTTCTGGGATGGTTTCTCTACAAGAGTTTGGAGTGTGTCTGTGGGAAATTTTGCCCATTCATTTGTGAGGTCAGAAACTGATGTTAGATTAGAGGGCCTGGCACGCAATCTCTGTTCTAATTCATCCCAAAGGTGTTCGATGGGGTTGAGGTCAGGGCTTTGTGCGGGCAAACAAGTTCTTGCACACCAAACTCACTCAACCATGCCTTTATTAACCTTGCCTTTTGAACTGGGGCACAGTCATGATGGAACAGAAACAGGCCTTCCCCAAACGGCTCCCACAAAGTTGGAAACATACACTTGTCCAAAATGTCTTGGTATGCTGAAGCATTAAGATTCATCTTCACTAGAACTAAGGGGCCTAGGCTAACCCCTGAAAAACAACCCCCATAGCATTATCCCACCTCCACCAAACTTTACAGTGGGCACAATGTGGTCAGGCAGGTAACATTCTCCTGGCAATCACCAAACCCAGACTGAGATCCACCAAACCCAGACTGAGAGCCACCAGATGTTTGATAGCCCATTAATGGGAGCAAACCAGACCCTCTCTTCCTCTCAGTTCTAGTCTAAACCTCGTCGTCCGTATTAAAAAATGTAGTAGGATGGAGCACCTTACTGCTCTTCATCAGATAGGATAGAACAAACTGAGAGTATTTTGTTTCTGTGGGAATTTTACTGGGTACGAGAAATCTATAGGTCCTGTTTATCTTATATTAATTCCAGTCCAGTGTCACTGAGTTGCCATCTTGAGAGAAAGTTTCATTCATCATTCCACTTCCACATCTCCTATTTCTTTACGGTCTGTAATGTCTGGGTTGTTTTATCTGTCTATGGATGGGTTTCTTTGTTAATGCGCATTTCCGTTAGATAGGTCGAACCTCTCATGCTTTGTAAACAGTGTCAGTAGAAATAGACTTGAATAATCCGGAAGTCATATCTTGAATCTATAGGATAAATTTCTACTTTTCCTAATTTGCTCTCAGAATTAAATTGCATGCTCCTATTTGTATGACCATGTATGCTTATATTGACCTATTTTAAGGGCCGCCATTTATTTTTAACATTAGGGTTAATATAGCCTAAAATTAGGCCGTGTGTTATGACCAGTATACAGTAATGTAAAATATATTTTGAGCACACAGTAATCGAAACCGGATCAAATAAACATATATGGAATTCTGTTGGCTCATGGACATATTGGCACAAAAACGTCCCATGTCACATTAAAACTCACTTTATCAAGGAATAATCATTTTTGGAAAAATGTTATGTTTATGGGGAAAAATAAATCAAAACAAATCCTGCTTAAAAATACTTCTTTTACATCAGCCTGTTCTGCACTGAAGCCAAAAGGATTCCCTTACTACACATAGAAAATGAAGTCATTTAACCAGGGATAAGCAGCAAAAATCAAAATATCTTCAAAAGGAATTCTTGGCGAGTATGATTAACCATGCTGTATTCTTAAAAACTCAAGTAATTGAAAACAGGATTTGAGATCAGTTCATTTAGATTGTGCTGAAATATTTATTATTGCAAGTCCTGCAGATTTGTCTGGTGTTTCTCAGTGAGAATGTCTAAACTCAGTGTCCAGATGTTTGTTTAAATTGCCCCCACCTAGTTCCAATGTCAATTACCAGAGGTTATCAGGGAGCATCGCAGGGTATCATCCTTGGATAATATTCTGATTACCTCTGAAACTTTGAAGATGTTTCCCATTAAATTGTGAGGCTAAAAGTCATGAGATATTAGTCTTAGGCTGATATAAATGTGTTGTGAAAATACTAATGAAGAGTGCTTATCTAAGCTAAACACATTTATTTAGAATGTAGATGAATCTGAACTTCCAACATAAAAAAGCTATAAGGGTATATTCCCATAAGGCAGATTTTTGGCAGAAATTTAAATTCACTTGAATAGGGGCCTGTAGAAATCCATGCACAAGCTGAGGAAAATCCCATTCAGATGTATGGAACTGATTTTCAGACACTGAAATTTCTACAACAAATCTGCCACCGTTAAGGTTTTGCGTAAATTAAAGATAATCACTGCATAACGAAAACCTCTGCCATGTATACTTTGTATTTCAATTCCTCCCTACATTCCAGATCTCTACTTGCTGTAAGTGACCAAGAATATTCTTGTTTTAAAAAAACTAAATTAAAAAAAAAATTCTGATAACAGTAGTACCCAAATAGTCCTGTCAGCCAGGTTCTAAAGCTCAGGCTCTCTTTACAATGCTCCACTTGGTGCATTCTCCAGTAGGCACTTCAGTCCACTGGCATGAGACAACCAAAGCAGCTTGCCACTTCCTTCCCTGGCACCGTTGATGTATGTGGGTGTCGAAGATAGAGAAATGATATCGTGGGGGGCGATTGGATAGAAGGACTGCTGTGAGTGATTCCAATTTGATATAAAATATGTTAGATGAATATAAGAAATGGGACATAAACAATCTAAATGTGCAAGGAGAGAAAGGAAAACAAATTTAAAACAACCTAATGTGATTTGTAAACACACAATTACATATTTTTTTTTTATCCCAAGTTTCTACTCTTTCTCTGACTTAAACCCTCCCCACATTTAAGCATACATGTACACTCCTGCACTAAAGGCAATTAAAACACTTGGATCAATGATGATTGAAGGGCCAAAGGGAGGGGGTTCCCTTCTTCCCCCCCCCCCCACTGTTTTATATAGACAGTCTAGAGGCTTAAATGATCACCTTCATTTCAACAAACTTTGTATAAATCAATAGTACAAGCAACTATAAGAAACTTTGTAATATACATTATTTGAGAAAATTGCCTTTCTCCACTTATGCACTGATCACTCACTCTTAATTTACGTGCATATACATGACTGCTTATTCTGAAAAGCCACCAAAAGCGACAGGTATGCTTTAAGTAAGGTTCCCAGGACTGTCCTATGATATTGCCTGTTAGGACATACTGTAGGTATGCCCTAACAGTTACCTGTGCATAATAATATGGCACATTCACTGGCATATAGTTCAGTGGTTACTAACTTTTCCACAAGCTTTGAATAAATCTTTAGTACGTGCGCGCGCGCGCGCGTGTGTGTGTGTGTGTGTGTGTGTGTGTGTGTGTGTGTGTGTGTGTGTGTGTGTGTGTGTGTGTGTGTGTGTGTGTGTGTGTGTGTGTGTGTGTGTGTGTGTGTGTGTGTAACTTTTGTGATATATTTTATTAGACTAAAACGTCTCTCTCTCTCCACTTGTCAGGCTAGTTTACTCCCCTTTCTCCTAACTGTTCACTCATTCTGTATTAATTGTTCGTTCTGTTCTTTCCATCTCCGCAAAAGGAGATGGACCATCAGCTCACTGAGGGATCAGGTTACAGCTGCCCATAAACGTGGAAGAGCAGAGGGGAGGAGGGAGGACACTGCAACAGCTTTCTTGTAAGTGTTATACCTCCCCCCAGTGCTGGATTCACAGTTACACTGCTCATTACTGCTGTAAGATCTCCTCCATGTTGCGGCTGCTTCCTCACATGTCATGGATAGAGATAGAAGAGCAGGATTATCCTCTTCTCTGTTTTACAGAGCATGGCGACATGATAGCAGTTCAGGGAAAACAGAATATAGAGCCTGCAGAGGGAAAAACTGCTAATAGAAATGCAGAATACATGTCATATAATGGCCAGAAATAGTGTTATTCCTCATGTACACACATGACAGCTTATTCTGAAAAGCCACCTGAAAGTTTAATACAGTAATACAATATAGAGGAAGAGGTGTGGACAGTCCTTTCCCTCAGAGACAAGGGAGTAGCAGCTGAGACACATACAGAGACTTAAGGCCCTTTTAAACTAGGTGATTATTGGGCAGACAAGTGTTCATAGAACGCTTGCTCCCGATAATTTCCCTGTGTAAACAGGGTAGCGATCAGCAGATGAACGAGCAAACGCTCGATTATCTGCTGATCGTATCGTTTTGAAAAAGTGAAATATTATCATTGTCGGCAGCACATCTCCCTGTGTAAACAGGGAGACGCGCTGACGACATGATAATAACGTATTGGGATGAGCGATCGGAGTAACGATCGCTCGTCCCCATACATAGCTCCGTGTGACAGGAGCAAACGAGCGCCGATCAAACGATGTCTCGTGTATCGGCGCTCGCTTCACCGGCCGAATATTGGCAGGTGTAAAAGGCCCTTTAAATGTGTGTCTGGTGTCCCTATTCTGTCTTATCTAGGTCTTCAGCAGTACAACAGAGGTGTTATAAGTCAATACATTTAGTTAAATACATTTGCTTTCATTTCTATTAAAATTCAAGTAGGATACTAGATACCTTCCCTATCACTGATGTCTTATTTCACAACACTTACCAGTGTTTCTTGTTTTTCTACCAGAGGCATAGATTCAAGCATGTCTCACCACAGTGAAAGGGACGGTACTACCAGGGAGAGCGGGGATCGGGATTGGGGAAGAAAATCTGGTTGAGCAGACGACAAACAAAACAACCCTTTCTAGAGCTAATATGGCTGACAACACTAAGGCTGAGTTCACATTGCTTGAGGCCATGTTTTCCACCGTTCCGGTCTCGGAAGTGAGTACATAATAGATTATTACTTTATACCATTCCTTGCCCTGCTACCGGTTTTTAAACGTCCTGGATAATACCTTTTAATTTTGGGTGGAGGAATGCTTCAACTAAAAATGTTATTATAAAAACACAACTACACAAAACATATTTAGATGTTAAAATAATCTAAAACACAAATTTATAAATTGCAGCCCCAATAATTATTTTCTGTAAATTCTAGTTTTGGTGCAATTAGAAAAAATCTATATTTTTGCCCATATAAAAAGGGGTACTGCCTGGGTATGAGAGAGAAGCGCTCATTTCCCCCATGATCCTTCCAGTCTTGAACATTGCGGACCTGATGAGCATGGTTTTTGCAGCTTGTTTTTTGCAAACCAGATAAGTGTGTTTTGATATTACATTATGTTAGTTTGATGTCACTTATTCTCATAATACTTTAATATGTTTGAGAACAATTCATTGGATAAGTGATCTTTTAAATCATGCAACGTTCAGGTAAAACAGTTTAGAATTACAAAAAAAAAAAAAAGAATGAAATTTCTTATCTACATTTCATCGAACATCTGATAGCGGACACATTGTTGTAGTTAAGCAACTGACGGCAACTTTATTATTATATGTCAACTAAACAAGTGAAAAGGTATCTCATGGGATACCTGCTGTAGCTTTTGGGGTTTTACAAGTGATATTGCTATTTGAAAGGTATTTTATAATTTGAATAGAAATGTATAGGTTGACAGTGAAACAATATAACCTGACCAAGTATGTTAAAGAAAATTGTAAAATATAATATAAAATCAATAGGTTAGAGCTCAGTGCTTCATAATTGTTCTTGTAAGGCCCTGTTCACATTACGTTTTTACCTTTAGCAAGTACGTCGCGAAAGACATACAGTGTCCTTTTAGCCTCCATCTGGACAGTATACATCAGTATGTATGGCATTCGTTAAACGAATGACATACAGTAACCTTTAATGACGTTTCCATTAAACTGATGCCATTGTAGTCTTTGTGTGATGGATGCGTTTAACTGATGCCTAACAGTGGCATCCGTCACCCATAGGCTATAGCGATATATTTTTAATGGATACATCATAAAAAGGGTCAAAACAGTTGCTCTGACAAAAGATGCAAAGTCTAGTTTACAAGGAGTCCTGTTCATTGGTTGCCATGGCAGCTGGGGGGGTCTAAAAAAATTGGCATAAATACCTTAATAAAATCTACCCCAAAGTACTTTTATCGTAAAATGGTAGAAAAGATATACATATTTGATATACCCATAATCATAACGACCTACAAATGTAAGTTATATCATTTATACCGCATAAAAAAAGAAACACATGCTCCCCCAAGAAATATTTATTTATTTTTTATTCACAAATAAAGTTTATTGTAAAACATCAGAAGTAAATACAGAGCATTGAGATGTGTAGACAACGTGTCCACAGCAAGTACAAGAGAAACCAGCAAGTCAACATCGCGATGCGTCAGAGGAATCATAAGTTCAGTCAAGTAAGACAATGAAAATAATTGCGTAAAGAAATGTCATACAAAATAATAGCATACAAAACAATATAAAGCAAATAGGGTATCTGGTAAGTATACATTCCTTGAATATTTATGAACCAGTATGTAGAGCCGATCACTGCCTAAGGCATAATATAAAGAATTAACAAGCTAACTACAAACTCAAACAGTTTCCACATGTAGAGATGCACAAAAGTATAACATAAACATGTGAGACAACATTCAGCAGAAGATCAGGACCCATAGTTATACTGCGTTGAAAGTGGAGGATCTATAGTGTATAATGTATATCGTATACATGGAATGTAAGAGGGGCCAACTGGATATGGGCCAAATAGGAGCCACGTCCGTGGCAGTAAACAGATTAAGGGTTCGGGGGCGAGTCAGAGATTCTGTGTTGGGGGGAGCCGACAGTAGCAGGAGACTGCAACCATCTATCCCAAATTTTGGAGAATTTGAGAGGACAGTTTGTATGTTGGAAAAGCCATTTCTTGTGAGGTAACATACTACCAACCAGAGACAGCCATTCTGCTAATGTAGGGGCATGACAGGACAACCAAGTTTTGGCTAACAGCTTTTGGCATAATATAATGTCTCCACAATAAATGTATGGATATGAAGTGAGTCATATGCCGCAGGGTCAGGAGTGAACAGACAGGTCTTAGGGCACAGTGGGACAGAAGACCCCATCTCATCATCCAGAATATTGATAACTTGATCCCAGAACCTGGCTATCTTAGGGCAGGACCACA